>NW_024412377.1:4096104-4167348 GCF_014898765.1 Herpailurus yagouaroundi | reverse complement strand
CTTCCTTCCTTCCTTCCTTCCTTCCTTCCTTCCTCCTTTCTTTTTCTTTCTTTCTTTCTTTCTTCTCTTTCTTTCTTTCTTTCTTTCTTCTCTTTCTTTCTTTCTTTCTTTTCTCCCTCCCTCCCTCCCTCCCTTCCTTCCTTCCTTCCCTTCCTTCCTCCCTCCCACCCCCTCCCTCCTTTCTTCCTTTTCTTTCTTTCTTTCTTTCTTTCTTTCTCTTCCTTCCTTCCACCTTTCCTTTCCTTTCCTTTCCTTTCCTTTCCTTTCCTTTCCTTTCCTTCCTTTTGTTGTTTGTTCTATAAAGCTCTTTCTAATTTGCAGCCAGGGTAGAGACACTGGAATAGGCAGCTGTTTTTCGTTTGTTTGTTTGTTTTGCTTTAATTAAAAATTTTCAAAATATTTTTTTCATCAGCAACTCCATGAGCACTGACTGATAACATAGGCAGTTTTTATAAAACAGTTGCATGTTCATATCTTAATAACTTGTGAAATGCTTCTCTTCTTTTTATCTTTTTTTTTTTAATGTCTATTTATTTTTGAGAGAGACAGACAGAGTGTGAACAGGGGAGGGACAGAGAGAGAGGGAGACAGAATCCAAAGCAGGCTCCAGGCTCTGAGCTGTCAGCACAGAGCCCGACACGGGCCTCGAACTCATGAACCGTGAGATCATGACCTGAGCTGAAGTCTGACATTCAACCGACTGAGCCACCCAGGCGCCCCAGCTCCTCTTCTTTTTAAACTCCTTCCCATCTCACTTACTGAGATGGCCGGGTTAACTTGAGGAGGTCAACCAGTGGAGACAAAATTTATTTGAGAGGGGTCCCTGGGTGGCTCAAGGGGTTAAGCGTCCTACTCTTGACTTTAGCTCAGGTTTTGATCTCATGGTTCATGAGTCTGAGCCCCACATCAGGCTCCACACTGTCAGAGAGTACAGGGGAGGGGCAGAGAGAGAGAGAGAGAGAGAGAGAGAGAACCCCACAACAGGCTTCTTGCTGTCAGTGCAGAGCGTGATGTGGGGCCCGACCTCATGAACCATGAGATCATGACCTGAGCCCAAATCGAGAGTCTGATGCTTATCGGGCGGAGCCACCCAGGCACCCCCAAGCCATGACTATTCTAAAGAAGAAGGGGAGGAGGATTTGCCTAGCAGACACCTCGTCTTATCCTACATAGCAGTAAGTAGTAATAAGGCAGTCTGCTTTTGGACTAAGCATAACAAATCAACCAATGGGATGTAATGAAGAAGCACAGGTGCACGACCAGTTGGTACATGACAGAAATGAGATGGAACATCATTGGCTGAAGGGGAGACTGCTCAGTAAATGGAGCAGAAGAATTTGGTTTTTCCTTTGTTCATACAAAAGATGGTAAAATGGGATTTCCCACCTCACATCATACCAAAAATTTAACGGTTCTTTGAGCTTCCACAGTTAATAAGAAAAGACAACTGAATTTTTAAGAATGAGTGAAAGACAGGAACAGGCATTTCAAAGATGAGGAAATATGTGGAACCAATAGGCGAAGAGGAGATGATAAACTTCACTAGAAATCAGAGGCATATGAGTCACGCAATGATCTGCGATTATACACCCTTGTTTGGTTAGCAAGATAATTAAGTCTGATTCTTGAAGTCCAAGTGTTGGAGAGGAAGTGAACTAAGACGATATTTTGTTCCCGTGGTGACTCTGTTTTACACCTGAAACAAATGTAACATTGTGTGTCAACTATACTCAAATAAAAAAGGTTTTAAACGTTGTATTTTTGTGGGAGTGCAAGTTGTTACAACCAGTTTGGAAATCACTCTTGTAAATTGGAACATTAGCACACCTAATGGAATCTGGCAATTCCATTTCTAGGTATCTAGCTAAGACAAACACAGATGCATGTAAGAAGTTATGAATGAGAACATGCATAGCAGGGCTATTTGTAAAACAAAACCGGGAACATCCCAATGCCTATAAAAATTGGGGCCTATCCCCACAAGACAGTCCTCTATAGCAGTGAAAAGGAATGAAGTGCAGTCATTGCCTCATTAAGAACACGGATAAGAGGGGCGCCTGGGTGGCTTAGTTGGTTGAGCATCCAACTCTTGATTTGGGTTTAGTACATGATCTCACCATTCGTGGGATTGAGCCCCACTTTGGGCTCTGTGCTGACAGTGTGGAGCCTGCTTGGGATTCTCTCTCTCCCCCTCTCTCACCTCTTTCTCTCAAAATAAATTTGAAAAATAAAATAAAAAAAAAAGAACATGAATGAGAAAGCAAATCCTGAAAGGCTTTCTATAGTATGAGATCTTTTTTATGCAGTATTTTTTGAGATTCTTTTTATATTATATGGTCTTAAAAATGTACAGCTGATTAAAATATGTTTAGGCCTCCATATGTATGTCATAACAGATTTTTCTTAAAACAAAGAAATGGTGAACCCCAAGTTCAAGGTGGGGCTGCCTCTGGGGAGAGGCAGAGTGGTAATGAGAAGCATGCACATGGAGGTATTTGTTATCTGCGGTGTCCTCAGCCTTGGGTTGGATGCTGAGTACAGAGGAGGGATGGTGGGACACAACAATCCAGGCCATGCGTGGACCAGTGCTGATATTAGAACCCAAATCTAGGTTCATGCACAGAACCCAATTCTGTGCCTCTGAGGTCCAATTTATTTTTTTAGGTTTATGTATTTATTTTGAGAGAGACAGGGAGAAAGAGAGAGAGAATCCCAAGCAGACTCCACACCCGGCATACAGCCTGACTCAGAGCTCAAAGTCACAAACCGTGAGATCATGACCTGAGCCAAAATCAAGAGTTGGACGCTCAGCCAGCTGAGCCACCCAGGCGCCCATGAGGTCCAGTTTTTTTTTTTGAAAAGGAGAAAATGAATCTTACTTGAATTGAGCTACTACACTTGTCAGGAAGCGCAGGAACAAATGCACTGTTTACAAATCTGGTGGGTTGGTCTGTTTCCAAATCTACCTTCTAAGATGGACAGATGTGGTTGATCAAAGGGTGTGTCGTGAACGATGGACAGGTCTGGAGACAGGATGCGATAAACATCTCCCAGACAATGTTGGTCATCCCCACCCCGTAAACGCTCACTGTGTTCTGGGCTGCTCGAGGATCCAGGTACAGAGTCTGCATGGAGCCACCAGGAAGCTGTCAGCAGCTTCCTCCGGAAATGTATGGATTTTGTCTTTCTGGCACCGGGAAGTGGCATCGCGTTCCTGGGGGCTCGTGTGCACGTGGTCCAGAGCCTGTGCTCTGTAAACACTCACTGTTGGGAGAAGTCCCCGCTGACATGCAATGAGCTTCCTTCCAGCCACCGAACTGCCCCTTGCCAAGTTCTCTGCTCTTGGCCAACACACTCTGACCCTCTTTGAGTAGTGCGGGGTGACCGACTTTTTGTGGAGAAGCACTGACCTGCTTGGCGTCAGGGGTCTTGTCCGCAGTGATTCTGCCCATCTTCATTCGTGTTGCTGCTTTTCTCCCATGCCTCAGTCTAACTTCTGTCCTTGGCTGAAGTTATTCAGTGATCAATTATTATTATTTTTTTTTTTTTTAATTTTTTTTTTCAACGTTTATTTATTTTGGGGACAGAGAGAGACAGAGCATGAACGGGGGAGGGGCAGAGAGAGAGGGAGACACAGAATCGGAAACAGGCTCCAGGCTCCGAGCCATCAGCCCAGAGCCCGACGCGGGGCTCGAACTCACGGACCGCAAGATCGCGACCCGGCTGAAGTCGGACGCTTAACCGACTGTGCCACCCAGGCGCCCCTCAGTGATCAATTATTAAAGCAACTTGTCCGTGCTCAAACACCGGGTCTGTGAGCAAACAGTTTTATGTTGCTCAAAGAGAGAGCCTGGCAGAAAATACTGTATTAATGAGCAAGCTGAACAGATTCACGGAGGTATTTAGTATGTGTAGCCTTGAGGGCACGCATGGCAAATGGACTTTTTAAAATTTAAAGACCCCTTAAATGATCCAGCTGCCTTCTGCCCAGGCACACGAGGTGGGTGATGCCTACTGGTATCTCTCAAAAGAGATTCAAAGGGACGAAGGAGAGGACTGAGGTTTTGCTAAGAAGTACGACTTGTTTGTGTTTAAGTGGGGTAGCTCAGCGAGCTTGCTCTAAGACGGCCAGGGGATGAGCTGTTACTACAGTTCCAGAATCCCTTCCTGGCTGGCTATTTGTCACACTTACTATCGCTGAATGTCTCATCCTCCTAAAGTGAAAACAGCGGTTTTATTTATTCACGCTGTTGCCCCTCCTTCCCCTTCCTTCAGGGGCTTGGCTGGGCTCTGCAGGGTGGTTTTTGGGGGATGTCGCGTGACTGCGCTCGGGGGGCGATTGGGGCGGGTGTCTACCAGCTGGTGGCCGATGCCAGCTTGGATCTCGGGGGGTGGGGGGCGGGCTGTCGGCCAGAACGCTTCCCCGCGGCCCCTCCAGGTGGCCCGGGCTTCCCCCCAGCATGGCGGCCGGGTAGGACTAAGTCCCAAGACACAGAATTGAGAAGCTTCTCTTCTCGGGTCCTGGGCTGGACAGAAGCGGCACCAGGGGTCGTGCTCGGCTCCAGGGTGTGAACACACGGAGGAGGACCCATTTGCACAGGGGCTTGAGTTGGGGAAGGGTTTCAGAGGGAGGTGGCAGACAGGGGGGACGGGGGGACGCCTTCCATCGGCTGAGTGCCCTGAATGCTGGCGCTGGGGTCGGGGAGCACGAGCAAAGCTGGAAATGGGGCTGGCTCCTGTCCCCCATCCTCTCCCTCCCCATATCTGGGGACGGTGCCTCCCGGCCGGGCCAGCCGTGATATGCAACAGAGCTGGTCCACGTGGCTGGCAGCTGGCAGCAGGGGCTGACCTTTGCAGAGAGGTCCCATGGCGGGGGGGGGGGGGGGGCGCGGGGGGGGCTGCCATGGCTCAGCCTGGGCGGGGGTCAGCTGCAGCCCCAACTCTCCCTCTCGAGGCTGGCTCGCAGGTGCCTTCCTCCCGGCATCTGCACCCCACACAGGGAGTCTGCAGGCCCCCAGATCAACATTGAAAATGGTCGATTAGATCCAGGAGCCAAAGGGAAGGTAACAGACATTGTTGTGTGTTGGGTGTTGGTGGCAGCGCAAGGACAGAAGGAGGACGGGCTCCCAGGGCTCCCTTCCTCCCCAGGCTCAGGAGCTCAGGGGCTCAGGGGCTCACTGGCTGCCATGGCTCTTGGGGGCTCCAGGCAGGGGGAGGGGGAGAGACTGGGGGAGAGGGAAGCAGGGCGGAGAAGTACAGGGGCGGGGTGCTGGGCGGAGTGGAGAGCAGGGCGCCAGCGAGGAGGTGAGTGCAGGCGCCTGAGCTGGGGATTCAGACACCTGTGAGCACATCTGCCCGGGGGCTTCATCCAGACTGCAGTTCCCTCTGGGAAACCAATGCACCTGCTGCCCACCTGGGCAGGTTAGCTCTCCGCAGGAGGCCCAGCAGGCAAAGCCTCTGCCCCTCCGAGGCCTGGCCTGAGAGCTCACGGGTAGGATTTAGCCTGGGGCTGGATCCTCGGAGACTAAGCTCGCCCCACGAGGGGCCGAGGGGCCGAGGGGCCAAGGGGCCATAGCAGGTGGGAGGGGACCCCATGAGGGGCTGTAGCAGGTGGGAGGGGAGGGGCCTCAGCTCCGGGGCGGCACCTGGGAGGAAGGAGGAGGGAGTGAGCAAGACCCCTGGGTCCCGCGCTCCTCTGGGATGGGGTCCACAGCCCCTCTGTCCCTGGGATGTTATTCACCCCGTCCCCCCTACAAGCCTCCCCCCTACCAGAGTATGCCGCCTTGCTCCTGCTGTCCTAAGTAGGCAAACAGCCTTCTTTCCCCACTTTGCCGCCTGAGAACGTCGCCTGCACCCGCCGCCTGTCCTTCCCAGGCACGCCTTCTCCCCAACTGCTGCAGGCTCCCCGGGGCCCCGGTTTCCTTCCAAGAGACCTTCTCCACGTTTGGGTCAGCGTTCATTCCCCACTTTCTTCCCAACGGAAACCCAGATCCAGGTGAGGCAACGCTGTGTCTGGAAAAACACGAAGGATCCCAAAGCCGCTTGCCGCTGAGTCGGGAGGGACGCTCGCACCCCTGCCCAGCCCTGCAGAGAAGAGGCAGAGCCTGCTGGGTGCCACCACCACTGCCACCGGCTCCAAGCGCCATGGGGTAAGTGGGGGCAGAACACTCAGCTGGCAGGGGCCCCTCCTGCCCTGCAGACAGCCCCGTCCATCAAGCGGGGCACCCATCTTGGAGGTGGGGGGGGTGAAGGGGTCCCCGTAGCTGCTTGGTGGCACGTCAGGTGGACTGGCCGAGCCAAGGCACAATCCCCTGGGAACCCGGGCTTCCGGCGGCTTTGCTGGAGGGAAACCCTTATAGGTGAGCTCCTGTGTCAGGTGCTCTGCAGAGTCCAGGGCAGTGCCCGTGTCTTCTCTCCCAGGGACCCGGCACCCTCCATCCACGTGAGCACAGACCGGAGAGGTCAGACTCTAGACCCTGGACAGGTTTCGTGTTGGCCAGAGCCCCTGGGGCGGGAGGCAGGCTCCCCAAAGCTGAAGGTGAGAAACCATCATCCTGTGGCTTCGGGGGATTCAGACAGCTGGCGAGGCAAGCGTGGGGCCTTGTGCCCTCCCCGGTGCCCCTGGCTGCCCCCTTCTGCACTTGGCAGCATTGGCACTGTGGCCCCACGGGGACGGGCCTCTTCCATCTCAGGACAGCCCCAGCGGGAAGCTGGATGCAGCTTCCCTGGGGCCTGCAGGGCAGGGGAGGGGAGAGAGGGCTCTGGCCAGAAGCCCCCATCCCCCTTCTGGGGCTGACCCACAATGTCCCAAGAAGGCAAGGCACAGAGAGCTACGGGATGAGCCCGGTTGCAGGCTGGCTTCTCAACCTGCTAAGCTGGTGAGGGGCACTGTTACCCTGGGCAGCCGACCGGTGAGTCAGGGGAGTAAGTCACAGCCAGGACAGCTGTCCCTGCAGTCGGGGCTGCCTGCTGCGGCTCAGGGGGGCACGCGGGGGTCCCGCAGGCCCCAGGCAGCGTCCTCCCGGCTCCCTGTCCTCTCTCCTGCTCCCCCCCAGGATGAACAGCCGCTGGACCGGCTCTGGAAAGATCCACAGTGTTTTCGTTGGTTGGCAATCTGGTTTTCATTTCTCTTCTCTAATCTCCACACGAAAGAATTATTTTTGTTGGTTTTGTTTCCAGTTTTATTGAAATATAATTGGCATCTAACGTTGTATGAGCCCAAGCTGTACAATATAATGATTTGCTGTTTGTGTATATGGTCACATGATCTCCCCCAAAAGTTGAGTTAACATCTGTCAGCACACAGTTATGCAATTTTTTTTCACCGATTTACAAATAGCTAACTAGTCACCAGGCTGATCATTATATCCCCAGGACTTATTTATCTTATAACTGGAAGTTTGTGCTTTGACCCGCACCCCCCCCGCCTCCCCCCACCCCCAACTGTGGCAACCACCAACGTTTCCCTGGATCTATGAGCTCATTTTTGTTGTTGTTGTTTGTTTGTTTTGTTTTGTTAGGTTCCACATATAAGTGAGATCACAGTATTTGTCTTTCTCTGTCTACTTATGTCACTTTGCATAATGCCCTCAGGGTCCATCCATGTTGTCACCAGTGGCAAGATTTCCTTCCTTCCTTCCTTCCTTCCTTTTCTTTTCTCTTCTTTCCTTTCTTTCTTTCTTACGTTTATTTATTTTTGAGGGAGAGACAGAGTGTGAGCGAGGGAGGAGCAGAGCAGAGAGAGAGGGAGACACAGAATGCGAAGCAGGCTCCAGGCTCGGAGCTGTCAGCACAGAGCCCGATGCGGGGCTCGAACCCACGGACCGTGAGATTATGATCTGAGCTGAAGTCAGATGCTTGATCTGAACTACCCAGGCCCCAGATGTCTTTCTTTCTTATGGCTGAATGGCTTTATCCATTCATCCATCCATCCATCTAGCCACCCATCTGTCCATACATCCGCCTGTCCATCCATCCATGGGACTTAGGTTGTTTTATGTCTTGGCTATTGTGAATAGCTCTGTGGCCATGGGGTCTCAGATATCTTTTCAAATTAGTGTTTCCTGTGCATAAGTACCCGGAAGTGGCAGGGAGTGCCAGATCAAGTGCTATTTCTGTTTGTGATGTTTTCAGGACCCCCCACACCCCGCGCTGTTCCCCGCGGTGGCCGCAGCAGTTTGCGAGCCCACCAACAGTTCAGGTCCCTTTTCCTCCACATCCTTGCTTCATCCTTTCCTGTGTCTGCTTCCTTCTTTGTTTCCGCTCGTCACGCTGGGAATAGATGGGCAGCTGGCCTGCAGGCGAGGCCTCGAGTAGACGCCGTCTGCATGCGCCGCCTGAGATGCGATGCGTGAGGAGAAAACAAGGTGAGGACAAGGGTGCCTGCTTCTCTGGTTCCTGCAGTGTTGCTGTCTGTCCACAGCGAGGCGTCCCGGAGGTCGTGCTTACTGCCTGGTTCTTCCACTCCCGTAGTGTCAAAGGGGGCGGTACAGAAATGACAAGGTAACAGCTGGAGAAAGCCACATGTGGACCTACTGTGATAAGAAAGGAAAAAGTGTGATTGGGGAAATGTTGGGGAAAAATCCCCTGCCTGCTCCAAGTGTCCAGTTTTGAATACAACTTTTCTGGGCTTTCCTCTGCTGCTCTTCTGCAAAATGGATCATCAGAGGTGGCCGGCCATAGCCTCGACAGAGGCATTTTATCAGCCCTCAGCACATTTCAGACACTTGGCAGGTAGAAATGCTTCACGGTAACTTTTTCTTATTGCATTCACAGTGCAAATGAGTCCCTGAAAGATCTGTTCTGTGACCTCCGCTGGTGGTGAGGAGGACGGGCTGGAAGACGGCGATGGCTTGTTCCAGGTTGGGGAGCGAGCGGTGGCCGCGGTGACAGTGACGAGGGCTTCGCTACCCTCAGGCGTCTAAATCTACCTGTCACTTTCAAAACACTTTCCTGCCCAAGCCTTGAGAACATCTCAGGCTAACGGGGAGCCGGTGAGATTCGTGCACTGGGTGAGGACGGATGTCTTCTCTCGTCTAGCTCTCGAAATGCCGAAATTCTGTGGCTGAAGGCTCAGCCTCGCCTCTGCCTTCCCGCAGATTCGTGATTGTGTGTATCCGGGCCATGGGCTGACGAGCTCCCTGTTTCCCGCCCTGGCTCTTTCGCTTTCTCCTCTGACTGTCACTGAACGCAGAGGGTTCGCAGCTTGGGGTGCCTCGGCCAGAAGATCAGCCCGCGTCTTCTTGCTTTGAGCAAATGGTTTTTATTATGTGCGACAACTGAGGAGCCAGCGAGGAGGTGGCTCCCAAAGCACCGCCTCCCCTTGGGGTTGGTGCCGGAAGCCTGTTCAGTACCCCTGGAAGCATGCATGTGCATTGTGGAATTACACATCTTTTTAAAACTTTGTTTATTTAACTTCAAGTTAGTTTCAGGGGGAGATCCCAGTGATTCATCTCTTACATACAGCACCCAGTGCCCATTCCAGCAAGTGCCCTCCTCAACGCCCAGCCCCCATCTAGCCCAGCCCCCTCACCCGCCTCCCCTCCAGGAACCCTCAGATTGTATTCTGTATTTAAGAGCCTCTTATGGTCTGCCTCCCTCTCTGTTTTTATCTTCTTTTTCCTCCCCTTCCCCTACATTCACCTGCTGTGTTTCTTAACTTCTACACATGAATGAAATTATATTTGTCTTTCTCTGCCTGATTTATTTCGCTTAGCCTAATACCCTCTATTCCATCCACGTCGTTGCAAATGGCAAGATTTCATTCCTTTGGATCACCGAGTAGTATTCCATTGTGGATATAAACCACATCTTCTGTATCCATTCCTCCATCGATGGACATTTGGGCTCTTTCCATACTTTGGCTATTGTCGATAGTGCCGCTATAAACATTGGGGTGCCTGTGTCCCTTCGAAACAGCACACCTGTATCCCGTGGATAAATACCTAGTAGTGCCATGGCTGGGTCGTAGGTTAGTTCTGTTTTTAACTTCCTGAGGAACCTCCATCCTGTTCTCCAGAGCGGCTGCCCCAGTTGGCATTCCCACCAACAGGAAAAAGCGTTCCCCTTTCTCCGTATTCTCACATCTTCTATCTGTGTCCTATCACTTCGGTACCTGCGTGAAATGTCCGCATGTGGTGCCTGCGTCCTGTGTTCAAACACTGGCAGGAAACTGTGTCCACAGAAGGAGATCTGGGTATTATCATGAGCTAAAGGTAAGTTCAGGACAACTCGGGGGGCTGCTGCACAGGTGCCCAGCTCCAAACCTGTTCAGACTGGCTCACGAAAGGGGCCACCAGGGGAAACACCTAGCTGGGGAGGAGGGGTGTCTCCCTGGCTGGAACTAGTGTTCCTGCAAAACAGAATGCATCCCTTCCCTGCTTTGGGGCCCTCCCGCCTCCTCCTCCCTCCGTGGGTAGCTTCCTGCCTCTGGTTTGAGCAACTCCCTGTTGTAACATTACCCCCCCGCGCCTTATTTACTTTGGAGCCCAGCAGGCTACAGGCCCAAAGGGAACTGGAGGAGACTGGAGACAAGAACAGGGCAGAGTCCTGTGAACCCAAGGCTGTGCCTACAGCCCGTGGGATCCCCTTCCACCCTCGTCACCTCCCGTGTACAGTTTTTCACAGGATTCTGCCAATGCTTCCACTGAAATGACTTTTTTTAAAAAATTTTTTTTAAACGTTTATTTATTTTTGAGACAGAGAGAGACAGAGCATGAACAGGGGAGAGTCAGAGAGAGAGAGGGAGACACAGAATTGGAAACAGGCTCCAGGCTCCGAGCTGTCAGCACAGAGCCCGACGCGGGGCTCGAACTCACGAACCACGAGATCATGACCTGAGCCGAAGTCGGACACTTAACCGACCGAGCCACCCAGGCGCCCCATGACTTTTTTTTTTTTTTTACAACAGCCTCTTTCAGATATAATTCACATACCAGACGTCCACCATTTAATGTGTAAAGCTCACTCGTTTTAGTGTATTCAGGTATGTGCCCCCACAATCAATTCTAGACGATTTCATCACCTCCCAGAGAAACCCTAAAGCTTTTAGCTCTCACCTTCCTGCCCCCACATTCCTCTGCCCGGAGCAACTGCTAATCCTTTTTGTCCCCGTGGATTCCCCTGTTCTGGGCATTTCACATAAAAGGAATCACATAACGTTTGTCTAAGCGCTTAGCGTAAAGTTTTCAAGGTTCCCCCACGTAGTAGCAGGCATCGGACTTCATTCCTTCTTATGGACAGATGCTGTCTCATCGTGTGGAGAGACCACATTCTGTGTGCGCGGGTTTTGGTGGGGACATAGTTTCTCAGTCCTCCGGGCACACACCCAGCTGTGGAGTTGCAGGGTCATAAAGCAACACCGGGTTTGACGGTCCCAAGAGCTACCAGTCGGTTTCCCAAAGTGGCTGCTCGAGTTCCACCCCCACCAGCAGCGTGTGAGGGTTCCAGTTTCGGGAGGAAGTGACTTTTATTTGCATCCAGGACTCATTCCCAGTGCCCATGTCTGCATCAAGGTCTTCCAGCCTCATATGCAGATGATTGCTGGAGCCACCTTGCTGTCCTGGACTCCGCATGGTTCCCCCCCGGCCATGACACCCGCTGGCCCGCCGTCCTGCCACCCCACATTCCATCATTGGACCCCACGGGGTAAGACGGTGACCTACCAATCGTAGGCTCCATAATCTAGACCAGCTTGGCCAAGGTCCCTCCAAACCTTCCCCTCCCAGCCTGCCTCTTCCCCGGCATGAATCTTCACTTCTAGCCCCCTCCCCTTCACACCCACAGTGTCATACCTGTTGGGGGATCCCCCCCCGGGACTAGAAATTCCCAGCGTCTGGGAAGCTCCTTTGTTTCTTCTCCCGATCTCAACAGCTGCCCCGCCCCAAAGCAATCATTCTCTTTACACTGTGTCTTCTGCTGTCCTCTGTCCTTGGCCACTAACCTGACTGATGGACGTGTCACCCACTTCTCTATCAAAGGCCAGTTCCCTCTCTGTTCCAGCCCACACTGCCCTCGTCCGCAAGACTTCACGAAACTGCCCACCGTGATCCTGCTCTCCCTCGAAATTTCTACCCCACCATCACACCCTTAATTACGTGCCTCTAATACGCACAAAATCTTACAGTGCTAAAATAGTTTTTGGTCTCCTGCGTACGATGGGGAGGGACCCCCTTGCAGGTAGAGACTGCATCTTATAGAAACCTTTCTCCTGTCACGGTGGCAAAAAGCGAATGTAGTAAGTCTGCGATGAATATTTATTGAGTTGAATTTCACTGAGATGACTAAATGTCCTACGTAAGAGCCCCAGAGAGAGGGCAGCGGAAGCTAATAAAATGGCCGGTAACTGATTTGGAAGAAATTCTAGGATGGGAATGACTGCATATTGGTGTGGGAAGGGGCTCAGATCTGAGTTTAACCCTCTTGTGTTCCGGGTAGGCTGAGCCCCGGCTTGGCGTCGGGCTTAGCCCAGGTTGCACAGCTGGGAATCGCAGCTCACTCACTGCCTTCTCCCCGGCAGGCACTCTGGAAGCCGTGCTGACCCCCGGCCTGGGAGCCAGGACCCTCTCCATCCGTGTGTCCTGCTCGCCTTTGTACCCACAGCCCCTCCAGCAGCGGCAGGGCCAAATACACATTTGTGGGCTACTGCGCAAGCTCAAGAAGTTAATCCGGGGAAGAGCTTCAGCAGTACTTGGCACCTGGTGTGCACCTGTTGAATGTGAGATCGGACGGTGGAAGCCCCTGGTCCCTTCTCTGCACTCTCTGCTTCCCTTCCTCTTCCTGCCAAGAAGCCAAATCCATGTGGTGGTGGGTACAGCGTTGCGGTTGGCTTTCTTCGCCGTCTACCTGATGCTCCGTGCTGCTGAGATCCACGAGGTTTTGGGGCATTCATCACTCCGCTGTGGAGGGGGGCTTTTTGCAGAGGCTCCATGGCCCATGGGGACAAGATTTCAGTTGCCTTGGTGCCTCTTAGGGCGTGGTCACACGCTGAGAGCAGAGGCCATGGGGGTTAATGAGGAAGGAAGCTGGTGGGCCACTGCCCAATGGGGTGGCTTTTATAAAGTCCCCTCGTCCTTGCAACAGCAGGATGTACAAATTGTGTGGAGGAGCGCAGGGCCAGGAGTCAGGGCCAGAGACCCCAGTCCAGCTGCCCGCTGGCAAGTCCTTGCCCTGCCCGAGCCCTGCTTTCTCCATCTGCACAATGGCCGGTGTTGGAGGCACATGTTCAAGCCCCTTTGGGAGCCTTTCAAACATACCTCGCCCCAGAGAGCCTTCCCTGATGCGCCTGGACAATGTCTGGAAATAAAGGCTCCCCTGTGCAGCCAGAGTCAAGAACCACAGGCCAGATGAGTCCGAGGACTTTTCCAACTCCACAGCTAGCCACTGTTTTATCTGGAAAAATAAACAGGTTCCCCAAAGAGCTGATCTTGTCTGGAGAGGGAGAGACATCAACAAACTTATTTATTCAACAAATATTTGTCAGCCGTATCCTGTGTGCAGAGCCCTGGGCTGGGTGCTGGTGGTGGGAAGCCGGAGGTGACAGCTCGTGTTTATCCAGGGCTTTCTGAGTGCTGAGGGTTCTGCTAAGCACGTCAGGGTATCGGTTCGTCTCTCCTCCGCAGTGCTGGCAGAGGAGCACTGGTCCCTCCCCATCACCACCTCCCCGAGGGAGCATGTCCCTGTCGGAGAGTGGGAATCCCATAGAGTTATAGGCCAGTTCTGCGTGGGCATATGGGTGTAACCACCACGTCAGCAGCCTCGGGTTACCCGAGCATCTATCTCCTCTTTCCCTGACAAACATTTACAGTTTAGTATAAAGAAAAATATGATTCCAGAAGAGTTGCGCAAATCTGCAGGGTGTGGAGCTTTCATTTTCCTAAGACCTGAACGCTCCAATTTCCCTTATCATCCTGCAGGAAGGACAGTGTGATGGAGCTTAAGCAGTCTGGCAGAGAGCCATTGAACCCTCCCTTCTTCCACCTTTTTGTTTTATTCAGGCCCTCAAAGAATGGGATGATGCCCATCCACTTTGGGAAGGGCAAATTCTACAGATTCAAGTACTTTTTTCTTCTGGAAAGGCAGCAATAGGCACATCTAGAAATAAGACTCAAGCAGGTATCTGGGTATCCCATAATGTAGTCAAGTTGACCACAAAATTAACTATCACACCAACCATCCAATTATCCATCCACCCACCCATCTCTTCATCCATCCACCCACCCATCTCTTCATCCATCCATCCATCCATCCATCCACCCATCTCTTCATCCATCCATCCTTCCATCCGTCCATCCATCCATCCATCCACTCATCTCTTCATCCATCTACCCACCCATCTCTTCACCCATCCTCCATCCATCCATCCATCCATCCACTCATCTCTTCATCCATCCATCCATCCATCCACCCACCCATCTCTTCATCCACCCATCCACCCATCCACCCATCCACCCATCCATCCCATCCCATCCAACAACTTTGTACTGGACACCTGATATGTGCCAGACATTATGCCAGGTACTTGATAATAAACAGTGGTCATGACAGACCAAGTTACAACCTTCATGACACTTAGAGAAAATGGTAGAAATGAACAGGGGTGAAGGATTATTATTCTTACTCCTTCCTGTTCAAGTGGTGTGTAGAATGAAGCCCAGAAAAAGTGTGTGGCCTTCAAGAAGTAGGAGATGATAAAGCTGGAGAGAATGTACATGTCCTGACTCCATGCCTGGTGCCCTCAGAAGTCAGTGTGAACTCACTCTGCAGGTCCTAACTCAACCAAATTTCTTCTGAAGCCATGAAACAAAGAAATTGCTGATGCTCCGTATTAGTCAGAGTTCTCCAGAGAAATAGATCCAATAGGGTGTGGATAGATAGATAGATAGATGGATGGATTTATCATAAGTAGTTGACTCACATGACTACAGAGGCAGGCAAGCCCCAACATCTGCAGGGTGAGTCATCAAGCTGGAGACTCAGGAAGAACTAATGTTTCAGTTTGAGTGAAAGCCAGAGAAAGTTGATGTCCCAGTCCTAAGGCCCTCAAGCAGGAAAAATTCTCTCTTACTCAGGGGACGGTCGAGCCTTGTGTTCTAGTCAGGCCTTCAACTGATTGAATGAGGCCCACCCACCATAGGCAGGGTGATCTGCTTTACTCAGTGTACTGTCTCAAATGTCGGTCCCAAGCACATGCCCTCATAGACACAGCCAGAGTAATGTGTGACGAGATGTTTGAGCACCCCATTGCCCAGCCAAGTTGACAGGTAAAATTAGCTATCATCTGCTCTGAGGAGCTGCATACCTGTCCCACAAGAGCACGCCACAGGCCTAAGAGACATTGTCGAAGATGGGCAAGTATTGGGAGCAGAGCTCGAGAGAAGAAGGTAAGCGGGAGCCACGAAAAGCTGAGCACATCCTGCTTCCCTTTCTGGCAGATGCTGCTGCGAGAGTCTGGGGTGGGGAGGGACCTGGTTTTCTTTTACATACGGAAGGGAGAAAAGTTTCACATCTCCCTCAAGTGCCCACGGGCTATTTTGTGTTGTTCCTAAGCGAATTTCTGTGAGGACCTGTGTATTTCTCTCCAGAGGAAGATAAATGATACACATTACATAGGGGAGAAAACAGCTCACATTTGCAGATTTCTTTCATTTATAAAATGTTTATTTATTTTGAGAGAGAGAGAGAGCGAGCGAGAGAGAGAGAGAGAGAGAGAGAATGCATGTGAGAACAGGGGAGGGGCAGAGAGAGAGAGGGGGAGAGAGAGAATTCCAAGCAGGCTCTGTGATGTCAGCACAAAGCCCGACAGGAGGCTCGATCCCACGAACGGCGACCTCATGACCTGAGCCGAAATCGAGAGCCAGATGCTTAACCGACTGAGCCACCCGGGCGCCCCCACCTTCACAGACTTCTAACAAGTATCTGTTCTTCCAAGAGATTTGACCTGTTAGCATTGTGTTGTTTTTTTTTTTTTTTAAAGAACAGGTGAAAACTTTGCCCCCTGGTGACCCCAGTGGTGATTGCATCATCAGTAAGCCAGCCCTAAATAAGAAGGTTGAAGATCAGTGAGCAGAGCAGAATGCTCCTGCCGTGGGACTGCCACTCGATGGTGCCACCGGAGGCTCCGTGACACCTGGGGTGCTCGCTTCTCATTTGCACCCCCAGACTGAGAGACGGAGCCGGACAGAGGCCCTGGGCAGCATGAGGACCGCGGGTCGGGTCTGCAGGCTTGGGCACAGAGCCTGCTTGAGCTTCTCTCTCTCCCGGCCCCTCCCCTGCTCACTCTCTCAAAATAAATAAACCTTAAAAAATAATGTGTTTTATGTAGTCAGATGTATCTAAAATGTAATTTCAACACATAATCAATATCAAATTATTAAAGAAATATATCACGTTCCTCTTGGCTCGGTCTTGACATGTGGTGGGTCTTATGGACTCTAACCACGTCTCAGTTTGGAAAGGCCGCATGTGGCCGTGCAGCCACCATATTGGCCAGTGCAGCTTAGACCAAGGTTGCAGGTGTTAAGTGGGCCAGTGGTGGATGAGGTGGACGCAGGAGGTTGCCTAGGTCCTCAGAGCCCGAGGCGATCCCTCCCTGGGAGAGGCCCCCTGTCGTCCCTCCTCAGCCCTCCTGGTCTGGTGGCCCTTACCACGCTGGGCACGGAAGTGTGGCCGGAAGGGCAGCTTATACTTATTTTGCTACAATCAAATCGAAATTGAAATAAAAGGGAGAAAAATCGGAAGTGAAAAGGCAAAGCAGACGAAGCCACCCGGACGGCACTTCCAAAGCAGGGTAGGAATGCTTTGTCTGGGTCCCGCGGGAGGCGGGGGAAGGCGTTGAGGACACACGGAATGGACTTCCCCTGGGCAGTGCTGGGACCAGGGCACCGGGGTAAGGACGTGGGGGCGCCCATCCCGCTGGCCAGCGTGAGGGTCAGAGCGTCTGGCTCAGGACAGGCCGTGGAGCGTGGGGCACTCAGGGAGCAGGCCTTGTCAGTGCACTCATAGTGTCCACAGGGTGCCGTGAGCCGACGCAATGCCGGAGGGCCATTCTTTGCTGTGCTTTATTATTTCCCTTGGCACCAAACGTTCCCAGGGCTCACCCTGACCTCGTTGCCTCGGCCTCAGCCTGTGTGCCGACTGAGTGGTTTGCCCCCAAATTCCTACATTGAAGTCCTGACGCCAGTGGGCCTGTAATTGGATGTGGGGCCTGGTAGGAGGTAATAAGGCTAAAGTGGGCTCTGAGGCCGGGGCCCTAATCCCGGGCCCCTAATCCCGTGTCCTCGTAAGAAGAGGACGTGTGCAGGGGAAAGGCCAGGGAGAAGATGGTCACTTGCAGGCCAAAGAAAGAGGCTGGACCTTGATCCCGGACGTCCGGGCTCCAGACAGTGAGAAAATGAGTGTCTGCTCTTTAAGCCGCCTGGTCTGTGGTCGTCTGTTGCGGCGGCCAGCGAAGAAGCCCCCGAAGACAGCCGTCCCAAGACAGCGGCTTCTGGCTGGAAGCTCGCTCCCAGCCCTGGGCCGGTCTGGGGTGAAGCACGCGCCGTGTCTAAGACCTCAGGCTCCCTCCTGGGTTCCAGACAGTCACGTGACGCTCTCGGCTGTGTTTCTGGGTCCCACTGGGACCGTGCAGGCGTCCGTACACCCCACCCCCACGCCCCATGTCCTGCGTCAGCTGTGTCCTGGGACTTAGCTCTTGCTCCAAACGCCCACCGGGGTCTGCTCACGTGCCACCTGGACCTCCTGCCTGAGCACCGGGCGCGTGGCGAGCCCCACCGTCTCTCGGAAGGAGGTGGCATCGTACTCGGCCATCACCTCTGTCCTCCCGCACCCTACGCCCTGCTGTGCTGGTGAGCCCCGGCCCCACCGACAGCCTGCTTCCCTGCCCGTGGGTGACAGAGCCCTCGCATCCTGCAATCCCGGGATCCCTCCCTGCGGTGGCCCCGGGGTTCCCGGCCTCCTCTGCCGGTGGCCCCGCCGCCATTCCCCAGTGTCCTCCTGTGGCCCCGTCCTGCAGGAGCCTGCCGTCTGTCCTCCTTGTCTACCCCGTGTGCCCCCACGTGCCTCTCGCCGTGTCCAGTAGACAGATTTCCCTGCTTCACCTTTCATGGGGGTGAGTCCCCGGGCGTCCCGGCTGCGTGTGACGAGGCTCATCAAGGGCTTGTGTCCAGACAAACGGACACCTCCGCGGATGGGAACCACCAGGTGTTCTGGCTCCGGGCGTCCTGACTTCTCTGGACTTGGGGTCCAGCCTTATTCGTTTCTTCTGAGATCTTCCTCATTGTCTTATGAGCGCAAACATGCACTGAAAAACACGCAAACAAACACGTATTACAAACACGGCTTTTTAGGTGCGTTGGAGCAGGGCAGTTTTCAGGGTCTGACCTCTCTCGGACGGTGCGATCAGAGAAGCATGGGGTCTGGAATTACAATCAAGTCGCTTCGTGTGGTCGTGGCCACGCAGACGTGGTGACAGCCCCTCCTGGACACACGTGGACCCATGTGCACGACAGCTGTCTGCGTCGGCCCACGGCAGCGAGGCGATCTTCCCGCTGGATGCGGTCTTTTTTCTCAGGGGGTCACAGAGGAGGCCTGTCACCCGGGTCCTTGTCCTCCTAATGCAGGAGCTCCGCTGGTGTCTGCTGGGCCCCGCCGTCTGAGCTTGCTGTGCCTGAGAATCTGCGCCCTGCCTTCCCTCTGCCCTTTGTGGAGCCAGCTCTCCGTCCAAACACCTGCAAGCCCCTCGCATTCCACACGTAGTTCACGGCGGCCACGAGCCGACGCATTTGAGGCGGCCACACTCAGGGCACGAGTCCCCCCCCCCCCCACTTCCGGAGGAAGAAACACGGTGAATGGCTAGGGAGCACTCGGGGACCCCGGAGGACGCTTCGGGCTGACATCCAGCCAGTAATCGACCCTCGCGGGGACATCGTGAGAGACTCAGGAAGTATGCCGCGGGACGAGACATGCCATGCCGGCTCAGGCTACCTCTAGACACATCGCCAGAGAGAGGCACGGAGGGCACGTTGTGCTGACGGGTGGCTGAATGACCACGTGGGCCTTTGGTAAATCATTAGAAACGGTCACAGGCCAGCCTGGGGTCCAAAACTGTGCTCTGGGATTCCAGGGCGCCAGTTCCCCATGGAAGGTGAGTCAGTATTTACTTACGCACTTCTGATGTTCCCAGATATCCTCTCCCACGGCTCCTGATTCTGGAAATTTCCCAGCATGACTCTGAGCAGACACATAGGTTCTTTAGGAGGGCTTTACTCCATCACCATCCTTGTGAAATGGGTCCCTTTGAGAGGTCTGCAGGACAGAGGGACACAGGTGTAGACGTCCACAGGTGTGGACATGGGCGTAGACGCCCAGGTGTGGGGGGCTGCACTGGGCAGGGGAGGCCTGTGGTGGGGTGCCCGAGCTCAGGGACTGTAGGGCCACCATGCTGTCCCTGAGCAGGAAGGGACCCAGCCTCAGGCTCCTGACTCCGCTGCTCTGCTCTCGGATGTGCCAGAGGAGTTGGGGTCCCATCTCCCGCCAACTTCCAGGGCCAGGTCTCAGGATCCTCTGCGTGGGGAGCACCAAGGTGACCAGAAAGCAGGGCTTGTGCTGACCCTGGCTCGCTCCGCTGGGCGCTGTGCTCCTAGCTTCCTCAGGGGCCACCTGCCGCCCTGAGTCACCCCAACCACCTGCTGGGGGCACTTGTGTTGGCTCCCAGCCCCCATTCCTGCACAGGGAGCAGGATTGCGGCTGGGCTCCAGGCCTGGAGGTGGGGAGAAGGGGCCGCCGGCCTGGAGGCTCCCTCAGACCGAGCACTGGGACCTTTCCCAGGGAGGGGAGCCCCCTCCTTCCTGCAGTGCTAGGGAGCCAGGGCTCCGCTGTCAGCCCGGCAGAGGCCTGAGCAGGGGATGGGGGCAGAGCCGGGCCTCCTGTCCCACCGGGGCCCGTGCTGAGCCACTGTCAGAAGACCAACATGGTCACAGCACCTCCTGAGAGCATCTGGTTTTTGCACATCATCCAGGATGCCCTGGGGGGGGGGGGGGGCAAAAGAAACAAACTGCCAGATAAAACGCGGGCCACTCAGGTAAATTCAAACTTCACATTAAAAAAAGTTTTGGGGGCACCTGGCTGGTCATTAGAGCATGGGACTCTTGATCTCCGGGTCGTGAGTTCAAGCCCCACATTGGGCACGAAGCCTATTTAAACACAATTTTAATAAGTTCTCGGTATCAGTATTTCCTATGCAATATTGGGACACACTTACACTAAAAAATTATCCATTTCTATCTGAAATTAAACTTTAACTGGGCTTCCAGTGTTTTTATTTGCTGGATCTGCAACACTCCGGGGCTGGGAAACGTGTCCCTGTAGGAAGGGATGTGGTTCAGTAATCCAGGGATCCTTTTCTCTTCCGACCTTCCGTAGGGCCGGCCCTCTCTGCGGCCCCATCAGAACCTGGGGGGACTCCCTTCCTCAGCCTCCGTTCGTTCTCAGAACAGACACTGATGGGACACCTGCTGTGCGTTGGCAGGTGGGAACCCCCACAGTCCCTGCCAGGGGGGACACGGTAGCCTCCAGGTCAGGTCCGATGGGGGGGGGGGCCGGGGGCCGAATAGGCTGGGGCAGGAGAGCCTGGGCATGGGGACAAGGGAAAGAAGGGACCAGCCGAACACCTGGAAGGTGCTAGGGACAGAAGGAAGCCTACGCAGGTAAAGAGGCAGTCAGAGAAGAGGTGAAGCTTAGGGAGGTGTTCCTCCACGCTGGGCCCTGCTCTGGGCGCTTGGGGCGCACTGTGGGCACACCCCCATTCTAGAAGCCCAGTGCACGTGGTGAGGAGCACAGCAGCTGAGAGGGGGCCAGGGTGAGGCTGGGGTGGAGGTGGGTTGTGGCTACAGACAAGGGCTGAGAAGGGCCTCGCTGGGCAGATGAGGTTTGATCCAAGGCTTTGCAGGGCGTGTCCTGGGGGCGTGGGCACCTCACAAGGAGGTCATGCCGTCCATGGCGACCCCTGTAATCCAACCTGCTCCCCCACGCTTGGGCCTGCGCACTAACAGCTCAGGTGTCCCTCGACCCAGGTCCCGGAAGTGTCCTTGGGCTCTCCTACCCCTTGCCCTGAATCTCTCCTGGGATCAGTCTCCCCTGCACGTCCCTGTTTCCTGGGAGCCCCGGCTGGAGGACAAGATTATCCCAACACGCCTGGCCTGGGGACCACTCCATGCCTGGGCCGGGCTTGCAAACGTCTGGGCCCTTCCTTGAGCTGTCAACACTGCCTGGGACACCTGCGGGCACCTGCCGCTTACCCCCTCGCTCTGGTGGACCCGGGGCGGGGGGGGGGGGGGGGGGGGGGGGGCGGCGTGTGGTTTTCTGCTGAAACAATACCACAACCAGTGGATACAAACAACACCCCCTTGTTCTGGGAATCAGCAGTCCTCAAGTCTGGCCGTGGCAGGACTGTTACTTCTAGAGGCTCTAGGGGGAGCCCACTTCTTGCCTTTCCTGGGTTCTGGAGGTCACCTGCCCTTCTCCACCCGTGGCCCTTTCCTGTGTCACTCCTGCTTACGACCCTGTCATCACATCTCCTCTGTGCCACTCCCGCCCCCTCTCATAAAACCACACTTTGATCACACTGGATCCACCCGGATAATCCGGGATAATCTCTCTATCTTCACTGGATCACACCTGAAAAGTTGCTTTCGCCATGAAAATTCTCAGGGTAACGGATTTGAGGGGTTAGGACGGCCCCGTCGTATGGGTGTGCCCCCCCCCCCCCCCGCCCCGTCCCAGCGCTGACCACAGGCTGTAAGCCGTGTCCTTACACGCTTCCCATCGCTTAGGATGCGTCTCTTGGGCCAGCTGACACATGGCTGGCCTGGGCCTTCAGGTGGTTAACCCCACACCTGTGTGAGGCAAGGGCTCTCCTGGATGAGTCTCGGGGGGCCGGGGGTCTCCCAACCTTGCTCCCCTTTATTTGCGTGGTTCAGCCACAGGCCTTAAATACACGGAAGGTCTTCCTTACCCTCCTGCTCACCCAGACGCCCTCATGGTGTCCTGGCCACATAGTGTCCTGTCTGTGTCTCCTCTCTCACCATTTTTTTTTTGCCTCTAGTGACAGTTTACAGGAAATCTATGGCTTTTCCCCCTACTGAAATGGGGAAAAAAAAAAATAAAAAGAACCCACACGAATAGAACATTAGGAAACTCAGGTGGGCAGTGGGGGCCCGTCCCGCAGGAACCTACGGCTTCCAGGCCCACGCAGCCTCGCTCCCCGCCAGGGCCCGTGTTCCGACGGCCCCTCTGGACCAGTGCCAGGCACCCCCAGCAAGGGCGGGAAGCTTTTCCCGGTGCACCTCCTGCTTCTGTCCAGCACTTAGAGTCACGGGGAAGGAAAGGAAGCTTTCGAGACAAAGAAAATACAGTTCTCCACATGAGAGAGCAAGGAATTACAGGGTGGACTCCGGACGGCTATTTCCGCACGGGTCCTGCTTCCGTGGCTGCTTTGTGTCCAGTCTGTGGTCGGGAAATGCCAGCCTTCTGCGTCAGGCTTGCAGTCGAGAGGCGGTGGCCTCCCGTGGGCCAGTGTCCCCAGCAGACACAACTGGGTCACGAGGCCTTTGTGCCAAGAGCACCCCTGCCCCGCCCCCGCCGAGGGGCATGGCCCCTGAGACCACTGGCTCCAGGGGAACCTGTCAGAACCTGCCTCTAACTTGGGGCAGGTTGTTCCCTCCTTATCTCAGTGAGAGAACGCGATCCGACCACAGTCTCAGTGTTTCATTTAAGCCCCGGCTGGATCAGCTTTGGGAAGACAAGTAATTAACATCGCCTAGAACCACCCACACGTTCACACATGCCGTTCAGAAACTGCCAGCCACAGGGGACGGGGTTTCTGAGCCTCTCGCTTCCCCTAGTCTCTATGCCTGACCTCCCACTAATTATAAAATGTTCTGTCCCTCTCAACCCTTCGCCAGGCCTCACAGCCCTGACCGTGCACAAGGCAGGCAGGGAACGCCGGATGACGGCCATCAGGATAATGAACATGAGGCTATTCAGTGTTGGGGTGCATCCGTGTGGGTTCATCCTGGGACAAGTGAGAGTTTTCTGCTGGCGGAGAGGAGGTGACCAGGAGAATGCGAGGGAAAGGAGGGGACTTTCTCTCTGGGCTTCGGGCAGTGCCGCCTTTGGGGGTCCCAATGCGTTGAGGCCCGAGCGGTGGGTGGGCTTGCAGGGAGCTCAAGGGGCTTTCGGGCAAATTTGCTTCTCAGAGCGCAGCAGCGTTTTCCAGCAGGTGTTGGTGATGAATTTATAGAGTCGGCCGTTTTTCTTCCTGGAGGAGATTTACCTTTTTATAGCAAAACGAATCTCCCGTTTCTCTTTCTCCCGATGCTGTAATGTCCCCACGTTGTCGTCTGTTCACAGCCAGGTGGGTGGTGAGCAGCGGAGGCGACCGGCCGGGACTGTGGGGAGGCATCCGCAGGACCGCATGGCGGAACGGGTGCCATAGGCTGGTGACTCAGTGAACACCTCCCTACGGGTCTGCATGACTCAGAGCACTTTGATTTGGTGGAGGAAAAGCCAGTTAAAGGAAAGGCACACTGAGACAGCTGGTGATTCACTCCCCCGAAGGAGTCAATGTGGGGCTTTCTAGTGAGATGAGCTGACCTCGAATCGCCTTCGGCGGATGCTTAGAGCAAGCGGAACCACATTGGTCTTTCCTCCTCCTTTCTCCCCAGAGTCTCCATTCCAGGAGCTGCGGGCCCACGTGTCCTTCCTATGGCAGGGCCGTGGGTGAACTGACGTGCTAAACGGGGTAGGTCACGGCCAGGTCTGCTCCTCAGCTCCCAGCAGCGCCCGGATGCCCTGAGGTGGACACGAGCCTGACCTTCCACTGCGGAGGCGTGATGCATATGGGGACAAGGCACGGACAGCAGTCTCTGGGGAAGGTGATCTGCAGGTCACAGAGTGGGGCGGGCTTGGCCCCAGAGCCAAAGGCCAGCAGAGCCAGCATATCAGCGTGAGTGCAAATTTCCACGTTGACGGTGACATCTGGAGTGGGTTGAATGGTGGCCCCCCAAAAAGACATGTGCATGGCTTACCCCCTCATACCTGGGAACGTGACCTTATGTGGAAGCGTAGTTTGCAGACATAATTAAGAGTCTTGGGATGAGGACATCATCTTGGATTATCAAGGTGAGCCCTACGTGCAATGCCCAGTGGTCTAAGGAAAGGCAGGGGAAGACTTGACACAGAAGGAGGCAGGGATTCGAGGTCGCAGCTACAAGCCAAGGCACACCAGGAGCTCCCGGAAGCTGGAAGAGGCAAGAGAGATCTCCCCTAGGGCCCTCAGAGGGAGTGTGGCCCTGGCAGCATCATGACCTTGGACTTGCGGCCTCGAGAACACGAAGGGTTAAATTTCTGCGCTTTTAGTCCACCCAGTTTGTGGTGATCCTTTGGGGCAGCCCCAGAAAACAAATGCAATGGCCAAGTGCCCAAAAGGACCCACAACTCCACATCAGGGCAAGGCCCACCCTCCTCTACCGGAACCTTCTCTTACCACAGAGTTCCACGTCTCCGGGTGGGGGCAAAGCATCTGACTAGCATATTCGTTTTTTATTGCTGTGTGACTTTCAGCAGTTAAAATAGCAACACACGTGTTGTCTCTCAACTCCCGTGGGTCAGGAGTCCAGGCTCGGGGCAGCAGGGTCCCCTGCTCAGGGTCTCACCAGTTTGTTGTCAACATGCCAGCTGGGCTGCCTGCCTTTCTGGAGGCTGGGGTCGTCCTCCAGGCTCAGGAAGTTATTGGCAGAATTTAGTCCCTTGCACCAGTAAGACTGGCCCGTTTCTTATTGGTGTTGGCTGGGGGCCTCTCTAGGCTCCCAGAGACCCTTGTGCCAACCCGCGTGGCCCCCGTGACTTAGCAGCTTAGTTCTTTAAGGCCAACAGGAGAATCTCTCTTTTCAGGGCAGGTCTAGACTCATCTCCCTCTTGCCCTTCAACATGACATAATCAGAGGTCATATCCCATTATCCTTCCATATTCCATCGGCCTGCCCCCATGATGGAAAGAGGATCGTACGAGAGTGTGACTCATTCGAGGGTCACTTTCAGGTGTGGCTGACTCCCCTGGGGCATCTTTATTCCTGGGGCTGCTCTCTGTAAGCCTTCAACTTTTTCAAGTTCTCTTCCTTCTGCTCCTGGAGTCCACTATCACACCGTTGTGACCTTTGCTCCTTACTTAAGAAAGTACCAATGTCAGGGCGTCTGGGTGGCTCAGTTGGTTAAGCATCTGGCTCTTGATCTCCGCTCAGGCCTTGATCTCAGGGTTGCGAGTTCAGGCCCCGTGTTGGGCTCCGCACTGGGTGTGAAGTCTACTTAAAAAAATAGGGGTGCCTGGGTGCTCTTAGTAAGTGTCGGTTAATGTCTGACTCTATGAGGTCAGGATCTCACAGCTTCGTGGGTTCAAGCCCTGCACTGGGCAGTGAGGAGACTGCTTGGGATTCTCTCTCTCTCCTCACTCTCTGCCCCTCCCCGACTCGCACTGTCTCTCTCAAAATAAATAGATAAACTTCAAAAAATAGAAACTACCAAATGTCACTAAAATCTTGGTACTCAAACATTTTTGGAGATTCAAAGAGAGAAGTTCAAAGGGAGAGCCTCTGGCGGGAGAGCATCGAATCACCTGCCAACTCACAAGTCCCAGATCAGGCAAACTTCCGTCTGGAGGCTCTGAGGGACAATCCATCATATGCCTCCCTCCCAGGCTCTGGTGTTTCTATCTATCCTTGGTGCTCCCTGGCATAGACTCATCCCTCCAATCTCTGCCTCCCTATTCACATCACCTTCCCTGTATCTCTGTGTTTCAATCTCCCTGTGCCTTTCTCCTGTAAGGATACCTGTCATTGGATTTGGGGACCAGCCTGAATCCAGGACGATCTCATCTTGGCATCCTGGCCTAAATTACATCTGCAAAGACTTTTTGTTTTTCAAATAAGGTCGAGTTCACAGGTTCTGGGCTTAGGACTTGGACAGATTTTGGGGGGGACCACTATTCAACCCACTACTATATATATATATATATATATATATATATATATATAATTTTTTCCTTCACATTCTAAGATGGTCCTAGTTACTGGATGCATTATGTGCCATGTGCATATGTAGATATATCTTACACTCATAAGGCAACATGACTAGAAGTAACAAGGCCCCTATTTCTGGTCCCAGATTTACAAGATATTGGATGAGGACCCTGGAGTCTGGATGTAACTTCCTGAGCTTTAAAACACCTCCTGAAAAAGGAGATCTCTGGGTTATAAAGAATCCTTTCACCATTTGAAGTCTTCTGAGTCACCTCGTTTGAAACCGTCTGTGTGCTGGGAAATGTTTGAACAGGCTCTGAGCTGAGGACCCAGCCTGGGACAGACGCAACCAAAGTAAATGACAGAGTTCTTTCCAGGGAGGCCCTTTCCAGTTCATTTATTAAATAAACCTTTGGCATGAAAATTGGTAGTGGGGCCTTTGGTTTTATTGCCAACACTTTCTCCAGTCAACTTAGCCAACTCCAAGCTGTCATTTACTAGAAACAGCCTTTATTCCCACCGTTTGAACGTGGTGGGAAGGTCTGACCCTGGATGCCGTGGAGTCCAGGGGTCTGGGGACCAGGGACCGAGGACACAAGCTCAGTAGGTGACAGTAGGGACCCCCAGGGAGACTCTATTCACGGAAGAGGGAGGGAGGCAGCTTTGCCTGGAACTGTATCTTGTTTCGGAAGTTAATATGTTTTATGGGAAAGTAACAACATAAAATGTAGAAACTACAGTAAAGTGGAAAGAAAACCCTCGAAACAATGAGAATAAGGCTGCATGAATCAGGCGCGCGTGTGTGTGTGTGTATGCATGAATGTGAATTTGGTAGTAGTTAAGAAGGACTGTCTAGTTAAGAGTGTTAAAAGGGGTTAAACTTTGGAAAGTTGTAGCTAGAAATATTCCCTGGAGGTAGAGATCTAAAAGTTGGTTTAGGATTGACTTCATGTAATGTTTTAGTGACACAGGAAACTAATTGACCATGTTTAAGTGAAATCAGATTAGAAAAATCAATTACACTTTTCACGCCTGTTTCCTGTCTCCAAGCCTGGCGCAGAAAGGCTGTTAAATCTATCTCACAGCGTTCCCTATGGAGACGACGTGAGAACATAGTTCTAAAAGGTCTTTGAGAAATTAAAAGCTTTGCAAATGTAGACATAGAAAAAAAAAAGGAATAGTTTCCTACGGAGAAGTTTATTATTGTTTAGAATTATTTAATTGGATTTAAGCTTCAAAATTATTTATTAGAAAACCTTTCATGACCCTCCCCAAAATCTTTAAAAATTGCTCTGGGATAGGGGTGCCTGGGTGGCTCAGTCAGTTAAGCGTCGGACTTCAGCTCAGGTCATGATCTCACAGTTCATGGGCACAAGCCTCATCGGGCCCTGTGCTGATGGCTCAGAGCCTGGAGCCTGCTTTGGATTCTGTGTCTCCCTCTCTCTCTGCCCCTCCCCTACTTGCACTTTCTCTCTTTCTCTCTCTCTCAAAAATGAATAAACAATGCTCTGGGATACATTTAAACCAAAAAAAAAAAAAAATGTAGCTTCAAAATGCACTGTATCCTGACCCCGTTCCTCTCTGCTGGCCAGTGCCTGCATGGCTGTCCCTACACCTGTAGGCTGAACAGACCAAGCTCCAGCCGTTTGACAAACAGACTGTGTGTACATCCACCTCATGGTCTCCTTCATGTCCCCGTGTCTAAGGCAAAATAACTTGTTTCACGTTCATTCTGGCAGGAACAGAGCTCTTTAAGACAAACAACAGACGAACAAAGCGGAGGTCCAGTGCACGCATCGTGTGCCTTTTGGCCACGCCCCTTCCTACTGACTCAGAGACCACACCTTAAATTCTTAGCGTCAAGGTCCAGGTGCAATCCTGTCTGGTCTTCAACTTGTGCCTTAAGAAAACTATGTCCCGGAACACAGACCACCCAATCGCTGCAGTCAACTCTCCTACCCAGCTGGGCCCGAGTACGGTGCAGGGACAGTGTGCAATCTGTCCGACACTCACCTCCCTTGCCCCGGAGATATTCAGAGCCATCGCCTTGTGGAGGATGGATCTTCCACACCTTCGCCCAAAAGGATGAAACTTCCAGGCCAGCCATGGACTTCATGCTTCTCATGTTATCACCTGCTTTGTCATAGCCACCCTCAACGGGACATAGTAACGTCCCAGGCTTAGTTAAGAAAGGGGAGACTGAGGGGCGCCTGGGTGGCTCAGTCGGTTGAGCGTCCGTCTTCGGCTCAGGTCATGATCTCGCGGTCTGTGAGTTCGAGCCCCGCGTCAGGCTCTGTGCTGACAGCTCAAGAGCCTGGAGCCTGTTTCCAATCCCGTGTCTCCCTCGCTCTCTGCCCCTCCCCCACTCTCACTTTGTCTCACTCTGTCTCTCAAAAATAAATAAATTAAAAAAAGAAAGAAAGCGGAGACTGAGTGTCCAAGAGGCTACGATGCTCCTCTGTACGCAAGAACATGGGGAGGATTCAGGGCTGTCTGATTCCACAGCCCTCACCTACTACCTACCCAACACTAAAACGATAACATTTTCAGGTTTTAATAGAAATACGTGCTCTCGGTTGAAAAATGATTTCAAATATTGACACAAGTCCTGGGAAATTCCTCTGATAAATAGCTTAAAATAAAAACCGAAAGCCAATTTACATACTAGTGTGAAACATTAGCTATAGTCCCTTTTAAATAGATTGAACTTAGGGTGTGTGAAAATTGTCACTTTCTAGAATTGCTACTCTGTAACAGTTTTCCAGAGACGTAGCTCTGCAATTCAGTATTAGTTTAGGCCACAGTGTTGTGCTAAGTACACAATTTCAACTTTAATGGGACTCTTTGGCAAACATGTTCAACAATCTTCATAGTGCAAATGGAAGCTGAAGGAGAAATTTAAACCACAGTGAGGCTTAATTAGATTTGGTTCAGTTACATTTCATTGATTTTTATAGAGAATGCTCGTGACATGTTTCAGAGTTTTAATTTAGCAAAGCACAAAAGATCAGAGGCCACCACATGACAGGAAGCCATCTGCAATGGGCCACATTGGACAATGCATACGGAATCCCAGAGAAACTGCAAGAAATACTGAACATAGGTAGACCACGCAAGGACTCAACAAACATTCCATGCAAAGACATTTATTGGTTTTAGGGTCTTGCTTTCCTGAGTCATTGTTTTTCCCATTAGAACAGGGCCTCTAGATTATTTGACTCATACCTTCACCCTTTTCCAAAAGCCAACATTTCTTTCCTACTTCCTGTTTCCTCCCCCTCCTTTTGAGGACCACAGAATTGGACAGCCTTTTTAGAAAGAGTATTCACCAATGGCTCAGTGTGAAGCGTGAGGACAGTCTGAAAGTTTGCAGGAGCCCAAGATGTGTAGATCAGAATCCTACCATGGTCAAAACGGAGACAATGTGCAGGAAACAAAGTCAGTTTGGTGGGACGGGCAAGCAGGAGTAAACCAAGCACATCCAGCTACGGTGGTTCTATTTTTGCTCATTTACTGACATCACCAGCGATCGCCCAAGATCTAGAGATACAAAGTGATTATATGCCTACAAACCAGACAGCCACTTACCTTACCTCCAGTAGGAGAAATAAGGAAGCACTCTCCTTTACTGTTGTTATTAGTAGTAGTAGTATTTTTTTTTTTTAACTCTGTAGGAGAAACAGGCTTAGTATGCAGTGGCAAGCAGTGCAAGTATTTATTCTCTTAACACGTAACTGCCTTACTGACCCAAGAGGATGACCTTGGAACCTGACTCTTCCCAGTGAGTTCTGCCTTGAAATCAAACCTTCCTTCCCTTCATATCTACACTCTATTCAAGTCCTCTGCCTTGATTTTGCCTCTTTGGGCAGCACACTTTGCTCCTGTGTTTTTTTCTGGAACCAAGGTAACATTGCTTATTGCCTTCCTGGATGTCAACAATGTTTGATTGGCTTTTCCAGCTTGTTGGCCACATCCTGTAGGTCAGATGGGCCCTGGGGTTGAGTAATCCTCAATAGTATGTAAACTGGAGGCTGTAAAAATCAGAAAGATAAGGTGGAACTTGACATAAAGCTAAGGAGTGGAGCTGTATACTACACTAATGTCTCTGGAGAGAAAAAGTATTGATTATGATCACACCGGCTGAGTGCCAAGCCAGAGCTCCCCAGAGCACTCATGAGGGCAAACTGCCTTCTCACCAACTTGCTTTCATCGTGTAATGGATCATTCTGGGTGTTTCCCAGCCAACCTGGAAGGCCTGTGGCTCTGCAGAGCCAACAGCAAGCTAAAAAGTGTGGCTTGAATGTGGGCCATGCGAATTGCCTCATGGTCCACGGGAGGCATCATGGAGAATCAGAAAGCACCAGAAATATGGCGGCCTTGGCTTCAGTCCTCCAGCTGACTTTGGAAGAGCCACACAACCTCTCTGGGCCTGTTTCCTCCACTGCAGAGAGTCCTAAGATAGACTAGGTGGCATCCCGGATTCAATGGCTGAATCCTCATTACAGCTGGGAAGCAAGTAGTGTCCCTCTAGAAATGAATTCCATTAATATTTTGCATGGGGTTAGAAATGTTCAGATAAACATTGAATTAATGTATGGGGCGCCTGGGTGGCTCAGTTGGTTAAGTGTCTGAGTCTTGGCTTCGGTTCAGGTCATGACCTCACAGTTCACGAGTTCAAGGCCTGCGTTGGGCTCTGCACTGACTGTGCAATGCTTGCTTGGGATTCTCTCTCCCTTTCTCTCTTCCCTTCCTGCATTTCTCTCTCTCTTCAAATAAATTAAAAAACTAAAACTAAATTTAAAACTCACCGAAATACAATTCTCAGGGAAGGGGCCAGCCCCCCATGCCATGTTAGGCTATAAATTTAGTCTACATCTTGCTTCTTGAAATCAGATCTATAGAGAGGACCCCTCCAGGGCCAGTGTGGAAGAACATCATGTCCTCTACAAGGGCATGTTCAGCCCTCCCCAACTCTTACACCTGTCCTTCTTCCCTCTTGCCCAACCATCACTCACCCCTGAATTCTCTGTGGAGTCTTCCCTGGAAACTTCTGGGCCCGTCTACAACTTCTGCAAGGCAGTGTAGCATGTAGCTGTGTCTGGTCTCTACTCATTTGTTGGTGACTTCTGCATGTTTTTCTTGTCTTATGAGTTCCTCTAGGGAAGGAGACACGTCTAAAACCTGTCCCTTGCCTACTACGTCTGAGTGAGTGGAGAGATGGCCAGTAATTTTGGTTGATTGACTTCCAGTAGGAGATTGGGGACAGAAAACCAGATATAGTTACAAGTGAATTCTATTTGAATCATTATAATTGTTCAATCTGAGCTTTTATCCAAGTATGTTCTAATTAAACCCAGTTGTTTAACACCAATTTCCCCATACTATCGAAGCAATACACAAAGTTCAGGTGACAGTTTCTGGTTTTTCCAAACACCTTCCCTCATGGCTTAGGTCAGTCCTCACAGTGACCCCATCGGAGTTTACAGCCCAGGAAACTGAGGCTCCAGCGGGTGGAATTATCTGCCAGTGTCAGTCACACCGACTCGGGGGCCTCTGCCCTTCTGTTCTGGGTGTTTCTCATAGTCCTTAGATTTCCCTCTCAAAAAATAAGGTTGAATTTTGGTAGACAGAGTGAACTTGAGCTAAAAATTGGGATCTAAATCGTTTTTTTCCCTGAGCAATGGATTTTAGAGACTGAGTCTTCTGGGGTATGTGTGCGCGTGCGTCTCTGTGTGCGTGTGTGTGTGTGTGTGTGTGTGTGTGGAACCAGGGCAATGACCTTGCTGCTCACATGGAGCTTCCTGAGGCATAAGTAATTCTTGATCTTGCAAACAGCCAGTAAACCGTGTGCAGGTCTAACCCACAGCCCCCAAGGCGAACGGCAGTCCGCCCAGGAAAACCGCTGGCTGGGTGGGAGGAGACGTACGTGTGAGCTCATACTTTTTCTTTCTCTGGCTCTGTGGCCTCCGGGGGACATGAATGTCTGTACATCTGTCCAATCATCTCCCTGCTGTCTGAAGAGGGATTTCTTGGCCTGTGCGGAAGGGTGACCCCAGCCAGCCGCTCGCTGAGTCTCGAGACAGCCTTCCTCCCACCTGGGACCTGGAGACAGGCATCAAGTTCAGAGGGGGGAGGCAGCCTGGTGGTGGCAGGTAGGACCCTCATGCGGGGTCAGCGGGGCACGGCCAGGCTCCCCCGTCTGGCCAACGCTGCCTTGTCTGCCTACGATGCCCCAGCCACTGCAAAGGGAGTTCTTCCAACGAAGAGTGAAAGCAATGGTCATGTTTTCAGTGACTCTCCACTGCTTTCAAACCACAAAGTCTTACCAGTTTAAGTGAAAAATGGCATTTCTTTCACTAAAGAGTATTTCTTCCATAGCTTCCAGTTTCTAACACACCCAATGGAAATAGCATGCAAAGGAAATAAAATTCAGGGTGTGCGGAGGGCTAGACGTTGGGCCAAGTGTCTCCACCCCCCACCGCCCCCTGGCCCCGGTCGCTATTGGCAGTGACTGAGGCCACCCTCGGGTGGGAACCAGCCTCCTGACGGCACTCGGCTGCGGTGTATACCCTGAACCGCTGTGGACCCGTTCTTCAGTTAGCAAACAGCACGGAAGTGACAGGCTCTAGAGATAGGTTACATACTGCATAGACACACATTACATATACTGTGTGTAGTATATACACATTATACTCTATGTATATCCAAATATATATACACAAGGTCTTAAAAGAAAGTTACCGTCCATGTTACATCAGAAGAGGAAGACATCTGGAAAGAAAGTGCGGGCGCTTTCCCTGGCAAGCCGCTTCTGTCCCGCATCTGTGGTATCCACAGGGAAATCTCATTACACAGGAGCCCCAAGGCTCAAGGCTGTGCGCTAAATGTCAGGTTTCCAGAACGGAGAATTCCCTGGAGAGGATCCGACGGATGAACAGCTTCGGATCTTTGCCATCACGTTTCGTGACTATTACTACTCAGAGGGAACATGAGCAGGCAGCCACACATGCTCAACACAGTACCCTCTTGGCCGGACAGAGGGCGCCGCATGTGAAATACGGGCATAGGAGGAAGTGGCTTAATCAAAACTAAGAGTAGCAAAAAGGGGGCGGATTTGGTGAACGGCCAGTCGTGCCGGAAGCTGACCCCCGTCCTCTGAGGCCAGGTCTTTCAGACCCCTGACAACCCTGGACAAGTGAACAGGTCCCCGGGTTAGCCAAAACTGCCCACAGAATTTTAACCTAATCGGCAAAGATTTCTTGTCCTTCACACTGGCCAACACTCGAGTTTGGTCAAATCAACCCTTAATGCTTCCTGTTAGCTTCTAACTGCTTCTCCTTTTGCAAAGACCGTGGGTCCCTAAGACTCATTTTTTTTTTTTTTTAACCTCACCGTAGAATGCCATCGTGGCATTTCAAATATTAAATTTTAAAAACAGATCAAATATTTTAAGTGGAAGGACAGCCCCCAATGATTGGATTCTTGAGGCAGGGCATCAGGTATGCATGATTTTATTTAAAATGTGTCCAATAAGATTTTTCCACCTGGAATGAACATTTTAACCTCTTCCCACGTATTGTTATAAACAGTATTTCCTCATTTCATGGAACTTCTTAGAAAGTTCTAAGGAACTTAACAGAAGAGAAAAATGAACTGTGGGAGATTAAATAACAGGAAGTTGATATCACAGCGAGGGTGCTCGCGCATCACGCAGCCCGGCCCCCCCCTCCCCTCCCCGGGACACACAAGTGACTTGAAGGTGAGGAAACAGACCCGGTCATGCAAGTCCTCGTATGGTCACTTGGTACCCTTGGCGGTTCTCGGATTCCCTGTCACTAGCACAGATAATAAAATGAGTCAGATGACTTCAGTGAATGGGAAATTGTCTTTTGCTTTTGGTGGTGGGTTGACGAGCTGAGAGAAGATAGGAGCACGATGCAGTGTCGGAGGAACGTTCCAGAATACTGAAGAGGCTGTCCCAACGTCGGAGCCCCGGGGAGCGTGCACCCGGCATCTGAACCGTTGTGCGCCCACGGTGGCCACAGCACCCCTGCCTCTCGTCTCGGGGTGCTGGTTATCCGTGGACAGGTGCCCACCACTGCGGAGGCAGGGAAAGCACACTCTCCCGGGGGGGGGGGGGGGGCATCTGTCATTCTCCATCTCTAGAACTTGGCGATATTAAGTTCGTGTTTTCAGGAGCCGAAGGTCATAGCACAAATGAGGTCTACATGTCGTCACACGGGGCCACAGAAAGACACGTCTCCAAGTTATGCTGACCTGCCGGGGAGAGAAACAGACACAGAGCACAGCGATGCGGGGCGTTCCTAGGAAACAAGAACGGTACCACGTACATGGAAGTGGGCGAGCAGCAGGCACTGGCTCTCCTGCCGGCTCTTCGGGGCCACTGTCTGGGAAGAAGCTAAGGGCAGTGCGAGGGGCAGGCACAGGGGCAGGCGGGCTGGGGGATGGCACCATCTCAACATGTGTTCTAAAGTGACTTCGAGATGGCCGCTCATTTACAATCGAAACCTAATCCCGAACAGCGTTCGCTCCCTCGTTCTCCCTGTAAACACATCTGTTCATAAATAACTTAAACGTCTCCTTGGCATTCAGGATTCAGTTCCGGCTGCAGAGTAGAAAAGGATGGGGGATGCTCGGCGTTGAGGAGGAGATGTCGGGAATTCGTGTGTGTGTGTGGACAGGTGGCTGAAGAGTCTACCGCACGTCGCCGGGGACATCAGCCATCGGACACGGGTGGGGTGACCCAGCCGTACTTTTCATGCGTCTTCACCAAACTTTTAAAGGTAGCTTCGGCTTCCTTGCGGCTGAAGGACTTTTTTGATTTGCCGGCCTTTCTACAGATCCGTCCCTGCAGGAGAGGGAAAGGGAAACCAGGTTAGAACCCCTGCTCTGATCCCACAGGGGTTAACTTCTGCTGCCTTCATCTGTGGGACCCCCAGACGGGTGCCAAGCAAGCGGGGTGCCAGGCTGGCAGGGAAGGAGGGGTGCCGCCCAGCTCCCCCTGATGCCTCATTTCCAGGCCCGGAAAGCACCTGCTGGCTCCTCTCCGCCCGGCTCCCCGTGGCCCGGGAGGCCCCGGCCTGCACCAGATGAACATCTGCAGAAGCCTTGGCTTGTCCCTCGGGCGAAAGGCAGCTCCCATGGCCTCTGCCTCCCACCGAGGACATGTTCCCTGTGACTTCCAGCCTCTCCCGTAACAGACTCATATCTGGATGTGTACACTTATGTATTCACACACACATTTTAAAACTCTGACTTTAAGGGGCACCTGGCTGGCTCAGTCAATTAAGCATCTGACTTTGGCTCAGGTCATGATATTGCGGATTGTGAGTTCAAGCCCCGTGTCGGGCTCTGTGCTGACAGCTCAGAGCCTGGAACCTGCTTCGGATTCTGTGTCTTTCTCTCTCTCTCTCTCTCTCTCTCTCTCTCCTGCCCCTCCCCCACTTGCACTCTGTCTCTCTCTCTCTCAAAAATAAATAAACATTAGAAAAAATTTAAAAAATAAAATAAAATAAATGAAAAAAAAACTCTGACTCTTAAAAGTCAAGCCCAGGAACGAGTGGATTTCTTGTAATTCATGTCTCTTGGGAGCCATTTCAGGACAGGATGGCGGAGCTATTTTCCAGGAAGAGGAAGGCTGTCCTTGAGCCCCGAGAGGAGGAACAATGAGAGGTAGGTGCCCCTTTACACAATCCCGGGGAGAGGCCCGACCCCTCACGGGGACCAGGTGTGTTCTGGCCGGAAAGGTGGGGCGTTGGCATCTGCAGTGGACAAGAAGGTCTAATCTACCTTAGAATGGGCACAGAAGGCTCTGGATCATGAGGCAGAAGGAACCCAAAGGCACTGCTGATGTGACCACCTCTCAGGTGGTCCCCTCCTTTCCAGAGAGCCCTGGGAGTGAGGTGTGCCTGGCATCACGGGGAATACTGAAGGGAAAGAGGAGCCTGGGCAACGGAGTGTCGGTCAGCAAGGCCTGTTGGGGCTCTTGTCCAGCTGCGCTGTCCCCCTTTACGCCTCATGGCCAGCAGGAACCCCCCTGAGCCTCTCCTGGAAGATCTATGTGTCTTCCTAAGCGTTGCGTGCACACATTTTGCAGGTGGGGTGGAAGAGATACCTCGGAAAGACCTGGTTGAGTTTTACCCACCAACAAGAGCATGCACACTATTTCCAACAATCTCCTGATGTTTATAAACCTTTACTAACAAGCCCCTCTGAGTGGACCCTCGGACGAGGCATCCAGGGCGGCAGCCACCCTGGCCCGTGTGGCCACAGGCAGGTCAGGTCCACCCAATCTTAGCTGTCTTAACCCACTAATCATTCTGGTGGGAAGACGGCTGCACCGGCCTCGTAATTCACAGGGAAAATGGCACCCAATCACCAGCCGCTGGGAATGGAAGACTGTTCTGTGCACTTAAATTCAGAGCATACGGTTCAGCATCTGTCTTTCCAACGGTGGAGATGGAAACCAAAGCCCAGGGAAGGAGCCAGAAATCCGGGTACAGCTGGGCTCTGCTCCCTCTGGACACCTCTCTGGCAGAACTTGTCCGTATGCCCACCAAGGGCAAGGCCACCTCATCCAATCTGCTGCTTGGTTCCCATCACACAAGCTGCTGAAAGGGCAGAGGAGGACAGGAGGAGAAGAAGGCAGGAAATTGCCACTGACTGACTTCCTCAAAGTTCCCCATGCCTCTCCGGGATGTGGCGCCTGGTTTTAATTTTGGAACTTCCCACTTTTCTTATGTGGCATAGTTATAGCTGCTAAAAAGGGACTGTGAAAAGCTAATACATTTATAATCATCATCATGATGGGTTGAGATCAAAGTCCAAGGTTGTTTCATTAAACACAAGCAAATGCACCTTTGCAGGAATGTCAGCATCAATTTCTACATGGAGTGGGAGCAAACATCAGGCTGTATTCTTTTGCACAACATGCAGATTCTAGCCATCTCCTATCATTCTTGTCTATAACACCAGAAGCCCACGGCAAGGTTTGAGAATTCTGAACCCAAAGCAGCCAAATACAAGCTCTCGGATATCTTGGAATATTCTGTCACTCTTGGCACGAACATAGACTTTGTCTATTCCCTGTGAAAAGTCCCAACTGTTACAAAAAACAACAGACAAAACCCCAAATGAACAGACCGCTCTTTGTTTCCTTTTCTTCCCAGGAAATATTATGAACATAGAGCCCCAGCACTCAGTCAATTCAGCAACCAGGAAACAGAGTCTGTTGTCGGCCAGCCGGAGGTTTCCGGACCTTCACTGCCCTCAATGGAGACCTCTCCCCTGATCCGCTGTTTCACACATCTTAGTTTACAGTTAACAGATCTCTTCTCATAGATGGCCTGTCCCCTTTCTGACTGGCTGTTGACATATCAGCCAGGGAGATACCGAGCTTGAGAAACGCCACTTACGTTGCCTGGCCCTGCCAGGGTGGCTGAGCTGTTTTGCTGAGATGCCCCTGCGATGCCCCCTGGATCAAGAAGGGGGGACATTCCACATGCCTGGGCCCCCGACATTCTGATGTGGACCCGCCTTCCATTTTCCACTGCCCCCACCCCAGGTACCATCTCCCAGAGGGTGGACTGGGGGAAAACCTTCAGCTCGACCGCTCTGACCCTCTGTATTCTCCTCGATAAAGTGGGAACAATATTCGCCACACAGCATCATTATGAATGTCAGAGAAGATACTGCATTTGGAAGCACTTCAGAAAAACGTAAATTGTGTCTTACCATTACTTAAGAGCTGTTTTTCTTAGTGTTACAACATTCACATTTCTCCCTTGTCTGTTTCCATTTGCCTGATGACCAAAGAGTCCCTTCTGGAGAGTTTCCCTGAATAATTGTTGTTTCTCCTAAAATACCTCGACGTGTGTTTAGGGCAAAAAGACCTGGATGGGAGTTTACGCAACCCAGTGTGATAGCTTTGCGCCATCATTAAGAGCTTAGGTACGTAACCTCCCTCTCTCTCCTGAGCCACAGACGGTAAATGCAATTATAAGCAACCGTAGGATTTCCCCCCAACTGCCTTAAAAATCTCACCATAACACGGATATCGAGCAGTGCTGAGTATACAGTTCTCTGGGACTGCGTGTGTCAAACAAAACTATGAGTTGATACTTTGGTTTGACTTTTTTTTTTTTTTTCTTTTGGCCACGTAGCTTTTGGGCTATCACAATCACAATAATTCAACGTGAAAAATTCTATACGGCTACACATTTCTATGTAGCTAATAAGCAACTCCAAACTCGGGTCCTCAGTTCAATCCCCTGATCCTACATGGTTTCCATTACCCCAATGAGCACATTGAATTTCAGTGTGGCTTTCTCGCTTCTTTTTTCTAATTTTGTTAATTTGATTTGGTTTTTAAATTTTTTTTGCTTGTTTTTGAGAGAGAGAGAGAGAGAGAGAGAGAGAGAGAGAAACAGAGGGAAAGGGGCAGACAGAGAGAGAGGGAGAGACAGAATCCAAAGCAGGCTCCAGGCTCTGAGCTGTCGGCACAGAGCCCGAACCGTGAGATCATGACCTGAGCTGAAGTGGATGTCCAAACCAACTGAGCCACCCAGGCGTCCCTGTCACTTCTGCGTTTATTCCTTCATTATGTTGGGTGCAGGGCCTAAAAAGACAAAGTGGTATGGCCCCTGCCTGTAGGGGCTTAGAGCCCATTATGGGGAGATAACGGGGGTGTGCTGTAGCTGCTGAGACAGAAGGCACACGTCAGGGCTCCCAGCCTCAGTACCATCGGCATCAGGGGCCAGATCATTCTGCTGGGGGTGGCCCTGTGCACTGTAGGATGTATAGTTTAGCTGCGTTGCAGCTGGATGCAGCAGTGGCCCCCAAGCAGATGACAAGCGAATCGTCTCCAGTCACTGCCAAATGTCCCCTCAGAGGTAGAATCACACCCTTTGAGCACAGCTGGAGTACAGAATAAAGACGGCCCGGACCAAGGAGTCTGTTCGTTTTCTATCTGTTTAGCCAAGGATTGCTACAAGCCCTCCCCAGGTCAGCAACTGCTGGTCACTGGGATCGTACGGCTTTCTAAGGTAGAAACGATTCTGGTCCTCGTAGGGGACCAGGTGGGGGCGGGGGGGCGGGGCGGAGGGGAGACGGGGGTAGTGCCGCTTGTCTGTGCCTCGAGAAAGATTTCTGTGTCTGACGACACTCGAGCTGACATATGGGTGGCAGGTGTTTTCCAGGCCATGGTGGCGAGGATAAGGGGTCCCACAGCAGAAGCTGAAACAGCCTGCTGTATTCAGAGAACCATGGAAAGACACTTGGTGAGTCTGGGGCATGGAGTGAGTGAGTCTGTGTGTGTGTGTGTGTGTGTGTGTGTGTGTGTGTGCTGGCGTGAGGGTACACAATTCAACAGACCTGGCTTCAAATCCCTGTTCCAACACTTTCTGGCTGTGTAACCCTGGACGACTTACTTAACCTCTCTGAATCTCAGTTTCCTCACCTGTAAAATAAGCATACGAATAGTGTTACAGGACATTGGATTTTTATAGGGGTTTCCTACGTTGAAACACGTGAAATGCCTGGCACAGTGCCAGGCACAGGGGGCCACAACAAACGGGGCTTTTGATTTTGGGAACTGTCACAGAGGATCTTACCCCTTGACAATTAGTTTCCTTCTGGCCTCTTGGAAAAACAAGACACACACAGGGGCGCCTGGGTGACTCAGTCGGTTAAGCGCCAGCCCCTTGATTTGGACTCAGGTCATGGTCTCACAGTTTGTGAGTTCGAGCCCCGCAATCGGGCTCTGTGCTGACAGTGTGGAGCCTGCTTGGCATTCTCATTCTCTCTCTCTCTCTCTCTCTCTCTCTGCCCCTCCCCTGCTCATGTGCATGCTCTCTAAGTAAGTAAACTTAAAAAAAAATTTAAAAAACAAAAGAACACACAAATTTCTGTCTTCCATATGGACATCACGACTTGGTTTCTTCTGTCTCGGGACGTCTGCGGGCAAACCGAGTGTTTCGCATTCATGTGGCTGATTCCCCAGCTTTCTCAATATTGTCTGTTTTAACACCGTTGTCTCATGACAGTGCATGAGATAAGTACACTCATTCTGCATTTCTCCCTTGATTAGGTTTTTCTTCTTACCGCTCTATTTTTCTTCACAGACCGACTTTCGTGGTATTCCTGTGCTTCATTTGCCCGTGAATTACGGGCTTCCGCTCTTTTAAAAACAGAGTTTCCAGACTCCTCATGTGAAGTTTTGAGGTTCTTTCACCCATTTCCTGGGCTTAATTACAGAGTGGCCACGTGTTTTCCAAGCCTTTGAACGTGTAATTGTCAGTCTGAGAGCGCTCACAACCCCTAAGCCCTCCGGCGCGGGTTTCCAACCCATGGGTGGGGGGAAGACACGCTCCCCAGATCTTTGGAAGGAGGTCCACCCTGGAAGGCAGCCACGAGTCCGCCGCTCTTTGAGGCCTAACGTGCAAAGCGGTTCAACTCACAGAGTTCCAGAGCGCAGATGGGACCCTACAACAGACGAGGCAGCTTCAAAGACACGTTTTCAAATCGAAGCAGTTACGCCAAGCCGCTGACCAGCGAGGGGGGGGGGGGGGGCCTGCGCTGGATCCGGTCCAGCGAGGCGGCAAACAGCAGCTGGGAGTGGGGACACGCTGATGTGGCTCTGCAGCACTTTCCACGGGTCTGAGAGTGTGTGCGTGTGTGCGCGTGCCCGGGTGCACATGTGTGCACGGGCGCACGTGTGTATGTGTGCACAAGCACGCACACAGGTTCTCCCGTATGTGGTGTCTCCTGAGCGCGTGTGCATTTGTGTGTGCGGCTGTGTGTGATGGTCAAGCTGCACAGAGGGATGTGTGGGTCCCTGCAGTGAAATGACCACCAAGGGGACCGACAGCAGCCCTGAGGGAAGCCTCCTGGCTGAGCTGGGGAAGCCCCAGGCCGCCTGAGCCAGTCCGGAGGGTGGTCAGTTTATAGTGGGAGACCCCCGCCTGTCGGGGAGTCTGCCCAGCGCCAGCCAAGGCAGGGAGGGGAGTCTGGTCTGGGGCGGAGGCAGTGTGGGTGGGGGAGAGCGGTTAAGTCCAGCAAAGGACAGGACAGCGGGGCTTGGGGAAGGATGGTTATGGTGGCAGAGGAGGCCCAGGGCGTTTCAGGCTTCCGACCCGGGAGGAAACAGGTTTCCAGGATCAGCCACTGAGTCCTCTGAGTCGGTGGGTTCGGAACACGCATCAGAAACGCAGCCACGCAGGGCTGAAGGGGGCGGTCGGATGTAGTGCGTGGGGCTCTCACATCGCGGGCTCCAAATCACAGACATGGGGAGAGTCCACGGCGGGGGGAGAGGAGGGAGGGGACACAGTCACTGGCTCTTGAGTGAACTGCCCTCCCTGCGCCTCAGCCTCCACACCCGAGTCCTACGCACAGGGACACCTGCCACGGGGGCGAGCGAGCTTTTGGGGAAGGATAAAGGGGAACTGGTCCTTGTGCAGTGGCAAGATGTCTGATGGCGACTGGGGCACGGTGATGGCAGAGCCGGTGGCACCGTCTTGGGAAGGGAGTGGGGAGGGGGCGGGCGTCAGGCAAGGGGGCATCGGGAAGCCATGGCTGGCGCTCAGGTGGCAGGTGTGAGATGCTCCCTTGACTTGTCATCAGATCGGAGCTTGAAAAACGCCTTTTGGCCTCATGCTTTAGCAATCTCTGCACACGAAAACCCAACGAGCCTGGTTGTTAAGGACAGCTCAGCTATAAAAAAAGTTCCAAGAAAGCAACCTGTATTTCCCAAAGATTTATTAAGTGCCTGCCCCCCCCCCCACCCCGTTCCCCCAACAGATCTCGTGCAGGTTGCTGGAGATCCCAGGCGGGGCCAGGTGAGCGAGAGGCGCGAGGCTTAACCCAGGAGCCTGGCGGGCACAGCCAGGACCACTGACTAGCTTTCCTGCGGAATTGACTCTCACCGGGGCCAAGTTTGAGAACATCGCCCAGGATACAAAGCCACTTCACTCAAGAAGGACTGTTTACCTCGTGGAACATTCTAGAATTTTCCACTGAGAAAGCTCAGGTAACCTATGCTCTATTACAGTTTCTAAACTATTTTCCCAATGGCTAGGTAGCAAATGTCCTCAGATATCTTCTCTTAAATTTGTGAACACCTCAGGATATCAAAGCCAGGCGGCTTTTATATAAACTTGGGTAACATTCAGTAGCAATGAAACTGAAGCTACCTTATTTAACGTTATCATAAAATATCCTCAAACCACTGGCAGCACTGAAGGCACAGCTTGCAAAACACAAGCATCTCTACATCCTCTACACTTTAAAGAAAGTTCTAGCAATTATTGAATCTTTTTTCTTTTTTGAGACAGATGGTACTTTCCTGGAAGAAGCAAGCAGAGAAAACTAATTTTTTTTCCTAAAAATTTAAATTATTTCAGATAATCATTTCAAAAAAAATTTTTTTTGGCAATTCCACGAATGCTGATACTTCTGCTTAAGCAGCCGGGTCCCCGTGGGTTTCATTAGCGGCGCTGGAACACAGGAAGTGACAGCTCGACATACTTATTGAAGGTGGTCACGGCGGCTGTGTGCCCGGCATCCTTCTCGGGATGGGGTCTGAACGCACGCATCAAACCCTCCCCGAAAGCCCACCAGGTAGGCTTTGCTATAATCAACTCTGATTTCTAGATGAATAAGCAGACACGGCGAGGTCACGTAATGCGGTCAGAGTCACAGAAGATTCCAGGGCCGTGCTGGAGGCCATGCTCTGAAGCCCAAGGCCAGGCCGGCCCGCAGGCACACGGAGGAGGGTTGCAGATACAGGACAAAGGAAACACGACACTGACCATCTACTCCACGAAAGGCCACCCAGCCTGGCCTTCTCCCGTGGGACTCAGGACGTGCCGAGGTCACTGAACGCCCGCCACCGCCCTGCACCCTCTGTCGCGTGGGGCTCCACACCTGCCATCTCGCATCTATCAGACTTTTAAGCCCTGAGCTGGCCAGTGACCTGGACCCGTCTGGTCTTCCGGCCACAGCGCTGTGGACCCTGGCGCCCTCCTCGACTCCGGTCTGTGTGTGACCCGAGCAGGCAGGTCTTCCTTCGTGAGACACCTGCCTACTCACAGTTCCTGCTCCTCAAGACGACTGGCCACCGTAGCATCCGCTGCTCCTGGACACAGAATGCAAACGGAGCCCGTGGACAGGCCAAGCCGAGGACCCCGTGTTCCGTTTGCAGGCGCTCCATCGGCGTCTTCTACTTACGAGCTAAACCCAGCTGCCTACGTGTGGGGCTCTGGGCCAGCCCCACAGCACATCTCTGTCTCTGGTATCAGGGTCAGACTCCCTGGATCTCCACACACTGGCCTATCTCGGTTCACGGAAACCTTCCTCCCTGGGACCCGGCTCCACTGGGACGAACAGGTGCGTGTTAACTCCATTAGCCTCGGCCACCTTCTTGCGCCGCATCCGTTCTGTGTTGAGTGACTGGCCGGCAGGAAAGGTGGCATTTTCCTGCGCAACTTGACCTCTCGCGCTGGAATCCCGGCGCCCATCATCCCTACACACTGGGCCTTCCTTAGGGCACCGTATCTGCCCTTCTTCTTGGAGACACATTTAAAGAGGATAAGGTCAAGGTTCTCGCCCACAGTGCCCACCGGTGCTTTCGTCTATCTGCTTGTTCTCGGTGGCTCGATCCTCGCTGCAGCCCTCCGTTCCGGGGCTGGGACTCCACTCACTCCGACTTGGGGCCACCCACCCAGTGCACGCGCCCCGATGCCCGAGGCTGCTTCTGTCTGCCCCACAGCCCTGATTTAAGGACCGCGTGCTGGGCACACGGAGCTTCTCTGCTGCTGTACGACGTGGGGGTGGGGGACGTTTGGTGGGAGAGGCCGGGTCATCCTCTTCTCCAGGGAGGCGGGGCCCGTGGGCATTCGGGAACCAGCCGACGGCTGCCAGCGTGGCGAGGTGCCCCATCTGCCTGCCTTGTGCCCTCTGACCCACAGAAGGCAGGTCTGCTGGCAAGGGTAACTCACCCGCCTCTGGCCAGGGGTCTGCCTGATGTTATGCCCCTCTGTAACCAGCTCCATCCCGCACCCGCCCCCATCGATCAGGGTCGCGTGAAGAGTTCTGTCTTAGCATGGACGATAACAACGGCAATGCCACCGACAGGGACTCCAAAGACACGGAGGAGCCCAAGTACGTCACTGGAAAAATGTGACAGGAACTGTCACTGGGGATTAACCTGTCAAAACAGGGGGCGGCCGTGCTCCGCTCTCTGCACCTGCTGGCAGGGGCTCTGTGAGTCTCACAAAACCATCCCAAACTGGGCTCTTCTGGACAAATGACGTCAAGAAGTAACCCAAGGCTGTCACAGGCAACCAAGGCTTTGACTCGGGAGACGGTCTCCGGCTTCAGGAGGCACGTGTGTGTCTGCGGTTTATGGTGGCACGTCACAGCCTCACCACCCCCCCAAGGCAGCGTAACTTGTAAGGGCAGAGACCGCTCCTGCCCCATAACACAGGCGCCGAGGGACCTTCCCAGCTCGGAAGGAAATTCTTCCACGTGGACTAAATAAAGCCAACGAGACTTTGAAATCATTGGGAATCTTGAGATATAGTTTCTGGAAAACTTTAAGTGTGCAAGTGCCATGACTTGGGCTCCAATTCTCGAAACTGTCCGTGAGGACGGGTGGGGGCGGCGGGCATTTCCGAGTCCCCGGAGCTGGGGTCACTGGACTCCGGGGGAAGGGACTTGCTACCTGTCCCTAGAGGGGGCCACTCCTGCCCTGCGAACGGCACGTCCTCACCGGGGGCGACCAGCAGGCAGTGAAGACAGCTGTGGTTTGCCTTTACAATCCAAAGTACGTTTTCCTGCCAGGGAAATAGCTGGCACATAGGTGTTGCTGATGTGGGAGCGGGTTTGGCCTCCGTGACTCAGGCTGCCCGCCCCCCAGAGTCCCTGTCTCATGGGACCACCATGACGACCCAGCGCATCGAGGCCCCGCACGCAGGGGGCCCTACGACAGCAATGCCCGCTGGGCATCTCGGAGACCCAGAAGGATCCCTGATGTCGTCTTAAAATGGGGTGCTTTCCCCTGTGGGAATGTCGGCCCTCCAAGGGCTGAAGACCTTCTTTTAACAATACTCATTTATCTTTGGGAGAGCGCAGGCAGGGCAGGGGCAGGGAGAAGGGGACAGAGAATCCGAAGCGGGCTCTGCGCCGACAGGCTGACAGCAGTGCGTCCGACGCGGGGCTCGAACTCATGAACCTCGAGATCGTGACCTGAGGCGAAGTCAGATGTGCAACCCACGGAGCCACCCAGGCGCCCCAAAGTGCTGGAGGACTTTTAACATCCACACACCTTAGAGTAGGCTTGAACCAGACTTGCTACATTTGCCCTGAGAACACAATTTTGATTGTTTTGTGCACCGGTTGTTAATGAGGCGCTAATGAGGTGTTCCCCGCCCCCCCACCGCCATTATTAGACGACCTGCTGCTGGAAAGAAGAGGAGGGTGAGGGAGACCGGCCCCCCTGAGATCTCCAGACGCTCAGCCACCACCTGAGCAGCCTGACTCCAGGCCCCTTGGGTGTTCCGACCACTGCCAATCGATGGCGGGTGATGAACTCATCCCCTAACTCAAGCAGTCCTCATGCACTTACTTCAAAAACGAAGAATATTTTCATCAACCACACTTTTTGGAGGGGCTTGGTGAAATCCAGCACCCAGACCAGAGGCAGGCTCCAGAAAGCCTGTGCATTTCCCACGCCGTGGAACACAAACCCGGCACATGTCAGCATTCTGTCCCCACGGCTGGACTCTACTGTTCCCTGTATTCCAGTCTCTCCCCCACCCCTGGCCTCCTGAGGCTCCCCGCCGGCTCCCACCCCCCATTACCTGACCCTGCCTTCCTACCCCCCCCTTCCACCGAACACTGGTCTCTCGTTCAGTTCAGCACGCTCAGCATTCAGAGTCCACTGGCAGGGTGCGACGCACAACTGGATAGAAGGATTCCAACCATTCCAGGCCTGCACACCATTATCCCACCTCCCCTGACTTGCCGGTGTTATGCAGGTGATGGCCCCAGTGTAGATGAGACCCAACACACACGTTTTCTGTTTGCAAGAAAACACAGGGCATAAAATACCTTAGCGTTGAGAAAGCAAGGAGTAGGGATCTTTCTGGAAAATGCAGTGTTCCATTATCATAAAATAGTCTCAAGCCTGCAATCAAGAACGGAAGTTGGTCCTAAATTCCAATTTCTAGGCTCTGACTCAACCGCGTAGAAAACCGAGGGACTGATTTTGGTTGACCTAATAAAAATTAAAAAGTGATGCTCTATAAGCAACTGGGATGGCTATTATTACTTTTAGGTCATTACTTTGGGGATGTTCTGATTTCCACTTTTATTTGTATAGTGGTGTTGCCACAGGATCTTCTCTTTCTGATAAAGTAAAAGTTACAATGAGTAAAGAATTCAATCTGTGATTTTTACATACCGTACATCACTGGGGATCTTCAAACAGTACATACTTTATTATTTTTTTAATGTTTATTTTGGGAGAGAGAGGAAGAGAAAGAGAGAGAGTGTGCACATGGCGGAGGAGGGGCAGAGAGAGGGAGATAGAGGATCTGAAGCGGGCTCTGTGCTGAGAACAGAGAGCCCAACGCGGGACTTGAACCCATGAACCGCTAGATCACAACCTCCGCGGAAACCAAGAGTCAGACGCTTACCCGACTGAGCTGCCCGAGTGCCCCTACGTACTTTGTACTACAATATAGGTAAAGTTTGTGCCAGCCACTGTTCTGAGGGCTTTACGTGTATAAACTCACTCAGTCCTCACTAGAGGGGAACTGCGAGGGCTTCCCTTAGTGGGGAAACCGAGGCAGAGTCCAACTGCCAAGGGCACACAGCAGGTAGGTGGTGAAACAGGAACTTGAACTCACAAGGTTGGTCCCCAGTGTCCATGCTCCTAGCCGCTCTGCCAAAGACAGCAACAATAGGTGACGGAAATATAAATACGGGGTGCCCCCTGAAGCAGCCCACACCCCAAGCGTGCCCAGATCGTGCGTAGGTTTGCACGATATTGGTGCAGCTGAGCATTTCATAATCGTAGTTAAATACTAAATAGATTTTTAGGCAATATATCCGTTTTCCCTTTTGGAAAAACAAAGGTCACGTTATTTATCCACACCGGACTATCAAGTCCTTTCTTAGATCCACCCCCCGCCCCCCCCCCGGTTGGGATTACGGTTGGCGGATTTGCTCTTTTCCCCCAAACAAATTTTCTTCCTCTGTACCAGGGCACTGAGCGTTGGGGAAGAAAGAGACAGACCCTTCCGTGATGACGTGAACTCACCACGTGGGGGTTGGTAGGTCTTGTCTTTAATCAAAACCCACAGGAATGCTGAGACCAGCAGCCACAGAGGACGTAACGCATCCTTGCTGCGGAATGAGCACCTTAAAGCACCAGCGGCAGGGGTTGCACGGAGGCGGAATCGCCAGGCTCACCCGGGCAGCACCCGCGGTTGCTTCTACCCTAACAGTGCCAGGAGAGGCAATTCTGCTTACAGCCCGAGGGCCGTCGCTGCAAAGCCTGCAATAGTCTCTACGTCATTTTCAAATGAGCTTTCTTCTCTGCATCTGGCCCCGTGGTGAGGCAGGCACAGTAAGCATTGCCTTCCCTGACACGAGAGCGGAAACAGGCTGGCTGGGGCGGGGGCGGGGAGCATGGTCACCCCACTAGCAAGTGCCGGGACACGATGGTTCCTACACACCCCTTCCGCATCATCCGACACGTGAAGCAGCAGCTTCCCAGATTCGACCAAACCCCGCCGGACTTTTAGGAATGGGACCAACGTGAACCTCTACACACGTCTGAATTTAGGGCATCAAGATGAGCTGCGCAAACCACCTGCCGCTACGGGTCATGACGAAGACCTGAGGCTGTGGCAGCTCCCCCGTCATGTTGGGTGCCTGCGTCCTCATCCGCAGGGTCGCACCGCTATGCACCCAGCACCCCGTGGGTGCTCACGCACGCTTCCAGAGGAGCGAACGACCAAACATGCGGAATTACCGACATCGACCTCAAGGCTGCTTTGTGTCCCAGCTAGAATTCCAAAGCAAAGGTAGTACACACGTGTCGCCATTTCCCCAAAACGTGTCCCACTCAGTATTTTATACACGTTAGCTCATCTCCGCCTCACCCAGGAGGTGCCCTTGTTCCAACTTTGCAAGCGATCAGGTGGAGAACGAAGGGGCAAAGGACTTCCCCGTGGCAGTGGCTGCACTAAATGACAGGGTCCCCCAACAAGGCCAGCCTATTTCTGGAATTAGAGTTAGAACCCCATGGTGCGAAATTTTGGGAAATGGTGTGCTCTGTAAACTATGACTGGATATTCCCAAGACATACCAGCATCCGGTCGGCTCCAAGGATTGTAATAACCCCGCGTAAGCCAGGACATGCCAACCTTACCTGACGGGGATACCCCGTTCCCACCACACCACCCCTTGCCCACACTAGTCATTAAGAACAGCCCAAGAACCAGTGCTCTGTGCGGGACAGGTGACCTTCACGAAGTCACAGACTGTGGCAGTGGGTGGTGGCTAGAAACGTCAGTGAGCACTCAACTTCCATCACAGCTGTCCAGTAAGTGTCTTTAATAAGGTGAATGTGTTCAGAAAACTGGAATCTCAAGGTAAAATCTCTCATGTTCACTGAAAACACCCCTTGCAACACGTTGTCCTGTTGGCGGTCAAAACTTTCGTGGGGGCCTGTCACGGAGCACGCTAACTAGATGTCAGGGGAGTTCGGAGCAAATCATCGACGCGCCCTTTCCCCGCGACACAACGTTGACCCCAGGCATGTTCGCAGTGATGTTTCAAATGGCAGAAGGACAATTTTTTCAACTGAATTTTCCCGGATTTGTTATTTGGGATTTATATTGGCTGGTGTTAAGATCTAAATATACAAATATCAAGCTTATCGCATCTTCATATTTGAGGTGGTAAAAATAATAGTTTTGCTCTGGTTTAGTCTGTCTGCTCTCACGATATTGTTAAGTCTTTCTGTGCCACCAGAATGCACTGTTCTGCTGACCTCCTTATTTGTAGATGATACAACAGCCTACCTAGAAAATCCTAAAGGCTTAGCTGTTTTTTTAAACCACTTTATTGACATATGATTGACATACAAAAAGCCATACATATTTAATGTGCACAACTTGGTGGGTTTCGGATGCGGCTGTTTTTGATGAACCTGATGTGGTAGACAGGTCACTGCTTTACAAGCACAAGTGTGCTTCCCAGCTCCCACCACCAGCCCGCGGCCCTGTGGCCAGTGCCGGCCAGTGGACCGGGAGGAGAGGTAAAGCGTGTCCTTCCAGGTGGGGGCAGTTAGGAGCTGATGTGCTGGCCCGTACTCGCCCCCTGTCCCCGTGACCTCTGGGGCCACATGCTCTAAACGGACACACTACAAGAAAGGGGGGGCCAAGCCACCCGAGACCGTGTGCAGGAAATGCGCGTTCACTGTGTCATGGTGAGATTTCAGGGGATGCTCTGTGGCAGAAAGTAAATCACCACGATGACAAAAACTCTTGACAAATCATTGAAAAAACTTACATGGGACGTTAATGATTCACCAAGAGCAAAGACGAGTAACGAAGAGGTCTTGTCCTCTCTGATATTAGAGTAGGAGGCGGTTCGTAAAGATACTATAGTACCTACACAGGAGCAGAAAGATAAGTGAGTCATATTTACATGGGGACCTGTTGCAGGATAAAAGGAATAATAAAAGGCAGCAGAAGAGGGCCAGGTGGGTCAGTAGGTGGGGCCAAGGAAACATGTTCATGACGCGGAGGGGAACGAAGGTGGACTTCTATGGAAACCAGAGAGAATTCCTGTAAGTTGAGAAGAAAAAGCCAGGTAACCGGAAAGCCCAGAGAAGGGTAGGGAAAACATATGAAGAGGTTATTCGAAGAAAAAGTCTGAACGGCTGACGAGTTCAGGAGCCAATGTCCAAATGTATTAGTTAGCGAGAACTGTACTTTATCATTATTTTTTTTCATGTTTATTTTTGAGAGAGAGAGAGAGAGAGAGAGAGAGAGAGAGACAGAGTGTGAACAGGGGAGGGGCAGAGAGAGAAGGAGACACAGAATCCAAAGCAGGCTCCAGGCTCCGAGCCGTCAGCACAGAGCCTGACGTGGAACTGCGAGATCATGACCTGAGCTGAAGTTGGATGTTTAACGGACTGAGCCGCCCAGGCACCCCAAGAACTGTACTTTAAAACAGAGATAAGAAACCACCCAAAACTCAGGATGGAGGATATTGTTGAGGGTGTTTGAGGAGGTGCATGGACTGGTCAGGGAAGCCATTCTGGAAGATTCTGGCAATACCCAGAAAAAGTCAGAATGCTTAGGTTTTATGCCAACAAGACACACCTGGGCACGGCTCCCAGGAGAATCTGAACACGCATTCCTAAGACAGCCAGTCTGAGGAGGTGAACTGCAGCATTTATGTGAAGATAAGAGCCAGAGAAGGCTGGGGTCTTCCCCCGAGAGAGGATGAGTAAAAGCGGTCGATCACACTGTGCACACAATGTGCTCAGCAGCAAATACAGGCGTGAGAGCAATGAGGAAAAATATAAAGGGTTACATCGACGGCTCACTAAACCACCGAAAACACATATATGCCCAGAACGTTACACACTTTACAAGGACCCAAGCATCTTAAAGAACATCTACTAAAAGCCGAGGGGTTTCCACAGATTGGGGGGCTGTGGGGAACCCACCTCTCTGCATCTGAGACAAAAGGAAAGTCAATACAGATGAGGTAGGAGTTCACGTACCTACGTGAATATATACGTACGTACAAGAGTTTGATCGTTTTCCCATCTATCGATAGTAACAGGTTAGAAAACGTGAGGAATGCAAGGCCCGTTGACACTATCAGCAAATACTCCATGACCCTGGGGCGGGCCACCTCTACCAATGCCACCACGGTCCCCATCCCTGGCGTCCACGTCCTTTCCCTCGAGTGTGGACGGGACCTGTGACTTACGTCTAAGGAGCAGCGTAGGGTGAAGTGCTGGGTTTCTGTCTGGGCCCCTCTCCTTCTCTCATGAGCCGCCATATTGCGAGCTGCCCCAGGAAGAGGCCTCCGGTCAACTGCCATCAAGGAACCCAACCCTGACAGCACCACACGAAAGACCTTGGAAGCTGAGCTCCGCCACCTTTTGGCAGCCGCTCGAGGGGAGACCAGCCAGACGCGCCCGACCACAGAAACAGTGAGACAAGCACGCGCTTGTTGTCTCAGGCCACCAAATCTTGGGTTGATTTGTTAGGTAGCAATAGACCCCTGACAAAGATTGCTAGGACTCAGTTTGATGGCCAAGTTCCTAAGGAAAATAAGGCGGATTGCAATCCAAGTACAAATGAGCAAAGGACAAAGTAAAAAATTCAAACGGCAAAGAAAAAGATCACGTGAAAGATGTGTTACAAACTGAATTTCATTCCCCTCCAATCCGTACATTGAAGCCTTTGTCTCTGCTGTGATTGTATTTGGAGACGGGGTCTGCAAGGAGGTGAGGAAGCTTTAACGAGGCCACTAGGGTGGGTCCCCAAGCCGGGACGACTCACGTCCTTCTAGGAAGAGGAACAGACTCCAGAGCTGTGAGAAAATACATTTTTTTTAAAATAATTTTCTTAATGTTTATTTATTTTTGAGAGAGACAGAATGTGAGCAGGGGAGGGGCAGAGAGAGGGAGACACAGAATGTGAAGCAGGCTCCAGGCTCCGAGCTGTCAGCGCAGAGCCCGACGCGAGGCTCGAACTCACAAGCTGCGAGATCATGACCTGAGCCGAAGTCAGACGCTTGACCGACTGAGCCACCCAGGCGCCCCAGAAAATACATTGTTGAAGCCGCCCGGGCTGTGGTGCCTGCTTTGGCCACCCAAGCAGTGCTGGTGCACAGAAGCAGACCTATAACTCAGTCCCCAACCAGGACAGCTCGCTCCTCACTGGTGCTACTGTCCTACGATGGCCACTGACCAATGCAGGGCTCACCGGAACGTCCACGTGCGACGTCTCTCGTGTTCACTTTCACTGCCGAAGGGCATTTGACTCCTACTCAATAAATGCTGCTTAATTGAACCGCATTAGAGCAATCTACTTCCCTAAAAAATCATTATAATCGAGAAGGCAGATCAAAGTCGACAGACACAGAGAAAATCAGTTTCTTTTTCATTTAATTGCTTTTTTTCCCCATCAAATGCACGTAGTGGAAGAAAAAACCCTACAGACCATTTTAATTACAATACCGTGAGAGTCAGAGATAGCCTCCCGAAATTAAAACGTGAACATCTAAGGGTACAGTGTGTGAATGAGAAAATTATATAAACACTTTGAATATGCCTTTTTATTTTATAAAAACCCTTGGAATACATATAATAAAGCACCTAGTCTTTTGGTATTTTGGGGGGCCCTGATGTTTGTGAAGTTTACGGAAAAGCCCTCTCATCACGGGACCTCCAGGGTGGGTGGGCATCTGTGGTCGGGCGTGGGCAAGATGCGGAAAGCCAGTGCCAGCTTAGAGTCTGGATGCACGGACATAAGGTGCTCATGACCGGGGAGCCGCAGGGAAGGCTCGGACCACACTGCCACCCTCTGTCAGTGTTGGTGACCCGGCCAGGCTGTTTGCTCCAGAGTCTACACTTCTGGGAAGACAAGGCAGGAGGGGCTAAGGGCGGACCGTAGCTGCACAAGAGGAGAGGCCACGTCTCTACACGTCAAGTCCGTTATCTCTGCCAGGAGCCTTCCTTGGGGGGGGGGGGACCCCTGCCTGTTCCAGCGTCCTGGACGCAGACAACTGGAGGTATTTGGGCATATTTTAATGGATTCCTCTGCTCTGCAAAGTGCAAATGGCCCTCCCCCAAAACTCCGTGACGGATGTGGTGGACCACCAAAACCGTGGCGCGCTGGTTTCCACCAGTGATCGATAAAATTTACAACTAAGACTTGTTTTCCGACGGAACTGTAAATTGAATGAGTCAAATTACCGTACAAGTGAAACTGCGGGTTTTCGGAAAGCATCCTGCATCTAAATTTGATGAGGATGTCTAAAATGACAAAAGCAACTTAAATTTTTTTTTAATGTTTACTTATCTATTTATTTATCTATTTGTTTATTTTTGAAAGAGAGAGAGACAGAGTCCGAGCGGGGGAGGGGCAGAGAGAGAGGGAGACACAGAATCCGAAGCAGACTCCAGGCTCTGAGCCGTCAGCACAGAGCCCGACACGGGGCTCAAACCCACAAACCGTGGGATCATGACCTGAGCCGAAGTCGGATGTTCAACCGACTGAGCCACTCAGGTGCCCCATAACTTCTTTTTTTAAAGTTTATTTTGAGAGAGGGAGAGGAGAGCATGAGCAGGGGAGGGGAAGAGACAGAGAGGGAGAGAGAGAGGGACAGAAGGAGAGAGAGAATCCCAAGCAGGCTCCACGTTGTCAGCACAGAGCACAATGTGGGGCTTGAACTCATGAACCATGAGATCACGACCTGAGCTGAAACCACGAGTCTGACACCTAACTGTCTGAGCCACCCAGGTGCCCCAAAAGTAACTTTTGATCTTAAAAAATGCATCGACTTGGGTGTTCCGCCATAAAAACCAGTTGGATTAAAACATATTCACTATCCTTTCGACCTTAGGCTGTCCACTACTGCTGAATTCTAGGACCACCGACCCTCCAGCGGGTGTTGGAAAAACCCATCAACGGTCTGGTCCTCCTGGATTAGCCACACCACCGATGCCAGCCCCTGCATACCCGGTGTCCTCTCTCTCTGCAGCCCCAGGCAAATGCACGTTCTGGGGCTGGAAGTCCATAGCATAGTCCACACCGACACCTGCTTTGAAAGAAAGGCTCTGTTTGGGGCTCAACTGTGTCCCCAATATTTATGTGGATGTTCTCACCCCCAGGAGCTCCGAATCTGACTGCATCTGGAGATGGAATCTTTCCCGAAGCGATTAAGGTAAAATGAAGGCATCCGGGTGGGCCCTCATCCAAGGTGACAGGTGTCCTTGTAAGAAGAGATCAGGACACAGACCGCACAGAGGGACGCCCATGTGAGGACCCGGGGAGAAGAGGGCTTTGACAGTCTAGGAGAGGCCTCAGGGGAACCAGACTCGCCCACACCTAGAGCTCAGAGATCCGGCCTCCCAAACTGTGAGGAAATAAATGTCTGCTGTTTAAGCCACCTGTCTGTGGTGCCTTGTGATCCCAGCATCCTCTGAATAATAATATAGCCGAATACAGCTCCAACCAGAAAAGTCACGGCTGAATGGAAGGGAGTGGGGAGAGGAGAGAGAGAGGGAGGGAGAGAGAGAAGAGAGGAGAAGGGAAGGAGAGAGGGAGAGAAAGCAGAGAGAGAGGGAGGGAGGGAGAGAGGAGGAAGGGGGAGAGAGGGAGAGGAGAGAGGGGAGAGAGGAGAGAGAGGGAGAGAGAGGGAGTGAATTTACAGTGGCTCAGAAACTTCCACCAGGGACATGGCCACGAAGAAATGAAGGAAAAGGCGTTTGCGGACAAGTATTCAAACCACACCCTTCACGCTAAAACTGTGTAAAAACTGAACCCCGAACCGGGACACCGTCAGTCGGCTGGGGAAGTGGAACAGGGTCCCTCCCTCACCGTCTCTTGGAGCCCAGATTCGGCCTCCGTCAGGCGCCTGCCTCGTGCTTTCTGGCAAGTAGGAGGGTGACATTTCAAGGGCACATGATTAAAAACAAAAACAATAAATCTAGTTCTCGTTTGCTAAAACACCGTGACTGGTAGATTTCGTGTTTAGAGAAAAAAAGAAAACACAAGTCATGTGGGATCCACACGGTGCTGGGGGTGAAATTATTTGGGTGCTTACTGTCAATCGGCAATCGCCTTTTTGATCGAGTGTCGTTTTGTTGCTAAAAACGTGCACTGTCCCGACATTTACAGAGCACTCGACACCTGCAGTCTCTTTGATGATTCAGGATCCTGCAGCACCCGAAGGTCACCGCCTCAGTTATTCTGCCACAGTTGCGGGCTGACAGCCAGCTGCGAGGGCAGGGCTACCTTCGTGGGCCCCACGTGCCCCCACGGAGCCCCACCAAAATGCTCCCCCTGTGGGGAGGCGCTCCCTTTATGGGGAGATGGTCCCCCTGAGGGGAGGCGCTCCCTTTATGGGGAGATGCTCCCCTGTGGGGAGGTGCTCCCTTTATGGGGAGATGGTCCCCCTGAGGGGAGGCGCTCCCTTTAGTGGGAGATGCTCCCCCTGTGGGGAGGCGCTCCCTTTATGGGGAGATGCTCCCCCTGTGGGGAGGCGCTCCCTTTATGGGGAGATGGTCCCCCTGAGGGGAGGCGCTCCCTTTGTGGGGAGATGGTCCCCCTGAGGGGAGGCGCTCCCTTTATGGGGAGATGGTCCCCCTGTGGGGAGGCGCTCCCTTTATGGGGAGATGGTCCCCCTGAGGGGAGGCGCTCCCTTTATGGGGAGATGCTCCCCCTGTGGGGAGGCGCTCCCTTTATGGGGAGATGCTCCCCTGTGGGGAGGCGCTCCCTTTATGGGGAGATGGTCCCCCTGAGGGGAGGCGCTCCCTTTATGGGGAGGTGCTCCCCCTGTGGGGATCACATGGTTCTCCAGGCTGGGAGACAGCAGGAACCCGTGAGGAAGCATGTGCCCCATGAGCTGGGAGCAGGAAGCTCTGGGCTTGCGAGGGAAGGGAGCTGCTCAGCCAGAGTGCGGGGCAGGGGGAGAGCAGAGGCTGCAAGGAGGAGGTGAGGCAGAGAGGGGCCTGCATGGATGCTGGGATTCCCATGGGGCACTTGGCCTTGGGGTGCTAAGGGGCAAGGCAGCTCCTCCCGGGGCAGCTCGCTGAGTCCTCCCAGGGATGCCGAATGGACTCCTGTTCCAGCGAGTGAGGAGGGGGTGGGGAGCTGCAGGGACCCGCAGACCCGCTGCTGAGACACTGAGCCCAGTGTCCCTAGAGTCAGGTGCTCACCGCCCTCCGGCCTCCCTGCTGTCCCGGGGCCTGAGCAGGTGGGGAGCAGAGGGAAGACGGGGGAGCGGAGGGGAGGGCGGGGGGTAGTGGGGAGGACAGGGGAGTGGAGGGAGGGCTACGCTAGGGCCTGAACTGCAGAGGGAGGCTAGCGGCAGTGAGTGGGGAGGTGGTAACACAAAAGGCTCATTAGATAAATGTTCCGCACAGAAGAAACAGAGTTTGAAATGATGAGTGGAGACTCCGTTTCCTCTGACGCCCGGTACGGGCTAACTCTGGAAGTATGTGTAGGTGGCCCATGGTGCGCTGGGAGCTGGTGTTGGGAGACCGGGTCTTGGCCCCCCACGCTGACCCCCAAGCAGGAAGTGAGCTGGCTCCTGTCCTCCGGCTGTGCACCCCCCCCCCCCCCCCCCCCTGACTCTGACCTGACTCTGAGCCGCTGTGTCCTGGGTCCTTGAGCAGGGCGGGGGGTGGGCACGGAGAAGCATCACAGAGCGCCCCACAGAGCGGGACTGTAGGGGGTGCAGGGTCTCCCATGGGCTTCCCTAGCACCTTCTCCTCCTGGACAGTGGCGGCCAAGGCTGACACCCGGTCACGGGACAGCAATTTGGTGAGTTATAGCTTGCTAATTTCCCGGTTTTCTGCTATGGCGTTAAAATAGCCACTCTTATTTAGACAGAACCTAAGTACTGTCTGCTACTCCGCTTTGCTCTGAAATTTCAGTGTCTTTGTTACGAGTCGAAGAAAACTAAGAAGGCGGTCACGTTTACTGAGTGCCGGATTCTGGCATTGCCCCTCATGGGTCCTGCGTGAGGATGATGTCATTGATCCCTCGGAGGGGTGGCTTCTCCTCAGGACACCAGCACAGGTGGCCCTCAGAGCTCCGAATGCTTCCGGCTGCACCACGTAAAAATATCCAGCACAGGCAACAGCCGCCCTCCAGTCCAAATAATCAACGTCCCAAATGTCATTGAGGCACTTGATATCTGAAGGGGGGGGGGGGGACACCTGACGCCTCTGTGTGCACCTGGTGCAGTGCTGTGCAGCCCGCCAAAGAGCCCGGGCCGGAGGCGGCCTTTCTGGACCCGCGGCTGCCAGGAGGGTGCCCGCTCTGAGCTCGGCGGGCGAGCGCGGGCAGGCTGAGCCTGCCTCTTTCCCGGGGACCTGCACACAGTGGCCCTGGCCCAGCTCCACCTGAGAAGGGCGGCCAGCAGTGGCGAGAACCACACGTTCGCGGATGCAACAGTGAAATCGGGTGCATCCAACGAGGACTCTACGAACAGACAGCGAGTACGTGCGCTGGAAAGTTCTATGGGAATGGGCTGGAAGCGATTTCTCATCTTTTTCCATTGACGGGAAAATAACTCACGCCTCTGACCTTGACTTTTGGAATTTTGTCTGGTGCAGGATTTTCAATCTCCTGTAGCTTTGTTGTTCCCACCGAGGAATTTAAAACCATAATACATGCGAAGAGAATTTGCTTTAAGTGGCAAAGAAATGCCAATGTTATCAAAGCTCAAGAAACGTCACTGACATCTTGGTGGGCTCATTCACTACGTCTACTTTTCCCAACCCTGCTTAATTATGTGATTCAACGAATTAAAAAAAAAATACCTTAGACTATTCTGGAACGAGAGTCAGTGTAAAATCACAGCACAAATGCTATGCGTAAGCCTGGGCTTTGGGAAACCTGTGGGTCAAGGCCCAGCTCCTGGCCCCTTGTGGCCTAAGGCCTGAAGCCCACGGACTGTGGGAGGGCGTACTGGCCACACCACAAGCCCACAAGCTTTACAACGTGCACCAGCAAGGAGATAGGGACGGGGCCCCGCGCCGAGCAAACCCCACACTCCTCTTCATCCAAGTGGCTCTTTCTTTTCTCTGCAGTCATTCCCAAACCCGCATTCTTTGCCCAGACTTTCTTCACATTACCGCGTGATAAATTTAACATATGGTATGTGCGTCAGGTTTGCACGAAATGGGTTTTAAAAGGTTTTACTCCTCCAACCTCAGCGATGCCTTCTAGAATATTCTGAAATATTTTCTACGATGCTACCTACCCGCAAGCGTTGTGACTTACTGGCTTCGAAGAACCTCAGAAACTAGCGAGATGCAGGTGGTCCAGCAGGAGATGGGAGAGAAGCTTGGATACAAAGTAGCGATATTCATACGAACAACATAAGGGGGAACAGGAAAGGAAGATACTCACTGGCCGAGGACTGACCGGATGATTCAGAGAATCCTATGTCTGAAAGCAAAGATCGCTTATGAAAAATTATCCCTTCAGGGCACCTGGGTGGCTTAGTCAGTTAAGTGTCTGTTGATTTCAGCTCTGGTCGTGATCTCATGGTTTGTGAGTTCCAGCCCCACGTCTCTGCAATGACAGCATGGAGCCTGCTTGGGATTTCCCCTCTCTCTTGTTCTCTCTCTCTCTGCCCCACCCCTGCTCATGCTCTCTGTCTCTCAAAATAAATAAATACATAACTTTAAAAAAATTTTTAAAAAGAAAAATTCTCCCTTCTTATCACTCACTCAAACTATACCTGCCTTATCAGACCAGGTAGCATTACTGAATTATTTTTCTTAAGACCAAACGCATTAGAAAATAATAGCCTTTCCGGGTAGATGTAGGAGCCCGAATTTTCCTCAGCCCTTTGGGCAACTTAATTTAATAGTCCAGTATGGAAGTTTCCACTGAATCTACGGGGCCGGGCCCACCGGGAGGAGGCCCATTGTGTCCTGAGTGCATGCTGAGTGAGGGCACCGTCCTTTGTCCCTCAAGTCCTACAGCCACTGCTTTGTGCCGGACTGTCTTCTCTCTAATTAGTGGCCTCTCACACCGGATCTTTGACAAGTCCTACATGATGATGCTACAAAATGAGACCACACGGAGTGAAGAAGATGCACCTAGGGATTCGAAGTCCCTAGTTCCCGTTGGAGAAGCAGCGGTCTGGTTCAATCCCATCACGGACGGGCACCCCAGAAAACAGACACCCGCCTCACCTCTGCTGGCTGCCAGCCGAGCCCATTGTGCTCCTCGCGCCCGAAGCCCTGCCTGTCTTGGACCTCCGAAAAGCACGCACGTGAATGTGCTCTGACGTGGCAAAGCCACGTGCAAACCACGCTCTGGACTGGGGGCGCCTGGCCCCCACCGGCCCACCCTGCATCGGCCGGCACCTGCTGGCGCCCTCCCGCCCTCCTCCTGCACTCGTGCCTCTTAGAGACGGCTGCACCCTTCGTGTACCTCCTCCCGCGTCCGGGTTTGAGGGTCCCTCCTGATTGGGTGTTGACACACACCCACTTCTGAGGTGGCACCATGGATCCCTTCGTCCACAGGCCTTAAGAGTTCAACAGTGTGGCCTGCCCTTGTGCCGTTTATGGCCTCGTCAAGGGCGATGACGTCGAGGGCTGCCTGACAGCAGGTGCACAGCCCGCTGGGCTCGACCTTCCCAGCGAAGCCTGCAGAGCCCAAGGCTTATCTGAACAGGGGACCAGCAAGCCCCAGAGACTCAGGGCTGTGCGGTCAGGGTCAAGGTGCAGACTGAAGTCCTTTAATATTTTTCTTAGGCTAGGGTGACTGAAATGATGTCAACCAAAAGATCTGATGACAGCTAGATAGTCTGCAGGAGAGAAAAAGAGACTCAAATGCGAAAACTCAGTCTGAGCAACGGTGAGTAGAACGGTCTCTTTTCTAATATTTTTGTATATTTTTGAGAGACAGAGAGAGAGTGAGGGAGGGGCAGAGAGAGAGGGAGACACAGAATCCAAAGCAGGCTCCAGGCTCTGAGCTGTCAGCACAGAGCCCCATGCAGAGCTTGAACCCACAAATGGTGAGATCGTGACCTGAGCCGAAGTCGGACGCTTAACCGACTGAGCCACCCAGACGCCCCAGAGCTGTTTCCATTTGCTGGCTATGATGCTGAAAACATCACCCACCGGAAGACGCAGCTATGGCCCCAGCCACTGAGGCCCGTCGACCGATTTAGATGTTACAGACTCCAACTTCACGTACAAGAGAACACCCCTCCCTAGGCTGCTGGGCCCAACGGGCTGAGAAACACGAGGACAGAGGATGCTTGAGCCTCTCGTGACCTCAGAGGTTGAGTTTCAGATTTCAGTATGGCTCAACTGTGGGAAAATCACCATTCAGCCTATACAGCCCGGAGGATCAGTGAACTCTAGGCCACCCCCTCTCCTCGTGGGAATGTTGCTCCTGCCCACCCGAGTCTTAGGATTTGCACGGACCCTGGAGGCATCCAGGCACCCTCCAAGCAAACGCAGGAAGACCGGCCCTAGGCGTGGGCCTGAGCTCAGGCTCCTAATGGAATGTGAGGCAGGCGCTGGTGTTCACTCTGATTAGCCTCCAATTGTCACAACGTCACGTATCAGCTCCCAGGTGTTCCTGAGAAAATGCAGGAAGTCCTACAGGTTGGAGCTTTCGACTAGATCTCCCTTGAATTCCGCTCAAGGAAAGGACTTTCCTGGAGGTACTAGAAAGGCAATACCCGACCACAGTGAAAGTCTCTTGACACTGGACTGAGGCAATCCGGGTGATTATTTGGTTTCTAAGCCAGGTCTTCATCTTAAAAGAAAGTGGTAACCCCAAAGTGTCCCAGTTATCATATTCCATAATGAATCAAAGCATCCCAGCCATAGTTAATGGCTAACAAAGCCATTTGGTGTGCGCGGAGATAGGGTAAAAGTAAACGTATTCAGTAACAATATTCTCACACGTAATTTTCTGACTTAGCAGCAGCAAAGGAAATTAAGCTAATGTAAAGATACGCTAACAAATAGGATTCCTGAGAGAGCAAAGTTGTAAAGGTGAAAAATAGCCTCTGATCTGTGGCTGGACTATACAGAGTCACGGTTACTGTCAGAAACCAGATCCTGGCAAAGTACAAGGACTTGACAATGCAAAGCCAACAGAGGCAGTGACACAGTAAGAGGCAGCGGCTCCGAGAGGGGGAAAAAGACAGGCTACCCTGAGACTTTTGTGAGTATTTGTAAAATCGTGGTCAGATATGAAAAAATTCGAGCCAACTGGATGTCAACATAGCCCTGAAATGCTAACAGCTGTGAAAGCTTATCCCTTCGTGTAATGGATTTAAACGTGAGTCAGTTCTGGGTCTTTGGTGACAGTTTCCTTGTGTGTTTATTTCACTGCCCACTCTACTTCTTCGAAAGAAGGAACATCTATTGACGGCCCCCTCTGTGCGTGGCACTTGGAACATCACTTCCTTTGGGCGTCACGATTTACCTGCGGAATGGGATTACACTTTCTATCTTCAGGTGAGGTCCCTGAGGCCCAAGGAGGTGGCCACCTGCCCAGCAGGGAAGGAGGTTCCGGAAGACGGATGGTATCAGAGCCCTTCCCTCACCTTGATGTCCACGGCTTTATCCCAACAGGACGATGGGAGAGCTGACTATATGTTGGGACTTCTAAGCCTCATTCCCAGTGGTTCTGGCCATGAGCTGCATGATACGCTTGTAGAGCTTTCCCAAGACAGCCGTCAACATTGACAGCCACGAACTACCTGGAGTTCTTAACTGGGGCCACGTATCCCTGAGGGTACAAGGGTACAGAAGCTTGGATGGAAAACACGCCTTTATTTTCACTACCTCCTAACTGCAATTCAGGACATCGTTTAATTAGGATGGGAGGTAACAAACCACAGCCTTGACTCTGTCACCAACAGAAATTGAGATAAAAAAACAAAATCACGTTACCTTTGGAATAGGTATCTTGAAATGCCATTAATTACTACCTCCAATTAGAGGAGTCATCAGATCTGTCATTAGATTTCCATATTAAACATGTTCATAAAGAGGTGCTTCTTAATTTCTATTTTAGTCCCTCACTTTTAAAAATGTGGTAATTGTACTTAAATGTCATTGATTTCCTTTGAAATCCTAGGAATTTTCTTTTGTGCATTAAAAAATTTGCCCCGAGGAGGGGTCCACAGGCCTCCCCAGATGCCAAGGGACTGTGCAGTCCTCAAGGTGGCCTTGTCAGGGTCAGAGGTGGCAGAAAGGGCTCCTGGGGGCTCCAGTTCTTCTCCGATGGATCTGGGAGAATAACCAATCTCTCCTAACCACAGAAAGGCAGATGCCAGGATCCCCCTTTAAATAACTTAAAAAAAAAATCATCCTAATTCAATCCAGCAGAGTTCAAACTCACGTTTTTTTTTTTAGATTAGTTTGATTTACGAATTATAATAATTTCCTTTAAGCTGTAAATAATTTTACTGGTTGATCCTACAGTTGGAGAAACCGTTTTCGAAGAGCTCAGATTATGATGTTTCCTAATATACACTGCACACGTGATCAGAGAAGAAACGAGCAGGTCTGTGAGCCGGGGGAATCTCTGCAGCCACTCTGGGCGGCTTCCTTCTGGGCTGGTGGAGGCCACTTCCCCAGGACCCTAACCTGAGTGATATGCTTCCCACCCCCACCCCCCCCCGGAGGGACTGGAGGGGGCTCTCAGCCCAGGGACATGGTCTCTGCATGCGAAGAAGCTTCCCTGAGAAACAGCCCCCTTGCACAAAGTGAGATTAAAGAAATGATTAATTTAGTAGTTTGATAACTTTTTAAAAAGTTTTACATTTTAAAGGCTTGTAATATTCCACTAGTTACAATTAATTTCAGCTTGTAACAAGATTCAGTTCCCAGTTTCTTCCATAATATTTCTCCTTTTCCCTGGCCTGGAAATAGAGTGAATTAGTGGATGTCATTATTGTGAAAGACCTCAACCCAGATCACTCCTTGCAGCAATTAATATTTATTTTGTACATTTACATCCAATTCCTGACTGGTGTCTCCTGGGGAGCAAAATGGGCACCCAGCCTGACACTCAAAATTCACCCTAATTCATATGTGTCAACAAGGTAAAAATAGGTAAAAATAATTGTTTTAATAATTACGTGCGCAAAATGTCCCAATTTGTAAAATGGCAAAGGCTGCTTTTTATTATAACCCGCAAATAATCAATTCTGTTATTCCACATTCTGATTTCTGGAAATGTATGATCTTCAAGATCAAAAGACAGAAAGCGCCACCTTGATATTTTTCTGGAAAGGTTTGCTTCAATTTCCAAGTAAGTTGAACACATTTCAATCCAAAGTGCAGTTGAATCCATTATAAGATAGTATTTCCTTACCTCTCTCATCAAAGAACTTTTAATTAAAAAAACATCTTGGGACTGCTTGCCAAATATTGTGATGGAGAAATGGTGTTTTCCAGAACTTATTTTTAAAGTGGTAATTTTTTAAACCGGAGTAGCAATTATGTTCCAAAAGCATTTCTTTCTCGGGTTTTTCAGAAATTTTAAAATGCCTTTCCTTTTTCTGTGTAGAAGGGAGGCAACAATGATGATCTTTCTCCCACAGTTTTGAAAGATGTAAAACATTCTCCTATTTCAGACAATTCGTACCCTGAGCGTATTTGGACCAACTTTGCTGGTAATTCAGTAGACTGGACACGTTATCCCTCCCTCGTGGATCAATTCTGAGCGTTGTAGCAAAACCAAGCTTGGTATCATTGCAAAAGCGTCTCTAAAAGGTGCACAGGGACCCATAGGGGACGGCCAAACTGCACATGTCACTTGGCCGGGATGGCTTCCACTTGCCACCTCAACAGCTCACTGAAAGCTGGCGGTTCTGGCACTGGACTACCTGATGCCAACTCAGCTTTCCCCTTCACTCGCCATCTGCCTTAGGCACAGGTTCAACCTCAGCGAGCCTCAGTCTCCTCCTCTGTAAAATGGGAAGAACAAATAGCACCTGACTCATAGGCTGTTGCAAGGATTTAATCCAATGGCCAACATAAGGCATCTGCACGGCAGCCTGTCCATGGTAAGCAGCCAACACACGTTCAACTCCTGTTGTGTTGCAAACAGGGGCAAAGCGAAAGGACGGTGGTGTCTGCTGAGATAAGCACGTTGCGTGACGAACGATTTATTTGGCGCACACGATGTGTCTGGTATTGTGCGATGGGAGTAATACGTGAACGCAGTCTAGCAGGATAAGAACAGAAATGAGTGCCTTCCAGAAAGTGTGAGTGCTTCGGAAGAGGGTTTTTTGCAGAGGAATTGGAGCATCGGGGTCGGCTGGACCTCACCTGGTGAATGTCGGGGGGGTGGGGGGGCGCGGCTCGGGAGCCAAGCAAGGATGTATAGGACCAGCAGCTGGGGCTGGGAGAGGCTGGTGGAGGACGGACCTCTAGGAGGCCACAGCAGGTGGGGAGGGTTTGAGGGGTATTCCATAAGGGGCGTCATGAAGGGTGCGGGAGCCAGGCCTATGTCTTGGGGGAGCCAGGGAGGCAGCAGCAGGGAGGAAGGACGGGGACAGAGAGGCTGGACGGGGAATTGCAGGGGTCCAAGCAGGAGATGACAAGCATCTAATGAGGCAGGAGCGCAGGGCAGAGAAGAAAAGGCAGGCGGGAAACCACGAAAGGCAGAGTCCCAGCTCCCTGCTCCCTGCCCACGCCCAAGCCTGCCGGCTGGGGAAGGGGCTCTCCATTTCCCATCCTGTGCCACCTGTTAGGTCCTAAATCTGCTTCTTCCCCCGATTTTCTCAATCCGGGGTCCTGGGTCCCCCGACACTGCTTTCTCCCTCCCAGACTCACCGAAGTGGCCGGCCAGGAGGAGGACCAGGGATGGCATGAAGAATGGGGAAGGGAAGCCTTGGGGACACCAAGAGTGACATAGCTGCCATGGCTAAGTCAAGGTAGACCCTCAGTAGGTGGGTGCTGCGTGAACAGATGAATGAAGCATGATGATGAAAAATGAGCAAACAATCCTTTTAGTTTGCGGACTTACTGGGTAGGGAAGCGTAGACGTTACTGGAAACATTTCTGCCGTTACAACGACTCCTTTGTGTGTTTTGGGAATGCCTGATTGTCCCATTTACGGGCAATGAAACAGCATTCGGGAAAGCAGCGAGCCTGAGTGTTAGAGTCCCACCCACCTGCAGGGGACAATGCTCCTTCTGAGAACATCACACAGAAGGTTCGAAGATCCCACTGACCCCAGGACCCCACCTCTCCCACATCCCCAGGGCACACATGGGCCACTGCCAGATGTCAGGCCCACGGATACCCAACAAAGGGGCGCTTATCCAAACAGCAACCAAGGTATGACTGTGGGGCTGCCTGACATGCCAAAGGCCAACGTGAACGGGTTTGTCATTGTCCCCACTGGGTACTTCTCCATGGCAGGCACTCGACGCGTGTCTTAGGCACCACTGTATGCCCCGTAACTGTCTAGTACATAGTAGGCACTCAATACCTGTGTCATGGGAACTGGTTGATTCCTACTAGTTACTTCTGGGTAGTCCGAGTGCCTGAGCCCTTACGGCTGTGTCTAATGGGTCAGTGAACTCTCTCAAGCACACTTCCTTTTCCAGGGGCCATGCTCCCCTCGGTTCAGGGAGGAAGGACATGGTTTGATGATGGCCTCCTCTACAAGAGGAGGGCTCCCAGGGGGCTCAGCCAGGCCGGACACAGGACAGTGAGTCCAACAAGGCAGGAGGGGAGAAGGTAAGACAGTTACCTCCATGGCCACGGACACTCCTGCTGTGGCCACTGGTGAGGAAATGCACGTGGACAAGGTGAGCAACTCGTGGCCCAGGGTGGCTTTTTCAATCCTGGCCACACATCAGAATCACCTTGGAGTTTTTCCAAGCCGTCCCCAGGGCCTGATCCTGAGGGGAGGGCTCCGGCACCAGAATCCTTGAAAGCCTCCCAGGGCATCCAATTTACCGAGGGAGCTGAGAACCACTGGCAGAGAAGAATGAAGCCCCACCTGCCCCCCTCCCTCCTTCTCGCCTCCCCATTACCTTATCAGCCTGGCAAAGACCTCAGGTTCACGAGATCGGAAATGTGGCTCAAAGGACCCACTCTCAGTGGCTGCTTTAAAAACCAGACAAAACATGGAAGCCATCTTGGAGGGTTTGTTAGCTGTCCCCAACGTACTGCTACCGAGGCCGCCTTACTTCTAAGCGTGGACTCTCACACGCCTGTCCCTAGGGATGAAAAAGGGCAGAGCTCTGGGTTGTGGGCCTCCGGCTTCAGAACAAACTTCGAATTGTTGTTCCTTGTTGGCATTTTCCATCAACGAACGAAACCCCCCCAAATTATCCTGTCCCTTAACGAGAAACACAGACCTGTCACATCCCTTCCCACAAGTCAGAAGCGTGCACGGAAACGCATTTACCTTCTCTTCCTGCAAATTCAGATTCTCAAAAGTCCACAACTCAGGGTAAAGTGAGTCACTACTATTCTTAACTGCACCATCAGCCACGGCGCTGCGCCCTCGCCAGGGATCCAGCTATGGGAGCCTGCCAAATGGCATAGCGCTATTTTTAGGATACAGAGTCCCGTCTGTGTCCTCCTGCCCGTCCTACTTGATATCGGAACAAGCTATTTTTTCTTCAAACGGCCAAGCACATGGCTACCTCAAGCTGCAGAGTCATCCTGGGTGGGCAATTATCTCTGTCACCTACACTCGGCACAGGACAAAAAGACAGAGTGACTCATTAGCACTCCCCACCAATCCATGCTGCTCGTGAACCCGTGGCTTTACCCGCCCCCTGGTTATCACTGTTTACACTCTACATACATACCCCCCCCCCCAGCCCCCACTACTTCCCCCTATAAGGGCTACTGGCTCTATCCCAAGGTGGCCCTCCCGGGCCCTCCTCAGTGTGGCCTTGCGTTCACAGGAATCGGCCTCACCTACATTACTCTGCAAACCAGTAAAAGCCTCTAGAGCCACGAGGTTGAACTGGTTATAAAATCCCCATTTGAGCTTGTTCTGGTTTGCGACCATGACCCTACACGATTCCCATACTGAGTCCTAATCCCCGGCACCTCGGAATGTGACTGTGTTTGGAGGCAGTCAAGTCCATCTGACGTCGTTAAGGTGGGCTCTCAGCCAATGTGATCGGTGTCCTTACGAAACGAGGACACAGATGTGCACGGTGGGAGGAGCACGTGAAGACATAGGGAGAAGTCCGAGAGCCACGGAGAGCGGCCTGGAAATTCTCCCACGCAGCCCCAGGAGAACCCCACCCTGCTGACACCTGATTTCAGACGTCTGCCTTCCAGAACGGCCAATGTCTGTTGTTCAGCGCCACCCTGCCCGCCCCCCGCAGTCCACGGTGCTTCCTGACAGCTGCCTGGCCAACGGTATAGGGCTTCAAACCCTGTGTGTTGATTACACCAGCTTAGAAACCACAGCACTTTAGGACCCAAAGAAACGGTGGTTGATCTTCATCGCTCTTTCTGAGAAGACCTGGAGATTTTGCGGCCATACGTCAAATGCCATTCCAAGACTTTGCACTTCAGAAGAAGTTCTGAAGAAGGCTGTATTTGTGCACATGTGTGCGTGCGCACACACAATTCGCAGTGGCACGATGCAGAGAGCTTTAAGTCCTAAGGTCAAGCTCAGAGATGCCCTGGATCATCAAACCGCTGAATTGCAGGGCGCTTTACTTTTTTCACCACGTTCCGACAAGTGGAGACACCTGCCAGCTTCCTTTGTTCAAAGAGCCCAGAAACTAACTCTGTTAGGCAAAACATCACTGTCCTGGAATCGCTTCCCAGCTTGTGGTTCAAACACGAAGATCTGAGGCCGTGTCAGTCCCGCTGTTCTCATTCTTCTGCAGACGCCTGCCTGGGTATTCTGTTCTCTGCGGCCACAAACGATTATCACGCAGGTCACACCCAGCAGACCGCTGCCTGGAGGAGACGGCCAGGTGCTTAGACGGCCCCCGTTCGGACTCTGCCAGTCGTGACAGCCTTCACTACCGAGGATCCTCGGTTTCCAGAGCTTTGCCAGTCATCGCGAGAATTGGAACAGGAGGTATCGACTTCCCCCGACTGTGCCGAGCCCCGGTCTCCTCACCTGTACGGGGACCATGGAAACACTAGTGCCAACCGAGGTGACGCAGCCTAAGTGTGAGCTGGCCCGGGGCTTAGCACAGAGCACCCCGTGAGGTTAGCTGCTGCTATTATCCTGAGCATCGCCTGCACGTTGGGCTGAGCTGTGTGGTTGGCTCTGGGAAAACAGAGGAGGAGTAAGGAACAGTCTTTCAAGTGCCATCTGGTTCCCTGCCCCTGGCAATGTCTAAGTGATTGGAAAAGGGGACACTCGGGAGGCAAAGTGATGTGCAAGCAGAAAGCTGAGTTGGAGCCTCCTCAAACGGCTTTTGGGGACGCTTCTGCTCCAAGGACTGCCAGGAGGGGGCCTCTATCGATCATTCAGTGATCCCAGGCTCCAAACCTGGTGTGTGAGCCACGGAACTCCGAGTCGCTTCCCGACCAGGGCCCTCCAACGCTGGTGCTAGTGAGCCTAGGTCTCCAGAGTCTGTACTCGGAAAGCTTGGCAAGGGGAGTCTTGTGTGTGAGGCCACCTGCTAGGTCTCACGCTGCAATGAACTTCCGGACCCTCTTACACCTTCTGAAGGTCGCAAATCCTGCCCTGGAGCCAGGGAGCGTCTCTTTTGGTTCGGTAAATGATAAAGGTATAAATGATGATCCAACATTTTCATCCGTTCACTTTAAAAGTTTGGAAATTTTCCACTTCATTGCGGAAAACCAAAAGAATTACTGAGAACGTCTCCATTTGGTCAGAACAAGGCTTAGTTATAGACAATAAGCAAGCAGGGCGTGTGTCTCCCTGTGTCTACAAAGAACACATCCTACAAGAAATGCACATCGATTTCACTTAAAACCACCACAATCCATAAAGCAACACGCAAGACATCGGATAACACGGGCCCACTAGGTAGAGGTCTCGTGACACGACTCAATTTATCGTATCCTGCGATAACCCCGAGCTTTTTATTTTATGCACAAAACCGTTCAGCAAACCTTTTCTTCACACTCCCGATGGAACCTGTAAAAGTGTCTTACGGTTTCTCCGAAGGTGCAGAAAGAAAGTCAACTTAGTACACCCTCGACTTGGAAAGTTAAGCTGAGCAGTTATGCAAGTGGGAAAAAAGCCTTTCTTAACTTTGTCTCTTAAGACACACGAATCCAAAAAAGGAATGGCCACAGAGAGGGGAATTTAACTAGAGTAGAACGGTTCTTTCCTCTAAACTAATTATTGGTTCGGCCATCCTGGCTGTCTTCGAATACCTCATCAGGTGTTTTGATGGCTTTGCCAAAGCCTGTTACCTTTCACCACGAAAAGAGTATTTGCACCAAGCAGTCTGTAAGCAGGGACCTCGAAACGGAAAGGCACGCTAATGTTCAGGTCCCTGAAACACTGTTAGAATCCTTTTGTGCACAGGATCTTGAAACATCATGGCTTCATTTCTACTATTTGTGTGTTGCATTCTGAATAGCTGACGTGAATCCCCCTTTGGTGTCTTTTCGGGTGTTGAAGCCAGCACAGACAAGGCAAAGTTGTTGAATTGGTGATTTGATACGTTGCCCTGCTGTTCTTGCCTTTAGTTCAGGTATTTTATACACTAGAATTTAGAACGGACAGGAATACAACAGGTTTGGTGGAGGGCCCTGAGTTCAATTAAGTGAGGTTTGAAATTAATCAGTAAAAATGTTGACAATTATTTTCAACAACGAAAGCAATAACCTTGCAACTTGCAAACTGTGCGTCAGGCTCAATTTGGTCATGAAGGGAAGGAACGTATACCCAAGGAACTTTAAGAGAAGTGCACGGGCATCGATGCAATTATTATGCACAACATTAATTTAAACGGGGAAACCACTTAATTTACAAAGATGTATCTCTTTTTAAGAAACGTCCTCACTTCCCATTTGAAATCTTTATTTTCCTGTACCTTTCAAAAGGCAGGCTGTGGTCCAAGGTACCTCTAGGATCTCTTCCAAACCTAAAATGTCATGATTCTGTGGCTCTATAAGATGACGTTCCTCTTCCCCTGATCCCCAAAGTCATCTCACCGTGGAGAATGAAAGTAAAGACTTCCAGAAAGTTCTGATTCACAATGATTTAAGAAACAGATAACAAAGGCCTTTTTTTTTTTTTCGCAGAATATTCTTCCGCATCATTTGTACAAATCCTGTGGGAAAAATAAACTAAGGTGACCCCTCCCCCCACCCGCCCCGCTCCTGTGGCTTGTATTTAAATCTCAGGCACCTTACATCAGAGGCATCGCTGCTGAACGGAAAGGAGTCAGCATGAACCTCTGACACAAAAGCATGACACCTCTCTCAGTTAAAGATGTCTCTCCAGAGCTGTCATATGCATCCTTTTCCTAACTCAAGAAATAAGTGGAACCGAATGAATCCCAGAAAAGACAGACCGGCAGGATGGTTACTTGGTAACAACAGACCAGGGGCAAGCAGGAAGTGCTCCTCCACTGGAGTCAGGACGCTATTCGAGTAGAATCCCAGGGGCTCTACCTCTGGTGAACTTGGCAGTGAACAAGCATTATTTGATTAGTGTGAAAAGATCCTGCCGTGAAAGGGACAGAGGCAGGTGACAGAGGACTGGTGGTTTCTGATATGCTGGCTGTAGAATGAGCAAATCGAGGTCATTCAGGGTCTTCTAAACGAAACAACGATTCTCCATAATCTACAACTGCCCATACAAAAATAGGGTCTTATCAACTGCTTCATATTGATTCGGGAAAATATCAATCAACTCGAGCATCATCAAGAGCATGCAGTGTGGCAAGATAAAACCATCATGCCCCTCTCTGGAGCCAGGGGGGAACACAGTTCAGAGAAGACGCATTCATTCTTTGCTCTGGGGTCCTCAGGCGTGGAGCTGCCCGCCCCTACCCCCTGGGGGAGTTCACTACTTAGTTAAAAATCTTTAGCCCTGAGAAAGGATTTAACTTGCAGAGGCACGAGGAAACCCAGGGAAGAAACAGGTCTCGGAGAGACCCGGACCTTGAACACCTGCCCCAGAGGTGATGGTTCCGGAAGGGGGCAGGTAGGCGCCAGGCATTTCCTTGACAGAGTCTGGCCTTGACACTTAAGGAACCACTCAACCCACACCTCGGCTGCTCCAGTGAAATTTCTCAAGAGCAGTATTTTCACCTCTGCTCTAGATGCCTGTCAGAAGGAGCCAGCAGAGCAGGGCTACAGGTTCACCAGCAGGCCAGCCCTCCGCAGGGCACCCCACACCCCTGCGGGGCACCCACCTGAGATGTTGCTGAGAAGATCCGTGTGTGTGTGTGTGTGTGTGTGT
>NW_024412377.1:4026813-4091104 GCF_014898765.1 Herpailurus yagouaroundi | reverse complement strand
GGGGACTGCTGTGTGGGATACTGGGGTCATTGGGGTCCGTGTCGTCCAAGACGCCCATCTGAATTCGTCTATTGCCTGTCCCCCCCCCCCCCCCCGGGCGCGAGCCTCCGACCTCGCTTAACCTCGTTAGCGCAATCCGGAGGGGAAGGGGTGTCGGGGAAGGGTAGAAAGCAACCTGTTTTATTGGTCGCCTCGGACCAGATGGAGCCCAGTGTCCCACACAGCAGTCCCCGGCCGGCGGAGGCGGAGACTGGGGGACAGGCGGCGGGGACGCTTTCATGAAGACTGACCGAATGAAGGATCAGGGCCTGGCGGGGACGATGCGGGAAGCGTGCCCGCCGCAATCCCCCTAAAGACTAGGCCCCCCCGCCGCGCCCCGAGTCACGACTTTAAAGGGTGAACGTTACGCAGATTCACCCCCACCGGCCGGCCTGGCCTCCCTCCTGTCCGCCACCCCAGAGGGTTCTGAGTTCAGAAAGGAGGAGGAGGGGACTGCCGAGCACTGCCTTTCGAGTCGTCCCCCAAACTGGGCGGGGGTGGGGGAGGCATCCAGCGCCGCGCCCGCGGGTGCTGGAGACGCACGGCGCGCCCCTCTCCGCTCCGCCGCCCCGGAGTCCCTGGTACCCGCCGCGGACCTCAGGTCCGCCCGCGGAAGGGAAGGGGATCCTCCTTCAATCTGGACACCTCCATCCCTCTTTTCCCTTTCTGCCTTTCACCCACTGAAACTTATAATTTTTATCGGGTGAAATTTCAAGCAAAAAGCTTGTTCGGTGCTCCAGAAGCTGGAAGAGCCCGAGAGCCCGGGAAGCCTGGAGATTTGCAGGGAGCGCGCTGCCGCTCGCGTTCCAGGGTGTGCGGCCGGACTGCGCAGTGGTGAGAGGCGCGCCCAGCTCCTTGAAGTGGGGGAGAAATTACCCCCTAAACCTCAATCGGTGGCCAAGGACTCTAAACGTCACCTCTTTTCCCGACGTGACTTTCAACTTGGGGCGTCTCTAAGTTCATCAGCAGGGCGCGTTCATTCTGGTGCCACAGTATTGTTTTGTTTTTTAAAGCATCTTTATCATTTTCATTTCATTTTTTCATTTCCAAATCATTAAAGGTTTTCATGGCATGAAAGAACTCTTCAGGCCTCAGGCCACCTGCGGAGACTAGTTGAGACTGAATGGGTGTGGGGTTGGGCTTTCAGGGGTCGTCTCCGGGGAAAGGGAGGTGTTAGCGTGGTCCTCACCAGTTTGTGGCAGTGAGCAGTGGACACCTGCTCCCTGGGGCACAGACCCCCACCCCGGAGAGGTGACGATACGAAAGTGCATTTCCGGGAGGCTGTGTTCAGGTGGGTGGAACTGAGGACAGTGCAGTGTGGCCCAGGCGAGACCAGGGATGGTGACCAAATGTCAGCCAGAGCTGATGGAGGGTCCGTTGGTCCGGGTCTCATGGGCTTTCCTGCTGACCTCGTTCTGTTCAGCTGTGTTTTGTAAGGATAGGCCGAAAAGCAGGATGACGATGTCTGTTTGTAAAGTACCGTGTGTTCACTTCATCTACACGCGAGGGGTACACGCTGGATGGTAACGTTGGTGGGGATGGGCAGGCATTACAGGTTTTATCGTTTTGTGGCTTCTGAGCCCTCTCAGGTTTTACCTGACCCCTGGTGCTGGTGAAGAAACGGACTTTCAAAGAGGCTCAGTCCTGTGCTCCGACCTACCCCCTGGTCCTGTGCCTCCCAGCCCCAAGCTGTGGGTTGACCAGCTGCCCCTGACAGCACAGTGCACTGTCAGGACTCTGGGTTCGGTATCAGCCCCAACCCCCACCAGGAGGGGTGTGACTGTCAGTGCCACAGCCACCTGGCCTTGGGTGTGGCCTCAGAGAAATATCGGTGGCAGCAATAGTGACCAGTTCTCCCTGAAGCAAGGAGGTCATCCAGTGTGATTTGGGAATGATGTAGCTGAAATGCCAGGTACCTATTGTAAAACTATTTTCAGGTGGAATTATTACTGGGGTGGTCACATGACTTATTGTCTGGATGCAGATACTTTTTGAGAGTGTTGCTGGGACAAGAGGGCCCGTGAAGAACCCAGAGACACGCAAGGTGGAAGTCATCTTACTTATGACCTCTCCCACAGACTTACCACGTCTCTGATCCACTCTTGAAAGCGCTGAAGTCAAATGTTGGTGAAAAAATGGAAACAACTTAGATTTACAATAAGAGGGGATGTGGTAAGTGAGTTATACCTAATCCACTTGAGGGTGTATTGGGCAGCGATAACACTTGCTATGCGGATTATATAGCAAAATGAAAATACTTGTGATCTACATAATAGTTGTAAGCGAGAAAGCAGAATCCAAAATTATATCCACGCTGTAGCTACAACTACGTAAAACTATGCGTGGGAAAAAAGACACGACGGAGAAAAATAACTTTAATGGTAACAATTATGATGTTAGCAGAGGTAGGTATTCTCAACTTCTTGTATCCTGGGTCCTCCAGTCCATGGATCCAAACTTTCACGTCGGCAACGGGAAGGTAGGGGCAGAAGTGAGAAGAAAGACCCGTATGGTCTGTAAACCTCCCTCATTCTTTCATCCCAGAAGATTCTAGAAAGTTCTACGTCCCCAGAGAAACAAATGGATACCTACCGAGCCCAGCAATATAGAGAGGTTACCTTTCATTGATATAGTTTTTCTTTTTTTAAATTTGATTTTCAAATATTCTGAAAAGGACTCTATTGCAGCTATAGTGAAAATAAATGGTCAGCAAATTTAAAAATTAGCTGATTGAAGATTAAGTTTACATTAGGACAGTAGCATTGAGAGCATTTGGTGAAATAAAATAATCTCTAAGGACAGGAGTGCCCAGGTGGCTCAGACTGTTGAGCGTCTGACTCTTAATTTCGGCTCAGGTCAGAATCCCAGTGTCATGGGATCGAGCCCCACATCAGGCTCCACACTGCGCATGGAGCCTGCATAAGATTCTCTTTCTCTCTCCCTCTGTACTTCTCCCTGCTCTCTCTCTTTTTCTCTCTCTGAGAATTAAAAAAAAAAAAAAACAAAAAAACAACTAAGGAAAACGTGGTGTCTTGCTCCTCTGTCCTCAAGTAGTGATGGGGTGGGGAGGCGGCTGGTTAGGGAATGTCTGCAGAGAAAGCCTTGCGAATCTACCCTGAAAGGAAGGGGAGGGAGGGAGGGAAGCTGGTTATCATAGTCCTCGATCGTCTGGGAACTGCACTCGACCTGCCATCGACTCTCCCATGAGCATTGGAATCAACGGTCCTAGAGGCCAGCGGTCTCCGGTCGAAGATTTTATAAAGATGTGGAAGTGGGGTTTGCTCATTTATCCTCTGCCTCAGATGACTACATCCCAGTTTTTCTAGTTGGTCCAATTTCTTCAGGAGCTCCAATCTTGCAGTCACCAAGGTTTCAACCAGACCACCTCAAAGTACCTGCCCCCAGCTCATACATGTTATTCATTCTCTCGAGTGAAGCTGTTAAGATTACTATCAAAATTCAAAACCATTTCCTGCCAGACGAATACACTCTAAGTCGGCATAGCGGGGACCTCTGATGTCACCACTTCACGCGACAAGTTATGCCGTTCATTTATTGAGCGTCAAAGCTAACACTTTGATGGCACTTGCCACATCTCAGGTGCCACACAAGCACTATATACATTCACTTAATTTTCATTAAGTTGGTACCTCCTAAGTAGGTGCTACAATTATCTTCACTATAGATGAGTAAGCTGAGGCACAGACGAATGAAGATGTCAGCCCATCTGATGTAACAGCAGAACTGGGGGTTAGAAGGTGGAGACCAAGAAGGGTTCATCCCGGGGAGGGGTGGGGAGCCATCCAACCTTCAGAGAGGGCAGCAGCCACTCCTGGGGGGCTTCGGAGCTCAGAATCGATGGCTCCATTTTCATGGTTGTACGTTGGCTGGAACAGAAGGGTCCCCCTTGGGATGGTTCAGTGATTTAAGTTGGGGGTCACTCAGGCTCTGTAGCCTCAAAAACAAATTCCTGACCATCCTGGAGACTCTTCGCGTGACATCTGCACATTCCTTTCTGGTTGATCAACTCTCCTGTTGCTAGGCAAGGACTCTGACTTGCGCGCTTGTATCCGACGGTGACCACCCTTGCTTGGGGGTGTGTCCCCACAGAGCACATGTTCCGTGAGCATTCTTTACGATTTGCTGTCCTAGACTCATGGGGCCTCTCTTCAATGACCAACCCAGTCTGCTGTTTCCCATCCAAACCTAAGTCAGGACTGCAAGTGGGTTTTATGATGTCCTCACCAACTTGGATCAGTTGGTAGAAGCTGCCAGCAGTGCTGTGGTGAGGACTCGAGTTGGGCTCAGAGAGCACGGTCATCAATAGAGGTCGTCTGCCGTTAAGTGCCGGGCGGGCAGCATTCCAAGTACCAGGCTGTCAGACTCAACTACAAGGGCTCTGGAAGAAAACACCTTGGTTAGACGAATTCATGTGAAATGTTAAGTCACGTATAGTTCCCTAAGAGTATTTATATTTTAAAAGAATATGTCTTGCATTAGAACACTGGTTGAAGTTGCTGTGACAAAAAGTAATCCAGAGGCTCAAATAAGAAGCTTATTTCTGTTGCATGCAATGGGACGCAGCTTCCTTGGTGGCTTCAGTTGCTGCCTTTTCCTGGCTCTGGAAGTGACTGTCATTAAAGGTCCTGGAGGTTAGATACACCGCCTTCACACGTGTCCCACCTTCCACCTGACTTCCACGCACTGGAAGGAGACGGGGAGGTCTGAACTCTGGGAGCCACTTCGAAGTCTTGAACCACAGGCACCTTCCTAGTTGGATTTTTAACAGCTCAGTTTTTGGAGTGTGAAACTGTAGAATGGAGATTTCGGATCACACGTGCCTGCAACCCTCTTGGATCCGACATGGTATCTGTCCCCTTGGCGTGAGCCGGGCTCGGTTTGGTAGCAGCAGGAAGTGGGGGGTGAGTGTTGAGAACAAACCCTCTCATAAGGCAACTTCCTGGGGCAAGACTATAATGGGTCTTTGGGCCAAGGGAAGCTGATGTTCTCAACCACGTGAGGAGACACCACGTCTGGCAAGGCATCCTCAAGACCTGTAGCTTCTCGAAGCTTTCCGAGTCAACCCAATGGGCACATTTCAGTGCTTGGGGTGCTCGTTACCCCCTAGTCGATGCCCTAACTCTCACATCAGAGGACTGGCAAGGCTGTGGGTTCAAAGTACTAGGTAATTCTGCAACTCCCCGAAGAAATTTGGGGATTGATTTTTGGTACCAGTCTTGCGGCCGTGAGACTTCCGGTAGCCCTCGAGGGCCATCGTGGAGTGTCCTGCCCGCTCTGACTCCTCTCGACCTCAGAGTTCCGATCCCCGAGCTTGCCGTTTTCCTTGTAGGACCTTTCCCAGGCCGTCTGGCGCAGCCGTCCCGCGCCCCCACCGCGTCTGCGTTCCTGCCCCGATGGCCAAGCGCACACCAGCTTGCTGGCTTCCTTCTCAGTGTGCCCTTCGTCCCAGGCCACGCGGGGTGCGATTACAGAACTGTGATCCCGCCCCTCTGCATAGCGACCAGTTTGCCAATTTCCACGGCGTCGAGCCCGTCCCTGTGCTCAAGCCCAAAGCTGCTGATGGTCTGCCCAGTCTTCAAACCTGCTTCTGGTCCTCAGCCGTGTACTAATCGGGCTTTGATCAGGAACACAGAGCCACACTGTGTGTTTCCATGCAAGAGGGTCAATCTAGACAATCAGTGACAGGGGTGCTGAAGTGTTTGGGAAACAAAAGAAGAAAGGGGGTGCCGAAGGAGCCAAAAGAGACAGGGGGATTACCCTAAGGTGTCAGCCGCTCGCCTCCTGGAGCAGGAACGCAGGGGCCCCCGAGTGAAGCCTCTGCTGGTGCAGAGGCGCCCCCCCACCTCGCCCCCAATCAGGGCTCTCGGTCCACAGCTGCTCGGCCTCTGCTGTCACTGCAGAGGGGTGGGGGGCTAGCGCAACACCCCAACCCCTGGGTTAATTCGGGATCTCCCAACATCAGGTGGTCTGGCCCGAAGGCTGTCAGTGGGCGCATCACCTGGAGGACCCGTCAGTGCCATCACCGTGCCGATCTCTGCAGGGCTCCTTCTGGGCTGTGCTCGGCTTCCTGAGCAGGGGAGGGAGGGTCCCAGGGAGGGTTTGTAATTACCAAATGTAGATTCCTCTCCTTGGCCGTTGAAGGAATGCTTGAGTGGTGACATGAGCCATGCACTCTTTTCTGAAGAGGAAGCGGCTTCGTGGTGAAGAGATTTCCAGAGATAATAATCTCATTTCTCCCGTCCTTTTCATCTTGGCTCGAGGCAAAGGCAGTTACTTTCTGGCTGTGTGCACGCGTGAGATGGCAGCTGGTGTTGCGTGTCAAGGTGGCGTCTCTATTCAATGTTACCTTAAATATTAGGTCTAAATATAGGTCCGAATATAGTATTCTCAGAAAGGAAAGTCAGTGCTGTTTCCTGGCACAGCTAAGGGGTGGTGAGTGAAATATTATAATTAGCTGAAACTGAGAACATGTATTATATTTATCTTATGCGTTTTCGAAGCAATAGGATGTAATGGGATCTTTTGAACCTCTTTACTGTTTATCTTACCGGCAGTGTGAGACAGCAAGTAAATGTCTTCTTGCCTCCTGTCAGCTTTAAAAAATACGATTAAAAATAAACCTTGCATGTTTCATGCTCGAAAATAGCCTCTTATTTTGAAAATTATTTTATTTTATTTTTTCTTTATTCTTTTAAATTTGTTTAAATGTTTTAATTTATTTTTGAAGGAGAGAGAGAGAGAGACAGAGCATAAGCAGGGGAGGAACAGAGAGAGAGGGAGACACAGAATCTGAAGGAGGTTTCAGGCCCCGAGCTGTCAGCACAGAGCCTGATGCGGGGCTCGAACTCACGGACCGTGAGATCATGACCTGAGCCAAAGTCAGACGATTAACCAACTGAGCCACCCAGGCGCCCCTGAAAATTATTTTAAATGGAGGATTGATTTACATACAGTGAAGGGCACGGATCTTAACCGCACAACTCAGCAGGTTTTGAAAAACGTATGCACCTGTGTAACTTACACGCCAGTCAAGACATGGAATCATTCCATCCCTCCAGAAAGTTCCTTTCTGGTCAAGTCCACTCCACCCCTCCACCAGAGGCACCCTCTCTTGTGCTTGTTTTTTTTTTTTTTTTTATCACCATAAAGCATTCTTATATGTTTTTTTTTTTTTTTTTAATTTACATCCAAGTTAGGTAGCATCTAGTGCCACAATGATTTCAGGAGTAGATTCCTTAATGCCCCTTCCCCTTTTAGCCCATCCCCCTTCCCACAACCCCTCCAGGAACCCTCTGTTTGCTTTCCATATTGAAGAGTCTCTTATGTTCTGTCCCCCTCCCTGTTTTTATATTATTTCTGCTTCCCTTCCCTTGTGTTCATCTGTTCTGTGTCTTACAGACCTCTTGTGAGTGAAGTCATACGATATTTGTCTTTCTCTGACTAATTTCACTTAGCATAATACCCTCGAGTTGCATCCACGGGGTTACAAATGGCAAGATCTCATTCTTTTTGATTGCTGAGTAATACTCCATTGTCTATACATTCCACATCTTCTTTATCCATTCATCCATCGATGAACATCTGGGCTCTTTCCATAATTTGGTATTGTTGATGGTGCTGCTATAAACATGGGGGTGCATGTGCCCCTTCGAAACAGCACATTTGTATCCCTTGGATAAATACCTAGTAGTGCCGTTGCTGGGGTTGGTAGTCTCTTTTTATTGGTGGGTAGTGATAGTTTGTTTTATTGATACTCATTGTGTGAATATACCACAGTCTGTCTGTCTGTCTTCCTGCAGAAGGACATTTCAGTTGTTTCCAGTTTTGAGTATGGTGCGTATAGCTTCCAAGCACACTCACGTGCACGTCTTTTGGGGCACGTATTTTCACTTCTTCCGGGAATATGACAAGAATGGAATGGCCGTGTCAAAGGCTAGGCGTGTGTTTAACTTCACAAGAATCCTCTGAACGTTTTCCCAAGGTGACTGTACCACTTAACGCTCCCGCCTGTGTAACTGCCAGAAAACAAGAAAGGGGCTCATCTGTGGACGTGACATTTGGGGGAGCCCTTGAAAGACGATAGCGGATTGGAGCAGATTGTGGGAGAAAATAGAGCAGAGAATCCACAGCACAGAAACCCTTCCACCAAGGCCGGAGCTGTTTCTGAGTGAGCGGAGACACAGGACAGGAAGCGGATTCTGGTAGTCACCAAGCTGATCCTGGCTGTGTCACCAGCAGGCGACGTTGGAAGATGTGTGCAAACGTAGGACAAAGTGTGGATATAGCTAGAGACCCCACGACTGGTGGGAAACTGCTCACCTGGACGACCAGGACCAGTTCACTCCTTCTGGAGGTTACTCCTCACCCTCAGTCATGGCAGACAAGAAATGCAGAATCAGCCTCCCCCAGGACTTGGGCAGGAATTCCTGAGCAGACGCATATTCACAATGAATAGAACACCACCAAAGGTTTGAGAGAAAGCAACCCTAAACAAAGAACGGACATCTGAAACAATGCTCAAAGAGCAAACCCGGAGATTTTAATATATGCAACGAGTATCCTCAAAAGCAGTGTGAGATAAAATTTAGTGTGCTCTCTTTCAGTGGGTAGCCTTTCTGAATGCACTCTTGCTCAATGACTGGTATGTGTGCGGACAAATTAATCCAGGAATGAGTATTTAAAGAGAAAAGCCTGTGTCCGGATCACAGCAATCCCCACAGGTGACGCTGCCTCACCGGAAACGTATTTTTGCAGCCTTCCTTGTATAGAAACCCAGGCCCTAGGGGCAGGGAGGGGTGAGGGTCCCCCTTGAGATGCCATTTAATGGTTGTCGTCATAATGATACATGTCCACCCCCCCCCCCTACTGTCCGTTGTATTTGCTTTTTAAAAGCAAAGGGATTGATTCTCAATGGGGTTCCATGGGCGGCCAGCTTCTGAGAGCCCTCACCTTGCTTGGAGGGGTGTGACTTCACAAACTGTCACCTGATTCCACCACACTGGAACGCGTTGTTGCTGGAATGCATTGTCGCGATTGCTGTTGAACAGCCAAGACCAAGGCAAGGCCACGGGATCACCGGGCTCAGATCTGCTCCCGGAATCCCTGGCAGGTTTAGGGGAATGGTTGTATCTGTAGTGTGTGACAAGAGCCGGTGACAGACACATCAGCTGACTGACGGCCCTGGCAGGGAAGTCTTTCCACCTCGGGGAAAGGGCTGAGGGTGGAGAGCAACACACTAGGTTCTAACTTAATTCAGACCAAGTGTGAATGAGGGACAAAGAGATGGGAAAAGCCAGCGTCCAGCGTCAGGGCGGCTTTGGTGGAAGACAAGAGGCTGTGACTAAGGCATATGGTGATTGCTGTCCCATTGTGATTCTAGAATCCTGATCCCACTACGATCCCATAGTATCCCAAAGTGCAAGAGTGTTATTAGCCAGATGAAAGCAAGACATCCGGGGGGATGGTGCTGGTGGTTCGAGACTTCGTACATTTATTTCGGGAGCAAATGATAATTTTGGATTTCTGCTGCTGACTCTGAGCTGCCTCTACGCGGCTAAACCCGTGTTTGGATTTCCTTTTGTCCTTCATCTTGTTAAAAATGGAAATTTTAATTATAAACATTTCTGCAGGAAATGCATGTGTTTTGGACACAGGGGATACGTGGGTGGGCTGTAACGTAGCCGGGCACACTGACAGACAAATCTATAGGAATCCGTTAGAAACAGGTGGACCCTGTTAAGAAATGTCTACAATGTCCCATGTTCGTGTTTGGAAGGAGGGTGGTGGATTTTAGCGCATGATGATCTTGGGACGACCCTGTTCTCTTTGCCTCAGACTAAACCAGCTCCTGAGTCAGCAGACAAGGCAAGACCAGCCCGTTCAGTGTTCTGGGGACAGGCGAGCGAGCAAGCCCAGGTAGCCGGGCTTTTCCGAGTGAGCGTGGGTGCCACGTCTAAGTGGCCTTCCATGCCTCCCAACGCCTTTGGTTTGGGCCTGGATGGCTCCGGGACAGCTAACCCTTCGTGCCCAGAGGGTGGGTGACCGGTGAGGGTACACCCAGATGGAATTGGCGTTTAACTCTGGAAGCGTTAAAGGCTTACCAAATAGCGCTTGCCCTCGGTGCAAGCCCTACGTGCATCTGGTCTAATCTAGTCTCTCCTTTTCATTTTTCAGCAAATGCTAAATTGACTTCACTTCTATCTAATCAGCTTTGACCTACAGTGTTAAAATTCTGCCCTACATCGTCCTCCGCTAACGAAAGGCAACCCCCACTCCCCACCACAATATTTGTCTCCACGGAACGTTTCATTGGCAGGAAAGCATTATTCTGGGCTATGGCTGGGGCCCTCGATGTGAAGCCATCTTTTAAAGAAAGGGAATGATCCTGGAAGTCCTTGGGCATAACCAATACTTGGCTATCCCGAAAATGGCTGGAAGTCTCCCCTGCCTCCCTGCCTCCTCCTGGGACAAGGCCGAGCCTGGAGGCCGCCTCCTTCCCAACCTGCCTGGCGTGCCTGTGGGCAGAAGAGCCGAAACAATCACTGCTGCCCTCTGCGTTCACAGGTGGCGGCGGGCAGAGACCTATACCCCCTCCCTCCGAAGCCATCGCTCTGCAATCTCATCATTTCTGAGACTATATCCTTTTCTCCTAGCGCTGCTTTTTCATTAAGCGCTAATATGTTTCTCGAAAAGAGATTTTAGTCAGAGTTAGCCTCTGCAGAGTAAAAAATTAGGCAATTTAAGAAGATAGATATTACTTCCCCCAAACAGATAACTTAAACAGATAAGCCACGAGTTGCACACATATATATGTATTATTTTAAAAATCAATTACCATCTGCCTGATAGAGAAGAGTAACTCTGTTGGAATGGAGGCTTATTGTGTTGCTTTATAATTAGGATGCCTCTGAACAGAATAATACCCTTATCAGAATTCATGAAGGACGCCGTCTAATATTTCCCTTTTGTTTTCAAACTCATTATGTAAACAACATTGTGGTTTGGGGACGGAAGAATGTAGAATGTTGTCTTGAAGGGCAGGGCATTTCTGTGACTATACTTGTATTTTCTGAGGAAGCGCTCAAGCTGAGGTGTGGACCCTGTTCCACGGGTATCATTTTATTCACATCAGATGTACGTAGTGAACTACCTGCCTCGTCCGACGACCACGGGGCCAGTCCTGGGCTAACGGAGAGGCAGGCGGGGGCCAGCCCTGGTGTCCACCTGTGGCCCCCAGCGCCCCCGCCCTCCTACAGAATTCCTCTACGTACTCGCCTTCGTCCGTCTCCCCATCACCCCCTGCTCCTCTCTAACCCCCCCCCCCCACCGCCCACTTATGTTCTCTATGCTGGAAAATGATCTCCCCTTCACCCCGAGGGGCTCACTCCTCCCTGAGATGCCCTTAGCTCCCCTTCCTCAGTTCCCTGTGGCCCCGCAGGAGTGCTAGTTATTTGAATTATTCAGCCACGTGTACGTGAGTGTGGCTCGGAGGAGAGCGAAGGCCATGTCCCTCCTCACCCCGAGACACACGTTCACAGATTTCCCCTGTACTTGGATAAATGAACCGTGTCCTCCCCTCCTAAATTCACAGGTTGAAGCGCTAACGAACCCCCGGGACCTCAGAAGGTGACTGTATTTGGAGCTGGGGCCTTTATGGAGGGAATTAAGGTAAAATGAGGTCATTCGGGTGGGTCCTCATCCAGCACAACGGTGACCTTACCACAAGAGGAGATTAGGACTCAGACCCCACCCACCGAGGGAAGACCCCGGGAAGACAAAAGAGAAGAAGACAGCCGTCTACAAGCCGAAGAGAGAAGCGTCAGAAGAAATCAACCCTGCTGACATCTCCATCTTGGACTTCTATCCTCTGGAACTGTGAGAAGATGGCACTTTGTTACGGCAGGTCTAGTGAACCAGCACGGCCTGCTGAAGAGGAGCCCACCCGGATGAGCCCGCGTCTGTGCGGTGCTCGGGGAGGCATCATTGCGTACGGGTCCCTTGTCTGGTCTGCATGGCTCTGCCTTCAACTTTCCACCTTCGTCTCCGGCCAGTTTGGGAAGCGCTGTGTCGTCAAGGCTTGCTTTTCAGTCGGCTAGAGCACAGACTGGAGCTGTCCTTAAAACACTATCATGCACAGCGAGTAGGTGCCCAGCGGCCTTTGAGACGTGTGCATATGGAGTGATTTCCTGGCCACTCATTCTGCGCTTTATCTCAGGATCCCTCAGGCAGACACACGCTCGCACGCATGCACGCACGCACTTAACCTCGACCCCCAGAGGGCTCGCTTGCTGTTTGTTCTGCTGGTACCGCGGGTAACTTCCCTTCGCTTGTCCCACCCAGGACGTGGTGCTGGAGTTCTGGGTGAGACCCCAGGTGGGACCTGGGACAGAAGGGGCAGGAGAGGGGAGCCGAGTCCTTCATCGCTCTGTTTGAAAGCACATCATTTTAATAGGTGGATTTGCTTATTCTTTTCTCCAACTGGGTTAAGAACTGCCCGGGAGCGGGGACCCCACCTCTTCTATAGCCCTCAACACCCAGCAGAGCACCCGGAACCATAGCGGCTCACGAAGGACCTCGGGATTGTGCTGGGAGAGGCTGTGTCCTTAGTGGAGAGTGTGAGGGGCAGAGACCTTCCCTCCCCTCCCTTCCCTGCCCTTCCCTCCATGCCCCTCCTTTGCCCTCCCTCCCTTCTCTCCCGAATACAGGCAATGCATCCAGGGAGATAAAAGAATTTTTGTTTCTCCCTTGTCCCTTCACACTGCTGTTGAGAGGTGCAAGGGCCAGGCCCCGAGGGCTCTGTCAGGGAAGGAAGTGGGGAGGACGTGGCCCAGCTGAGCCTGCGGGCACCTGTCAGGGTGGACAGGCTGGCACGTATGGGGCTCCTTGCTGGATGAGCACCGGAGACACATCTAGTCCAACCCCCGATTTCAGAGACAGCCCCCTAAATGGCAAGGCCTCTTGAAAAGGCTTTGGAGGTGGGAACAAAAGCCATCCGGTGGGCCTCTGGTTAGCTGCGCCCCCCCCCCCCGGGCGGCCCCCCCCCCGGCCGGTCCCCCCGCCCCCCCCCCCCCCCCGCCCCGGCTTCCACACATCTCTGCAGACCCTCCAGCCTGGGAACCTCTCCAAGCCAATGCAGAAGGAAACGAGGAGCCAGCGCTGGCACGCGACCAGAGGGGGCTATTTTTAAAAGTAATACACAAAAGCTGTGCCTGTGACATAGAACTAGTCTGCGTGCAAAGCGGAAAATGTGACCTGTCTCCTGACGATACGCGGACGTCACAAAGTCTGAGGTCAGGAAGACGCGTGAAAGCTACTTATTTAAAGGTCGAAGATCTGCCGAATTTTGTAAAAGAGTAAAATTTTAAAATATTCAGATTTGGAACTAGTATTAATATACCCAGATTTGAAAATTGTGTTAAAATAGAAATACAGGAGTGGAGAAATCTGGAAACTATGCCTGAATACATTATCCCATCTTCAAGGAGATTTCCCTGAACTGGTGGTTGAGGTGTGTTGATGTGTTCTTAAATTTTTTTTTTTATATTCTATTTATTTTTGGTATAGAGAGACAGAGCACAAGTGGGGGGGGGGGTGCGGGCAGACAGAGAAGGAGACACAGAATCCGAAACAGGCTCCAGGCTCCAGGCTGTAAGCACAGAGCCCGATGTGGGGCTCGAACTCACAAACTGAGATCCTGACCTGAGCCGAAGTCGGACACTCAACCGACTGAGCCACCCAGGCACCCCATTTTTTTTTTAAATAGGTATGTTGATGTGTTCTTAATGTAACCACCCAAAGTCCTGTCCCTTCCTGAGCTGGCTTCATCTACTATGGGTTGAATCCATCCCCCTCCCCCCTCTCTCCTTCTCCCTCTCCTTCCTTCCTTCCCCCCTCCTTCCCCCACCCCTTCCTATCTCCCCCCTTGCCCCTACCCTCTCTTGCCTCCCTTCCTCCCTCCTTCCTCTCTTTCTTTCTCTTAGCTAAGAACATCTAAATTTACAAATTGTAATTTTGACCCATTCGGTTGAATTTTGTCTTTGACCAGAGCAACAAGGATTTCAGATTAATTTGACAAGTGATTATTGAGCAAGAGACACAGGATTAGGCCTAGTCTTAAGGTTGTTTCTAGAAAGATAGTACTCTCCTTTCTTTTTTTTTTTTTTTTCTACATTTATTTTTGGGACAGAGAGAGACAGAGCATGAACGGGGGAGGGGCAGAGAGAGAGGGAGACACAGAATCGGAAACAGGCTCCAGGCTCCGAGCCATCAGCCCAGAGCCCGACGCAGGGCTCGAACTCACGGACCGCGAGATCGTGACCTGGCTGAAGTCAGACGCTTAACCGACTGCGCCACCCAGGCGCCCCTCTCCTTTCTTTTTAAAATAATTTTTTTAATGCTTATTTATCTTTGAGAGAGAAAGAGACAGAGCACAAGCAGGAGAGGGGCAGAAAAAGAGGGAGACACAGAATCCGAAGCAGGCTCCAGGCTCTGAGCTGTCAACCCAGAGCCCGACGCGGGGCTTGAACCCACAAACTGTGAGATCATGACCTGGGCCAAAGTCAGAAGTTTAACTGACTAAGCCACCCAGGTGCCCCAGGACTGTCCTTTCTAATGTCAGTTTCAGAAACCACCAACAGCCTGCTTTCCCACGAGGGCACTTGTTGGGGTGAGCACTGGGTGTTATATAAGCTTATTTGACAATAAATTATATTAACAAAAAGAATGCCATTAATAATGTTATGAACGCATTTGTACAGCATCTTCTGGAGCTGTATTTACTCTTAGCTTGTACTAAATTTTGTGAGTATTGAATTCTGTATATTTACTTCCGACCGTGTGAGGCCATCCCTCCTTTCGGCCTTAAACTTGCATCTTTCATGCTTTGGGAAGGCCTTTTGGTTTGATAAGCAGAAGTGTTTTGGTGGGTCGTCTGTTGGGTTGGATCTATGGGCACCATCATAATTTAGGGCACATTATTTAACTTCTGTGAAACTTAACTTTCCTCTTCAATAGAATCAGGGCAGCTCCCTGCCCCCCAGTGACTGCCATGGGTATCAGACGTAACAAATTTTCCCAAACGGCTGGCACGTATCAGGCACACAGTAAGTATCTGTGGCCCTCCCGGAGTGATCCAAAGGACATTGGTAATGTTCCCCGTTAGCTTTATTTTCATTTCGGGTGTCTCAGGTGTCATTGATTCAACCCAGGGTTTTTCAACTGTGATACAATTAACTTTCTGGGTCAAATCACTCTTCGTCAGGGGGCCATCCTGTGCGTTCTGGGGAGTCGAGCGGCATCCCTGGCCTCTGCCCACCAGCTGCTCGTGGCATCCTCATGACTTGGTTGTGAGAATGAGAAAGGTCTCTGGATGTTGCCAGATGTCCCCTGGGGGCAAAAGCTTCTATATTAAAGCTTCTATATTAAAATGTCATTTGATTCAAGATAGAGGCCTGTATATCAATAAATCCCTCCCTCCATCCATGCATTCGTCTGTCTGTCAAGGACCTTTAAGGGCAAGCTATCTAAAAAGGCAAAAGGCTAATTGTGTCTTAGTCAGGTTCAGAGAGATTTTAGGGTCTCCAGTATAATATACTTAAAATTTTTTTTAAATGTTTATTTATTTATTTATGAGAGAGAGAGAGCGAGAGAGAGAGCAGGGGAGGGGCAGAGAGAGAGGGAGACACAGAATCCGAAGCAGGCTCCGGGCCCTGAGCTGTCAGCACAGAGCCCGACACAGGGCTCGAACCCGTAGACTGTAAGATCGTGACCTGAGCTGAAGTTGGACGCTCAACCGACTGAGCCACCCAGGTGCCCCAGTGATAGTGAAAGTCGTCCTACACAGTAACCCTCCTCTCTCTGGTCTCCCGCACAGACTCACGACGGTTCTCAAAGGTAAGTGCCGGTCAAAATGGTTTTCTTTATATTTTGTATTTTGTTTATCTCGTATTATATGACAGCATCGTAATCATTTTTATGTGACTAGTTTGGGGTTGTGGAACGAATCATCTGAGTTTCCACTATTTCTTATGGGGAAATTCACTTTGATATACAAGTGCTTTGGATTACAGGCATGCTTCCGGAATGAATTATGCTCGCAAACCAAGGTTTTAGTGTATCTTTTGGGGGCACAATTCAACCTGTAACAGGCGAGACAATAAAAATGGCACGCTTGTATGGAAGGTGTCAAACCCTGAATGAAACCGTAAGAGAGGATGGTACTGATGGTGAGCACGGTCTTGGGCGACCACGAGGGGACTCTGTTCTGTTAACTCGCTGGCGATCACCAGCCTCTCCGTGTGCCACTTCTGTCCCATGAAATACAGTCCGATTCCCACGAGAGTGGTTTTCCACTTGTCCGTATGCCATGAAGTCATGGACATAATTAAGATGGACGGAAAACGTGTGTCCTGATTTGTGCGGCAAAGCACACAGTCCGTCTTCCAAGTGGGGTTTTGGCGAGACTGGGAAGGGGGAAGGGGTCAAGGTGAGCAAGCCAAAATGGTGAGAGAGAGAGAGAGAGAGAGAGAGAGATGACCTCATCTGGACTTCTGGCTCAGCCACATGCTCCCGAGTCAGAGTCTGGGCCGCGTGCGGTCCTGCGGAAGCCCATTCCCCTGAGGTTCGTGTGACGTTGCTCTTGCCCTGGCCGTTGTCGTCACCGAGATGACAGAGCGAGTTTGCCCGCAGGAGTTGTGCAGGGTCACTGCTCGCTGCAAAGGCAAGAAGTCCCTTATTTAGAAAAAAAAAAAAAATGGAAAGCAATCAGATACAGGATCTCCAAGAGCGTGATAACGAGACTCAGAAAAATCACTACGGAGCCGACGGGCCGCACTTGTCCCCTAAGTGGACAACACAAAATCGTGGAAGCCAGTTTCCCAACGACACGTTTGTGACATGCCAGGGCTTTCTGGTTTTCTCTAGGGTAGCGGTAGGGCTCTTAGATAGAAGAGCTAAATGAACGCCCATTTACTTTAATTACAAGGATAAGGAGAGGCCGCTGGAGGCCGCAGGCCGGCCTGGGAAAGGGCGTGGCCTTGGGACCGGGTCAGACCCCCAGCACCCCGCTGTGTGAGCCGCTTGTTTAAATGTCCTGTCCGCTACTTCCTCCAAGTGGGAGGAAATTCAGCCTGTTATTTGGCTGCGGACAGATTACGTCGGAGGGTGTGTACAAACAACTGTGCCGCAGCCTCATGACTGAAGCATCTCTGGAGGCCTCACCTCCTCACATCATCGGTGAGGGTTTCGTCTGTAACCTAGGAGTTTGCGGGAGGGGGCAGGCTCTGATCCAGTACACTTGTCCTCATAAAAGGGGGAAACGTGGACACCCGGTCAGGCACAGAGGAACACGCCGTGGGGAGAAGCCTGGACCAGACTCTTCCCTAGCACCTCCGATGGGAGCATGGCCCTACCGACACCTTGACCTCGGACTAATGACCTGCAGAGGCGGGAGCAGTGGGTTTCTGCCGTCTCAGCTTCCCAGTTGCTGACACTTTGCGGTGGCAGCCCCGGGAAACGAACGCACAGGGGCCGAGAAAGCAGGGAAGGGGGCGCGGATTTGGCCCCCGTTACGAAGACGCGGGCTGTTTCCCCAGCCCGAGCCACATGGTGCCCCGTGCAAGCCAAGCGTCACTTCCCTGAACGCCACGGTCCTCGAGCCCCACCGAAGGCAGGGGCGGTCCACGCAAAGGGGCGCTTTTTCGCAGCTGCCTTATTTCTCTATTAGTTAGATCTATAAAAAGACTAGAACATCTTGAAGATTGGGAAAGCGTCTGGGTGCAGCATAGCCAAGGGGCCCCACCCCCCAAAGAAGCATTCTGAACGCATCTCTGACATCACAGCCTGTCACAGTGTATAATTATACGAGATATTATTAAATTGTAAAAGGCGGAGCAGGAAAAGCATGGGCTTGGGAAGCTTGGTCTCCTGCGGCCGTAACCACAAGCCTCTCCGATGACTGACACTGTGTTTACAGAGAGAATGTCGCGGGGGCTCTCTCCTGCCATCACCGTAATGTGAGACCCGTCGGGAAACATGCCGAGGTGACAAGCTGGCATCGAAAAGAACATCATCTTATCTGGTAGCTAATGTTTTATTTGCATTAGGATGTGGTAAGATTAATTGTTCGGTTTTAATAAAGCTCACTGGAAACTTAATGATTCCTTCCTTCCTTCCCATTTTCTTCCGTGACTCTCTTCTGGTGTCTGTAATATAATTATTCACAGACTTCAGCTAATGATGGGTTTAGTTGAGCGAATCTGGGGTTTGAAAACATTGTGACTATGCAGAACCTGAACCTGTGGAATAGCCGGTTTCTCGTCCTATTCTTGGGGGCAGGGTCACTGTGCGTGGACCTGGGCTGAGGGGGCTGTCCTGTGCGTCCAGCGGCATCCCTGTCCCCATCCACCAGAAGCCAGCAGCGACGTGCCCTTGGTTGGGACAACCAGGTATTGCCAAGTGACCCTTGCTTCGTAGGGGACAAGGTTGCCCCCGGTTGAGAAGCCCTGGTTATAGGGAGGGGATAAAGGATTGCACAAAAACAAGGCATTGCTGGGGCGCCTGGGTGGTGCAGTCGGTTAAGCGTCCGACTTCAGCCAGGTCGTGATCTCGCGGTCCGTGAGTTCGAGCCCCGCGTCGGGCTCTGGGCTGATGGCTCAGAGCCTGGAGCCTGTTTCCGATTCTGTGTCTCCCTCTCTCTCTGCCCCTCACCCGTTCATGGTCTGTCTCTCTCTGTCCCAAAAATAAATAAACGTTGAAAAAAAAATTAAAAAAAACAAAAAACAAAAACAAGGCATTGAGGTCGAGTGTGAGTGAAATCCTAACACCCAGAGCCGGAGGGCCAGGCAAAACAACATGCCTGGGTAGTCCCGCTCTCCCAAGTCAGCCCTCTTGCTGATTGTCCCAGGTTTACTGGATAAAATCAGACACATGGCTGTTGATAAGGCAGATAAGAATGCTGAGTCGGTCTGCTCAGGCCGCCCTAACAGTTTCACAGATAAGGCAAGGGTCAGCCACAAAGGTTTATGTTCTCGCTGTTCTGGAGGCTGCAAGTCTGAGGTCCAAGCTGGTTTCTGCAGAGCCCTCTTTCCTCAGCTTGCGGACGGCTGCTGTCCTGCTGTGTCCTCACTCAGCCTTGCCTCCGTGTGCCGGGAGAGAGCTCTGGGGTCTCTTCCTCCTCCTGTAAGGACACCAGTCTTATTGGATTCGGCTCGCACCTTTACGACCTCATGCAACCTTAATCACCTCCGTGAAAGCCCCATCTCCAAATGCAGTCACGCTGGGGATTAGGGCAGCAACATATGAATTTGGGGAGACACAACTCAGTCCATACCAAATGCTAAGATTGTCATCCTGTCCAGAAAATTTCTGAGATGCAATCAACCACAGGCAATCAGGGGAAAGAGCCCACCCTCTTTAAAGAAGGTCTGCTCCTTCTAACCCCCCTCCCCAGCATGGTAGCATTTATTAAGATCTCGTTGGGGGATTCCTGACCCCTTCAACTGTGGCACGTTCCCTGCTTTGTGTTCGACCCTCTGGAGCAAAAGGAATCCAAAATGCAACAAACCAGCCTCGACTAGCCCCACGCGTGCTGTGCAGCCAGCGCTCCTGAAAGGCAGCACCCCTTCCAGTGCCTGTGAGGGTCGAATTGCCCACCTTTCTGGAGAAGGCTGCAAAGGCGAGAGAAGGGACACATGCTCTGCTCCTTGCGGTGGGAGGAAATCACTGCTCATTCGAGGCCTCTGTCAGCCGTTGGGCCAAGCCCTGGGGGTACAAGAGGGGGCCACCTCGCTGGCTGAGTCCTCACCGGACAGAGAGGAACTAAATCGCCCAGGAGTCAATGGCTGCAGACTCTTGAGTGACAAGGAGAAAAGTTCTATGGAGCCAGAAGGCCCTTGACCAGGGGTTTCGTTTCCCTTGGGGGAGGTCACAGAGGGCTTCCTGGAGGAAGGGACACAGTTGAGCTGAGATCCTTTTAAGTAAGATTTTGCACACTTGCTTTAGCAATGTAAATGGAGGCCTTGATTTCCTCTGGGTGATTCATATTTACCAGGGCATTTTAATTACAGTGAAACAGGCTACAGTAAAATGTAATTTGGGATTATTTATTTTAAAGATTTAATAAAATTGCCCTAATTATGAATGCCCCTGAATACAAACAGGGAACATTAAAAGGGAAAAGATGATACTTCTCCTCTTTATAGAAGCACGATACCACCACGGAATGAGCTTTGCAGAGAGGTCGAGCCAGCGGCTGACATCGGGAAGACGCTGCTCACAGGGGTCTTTGGTTTGCTATGACCCAAAGTCCCAGGAGAGGTGTAAGAAGGGTCATTCAGGAAGGGTGGTCTGTGCACGGCAAAGAACCAAGCCATCCCAAAGTACTGGGAAGAGTGAACTCACCTTTAACCCTGGAATGAATTCCCAGCTGACAATTCTGGTCACCAATTCCAATGTGTGAAGGTTCCCCACCACCAAGCAATCTGGGACACCAGCTGGATATCCTGCAACTCAGTTCTGACACTGTTGACCTGGAGACACCAATCACAAGGGGAAATTGTCTCCTGGGCCTCTGATGGCCCCGCTGAGGATTGCAGACTCCCACGACTGCCTCCTTGGGTTCCCCTGCTAGAGAGGCTCGCAGAACTCAGAGAAACATTTTTCTTACTAGACGACTGGTTTATTATTAAAAACACCTAACTCTGGAACAGCCAGCTATGCTTGAGAGATGCAGAGGACAGGTGAAGGGAAAGGACGGAGAGCTTCCCTGCCCTCTCCAGATGCTCCCCTCTCTCTAGACCTCCACGTGTTCACCAATCCAGAAACCCCCTGAACCCCATCCTTTTGGGTTTCTACGGAGGCGTCAGTGCACAGGCAGGATTGATTAGATCATTGGCCGTTGGTGATTGAACTTGGTCTCCAGCCTCTTTCCCCTCCCCAGAGGTCAGGGGATGAGACTGAAAGTTCCAACCCTAGAATCATAGGGTTGGCTCTATTGACCACTGGGGCCCCATCCCTCTGGTGCTTTCCAGAAGGCACATCATTAACATAACAAAAGACACCTTAATTGCTCTCAGCCTTTCAGGAAATTCCAAGGGTTTTAGGAGCTCTATGCCAGGAAAAGAGAAAAGACCAAAAACTTATTTCCTGTTATAAAAATTACAATATCACCCCACCCGAATCCCATCTGTGAGATCATTCAATGCTTTGTTGGAGAGCAGCCCTGCCCAAATGAGAATGGAGTGTGGCTTCTTACCCCTTGATTCTTCACTTGGGTTGCACATTAGAATTACCTGAGAAATAATAATAATAATAGTAATAATAATAATAATAATAAAATTAAAAAGCAATTTAGCAAGAATCTTGGAGACCTCACTAAATGATTCAGTGTGCAGCCAGAGCAGCGAACCCTGCTCTAGACTGATGCTCAGAGACCAACGAGTGTTTTGGACCTGGAAGACAGAGTGTTCCCCTAGTGCATGGAGTCGAACAAAGACCGAGGCTCAGAGCTTCTGGATTGTCGTCACCCTTCACAGTCACCTGGAGGAGTGTTGAAAATCCCAGTGTCCGAGCCATATCCGATATTAACGGAATTATAACCTCTGGTGATAAAATGTGTTTTTGTTTTTGTTTTTTAACAGACAGCCCATTTGAGGACCAAGGTTGTAGACTAGGGATTCTTGAACTTGATCAGGTCATTGTCACTGTCCCCACTCCTGAGTTCCAGTTCTCTGAGTCTGGGGGAGGGGCAAGAATGTGCATTTCTAGAGAATCCCCAGATGCCTCGGATGCCGTTGCATGACCTTGGAGGACTAAGTTCCGGGTCAAGCTAGACCTCCTGGTCTCTTCAGCCCGGCTTTGAGCTGGTTCTGATTGGCCCCGACCAAGGAGCCCATAACCATCCAAGTGGATAGGTGTCCACAGTACCTCAGACTGGGTGGATGTATGGCCACCTGTGGCCCCTGGTTAGTGGTTCCTCGGTGGTTTCAATCTGTCTTATCTGACATCAGTCGTGGGCTGTGACTGATGAGTGGCCAGAACCAACAGGAGGTCAGCCAGACGACCACCTTCCAGCCATTGGAACAGGCACGGCCAGTATGAGAGAAAGTCAAGTCTTTCAAAGCCAGTATGACTTACTCTGGATGTTTATGGCTGATGTCACCTCCCCATCTCCCACCCCACCCCTTTAGACATGCCGGGAAAATTAAGCAAGTGTTAAGTTACTCAGGATAAGTAGAGATAAATTACTCAGCTGGTTAGTTTGACATTTAAAAAGCTATTTATAAAAATGATTATTTCTCAAGAAAATAAAAATAGTGAGAAACTCAAAATTGGCATTCTAGCCCAGGGAGATAATATTATGCATAAGACATTTTGGGGTTTCCTTAGAACATATTTTGGGTTTATTCCGTGTTCTTTTTCATCACTGACATTCAGCTGTTCCTCAGGCACGAGTCCCCAATCTTAAAACTTTTTTTCACCTTGTCAATTAAAAAAAAAAAAAAAGCCTATCTGTTCGTTGTTATGTCCCCATCTCCCTCGGCACTGGCTGCTTCCAGGGGTAGTTGGCTCCCCTCGGCTGTGCCCAGGCACCAGCCAGTGGAGGAGGAACAGGCATCTGAGTGTTCTGAGCGGGGGTGTTTCATGGCATTACACCGGAAGTTACGTGCTGCTGCACAAATGGGGAAACTTATTTTAGTTCTCGATTCAAGCAGGAGGTGACTCTTCTCCTGAAATCTCCTCGCGCCCTCCCTCCATCCTGTGCCCCGTGTCTTGTTGCAATCTGTCAAGGGCATAGCCAGTGGGAATGTTCATCTTTCAAGGCGACCGCAGACAAAGAATGCCCGGGGTAGGAGAGAGATTTGTAACATCACGTGGCTCCTTCCTGAGGTTCTTAAGTGAAGGCTGAGAGCCTCCGTGGCCAATAGGCATGGGGCTACTGGGCAGTAATGTCCTTCCAACCAGTCCAGACCACGTAATATGGTTCTCACTCCCATCAAGACCCAATGGGTCTTGATTTGGGGGCTCTTGTCAGTGCTTTGAGGATTCTTTTTTTTTAATGTTTATTTTTTTTAAGAGAGAGAGAGAGTGTGTGAGCAGGGGAGGGGCAGAGAGAGAGAGAGAGAGAGAGAGACAGAGACAGACAGTGTGTGGGTGGGGGAGGGGCAGGGAGAGTGGGAGACACAGAATCTGAAGCAGGCTTCAGGCTCTGAGCTGTCAGCACAGAGCCCAACACGGGGCTCGAACCCACAAATGGTGAGATCATGACCTGAGCTGAAGTCAGACGCTTCACTGACTGAGCGTCCCGGTGCTTTAGGGAGTCTTACCAGCATCCATTCTGTATCATCCCCATTTGGTGTAAGCAGTGAGTATAGCCCATCGATATGTGGGTCAACATCCTTCACAGGTACCTTGATTGGGTTTCTAAGGTCCCGAGTTAAGGAGTCCTTCTGGGTTTGTTACACATGGGGACCTTACCTGGGGTGCTCCTGCTTGACTATTACACCCCAGCTGGTTTGTTGGGGTTGCCTAACGACACTGTCTGTCTGTGTTACACCTAACATGGCAGATCCACACGCACCTGGAAAGCAGGTATGATAGGCTGACCCCCATGGTCACGGCCCCCTTCCTGCTCGTGCCAGACTCTCCCTTTCCCTTGCCAGGAACACCGCAGTTCTGTATGCTAATGAGGATATTGCAAGATTCCAAACAGAATCTTTCTCTTTCATAAATGTTTGATTTTGGCATAATTTTAGATTCACAGAAAAGCTGCAAGTGTAGCACAGAGTCCCCACCCAGGGTCATGCAGGGCCAGCACGTGCAACGTCCTGAGAGCGAGCGCCTCCATAAATTTGCATCCAGATGCCTCTCTCACCTGCGCCTGGTCCCCGCCCCGTTCCTGTGTCCCCCTTACCCGGTCCGCCCTGATGCCATCCTGCATGGCCGTGGTGTGTCGGAGATTCACGGCACCGCATTGCTGCCGACCGGACACCAGCCCTTGTTTGGATTTCCCAAGTTCCCCCACGCGTGACCTTTCTATGGTCCAGGACCCTATCCCGGGAAGCACACTGCATGTAGCATCCTGCCTCCCCAGTTTCCTCTGGTCTGTGATGGTTTCTCAGTCTTTGTCATTTTTGATGGTTCTGAGGAGTGTTATTCAGTGTTGTAGAATGCCCCACAATGTGGCTTCTCTGAGACTTTTCTCATGTTGACACAGGGGCTCAGGGACTTTTTGGAAAGAATACCAGGAAGGTGAAGTTCCCTTGGATGGCGTCGTATCAGGGGCACACGATGCGCACGTGACGTCACTGCGCGCGATCACTTTGACCGTTTGGTTCAGGTGGAGGGTCCGATGTCACGTTACTCACTCCTTTCTATCCTCTGTCTTTTGGAAGTGAGTCATGAGGTCAAGCCCACACTCCGGGGGGATAAGGGTGGTGGTAAGCTCACCGGCTGGAGGGGGAAGTATTTATGCATATCATTTGGAATTCTACCTAGTCAGGGCCTTTCTGACATGTGAGTCCAACTGTTCCCTGAACTTACCCCTTTGCAAACGACAGATGACAAAGCCATCGGTGACTCACACAGCTCTCCATCAATAAGATTAATGGCCATGATGGACTTTGGTATCGGGTGTCCAGGGGGCCAGTGCCGTGGAGGTGACGTGGCGCTTATGCTGATGGGGTTTCTCGTGGAGGCTAACAGGGGATTCGTGAGTCCAAGTGGATGGCCTGTTGACGTCACCCCTTTTTGGAGAACTGCACTGACCAACCTGTGGATAAAGTGCCCCAGCCAGGGACCTACCTACCACAAGGCCGGGGGACTGGGAACCTTCTCAACAATACACAGACAGCTGTAATTCACGGAGACATCGCAAGACAGTTTCCTCCAGGAAGGCGTAACTGACAACCTTCTCTTCCAAAGCTATAATTAAAGAAGCACATGAGAAACATTATCTTTCCAATCCTGCATATTCAAACTTATCTGTCACACACATATTGTTAAGCTCCTCTTAGGTCTCGGTTGTCACTTTCAAATGACTGCTTGCGCAGATCGTTTATTATGTCTTAACCCTTGAGTGCTCTTTATGAACAGAGCCTATGTCTCTCAAGGGCTGTCCAGGTCCTGGGTGCGTGCGGGTGACCATCCAAACTCACTCGACGTCTTTATCAATTGTTTCGGTCACGCACATTGGGAGCAATCGCATTGAAAACCCAACCTTCTCGGTGCATTTTTTTTTCCTATTAAGTTTTCTCACGGGAATATCGACGGTGCTATCAAAACCCGGGCCGGGGTCCAGAAGTTATAAACTGAGCTCTGCCCTGGGAGCTTAGGACTTTGTTGCTCTGACTTAAGATCTCTTGATGGAGCGGCCTTTTCTTGTGATCTTTACTTCCTGTTGAGCCTCTGGGGAGGAGACGAAGCACTTTGTACCTTTACGGGGTCCTGCGGGGCGTCTCGCAGGGGAAAGGGAAGCAAGGCGGGTACTTTCTTGGGAGAGTCCTCCCAGCACTGAGCTGCCATCTGCTCTTGTCCCTGTTTGTCGCAAGGTGGTGATGTCCTGAGGTCAGGAGGGAGGGTTTGTGCCTCGATGCTCCTTGGGGGCTGGCGACATTTGGACATTCTGTCATCATATAACCCTAAAGAGACCGACACTGTGGGTCTGTTCCCTCCTGCTGGATCCACACTGCCAGTCTGGGCTAATATTGTTTTTTCAAGTCAGCCTGCTCTGGAATTGGAATATTGAGAGAAGTCCCTCTGAGATGTGGTCACGTGAAACCCTCAAAGGGGCCACCCTGATGGCGAGAAGAAACACATCTGCCCAATGTCTGAAGTTAGAGTCCAGGGGCGGAGGGGCTTACTTATTTCATCCTCGGGACCTCATTACTCTCTTTTCCTGTTCTATGGGGCAGCCGGGGTGTAGCCTTCTTCCCTCCCACCTCCGTGACCGTGACCGCTTTGTCCGGGAGACGGAGCAGAAAGGCAGCAGCCCAGGGGGGCGGGAGGGTGCAGGGCCGAGCCGGCTGGGAAATCTGTGCTCTGGATTTTATTGATTCCGCCACCTGAAAACCCACGCCCTTCTTCCGCATGACCACTGGCTCCTTCCCAAGGGTTTTCTGGGCTGACGTTAAAGTAAATGCTCTTTTCTTTCCAGACCCACGTCCTTCTTGAAAACAGAATCCCGTGAACACAGGTGGAAATGAAGGTCGGGGAGGGTTTACAAGATGCAGAGAACGCGTGGGGCCCATCACTCTGGTGTCCCGGGCTCCTGCCTGCCTTTGCCATTGTCGGTTGTCACGTTGCACCAGGTCACTGTCCAAAGAGCAGCTGGCTTTGGTTTGACCTGTGTTTTTCCAAGGAAGCCCTGGCTTCGAACAGGCATTCCTGTAACCACTGGCACCGTGAGAGAGCAGGACACAGGTGCCACACTGCCTCTTTGGGAGTGTCCTCGCCAAGGACTGAGGTGGCCCCAGCGATGTGACCTCCAGGGGCGGGCCCCCAGCTCCAGGGAGCGGGCACGAGTTGTGTTTGTGCACGCCCTTTGTCACGGCCGGCGGTGACGGGGGCTGAGGAATCGGGTTTATTACAAAGTTGATTATGCTGCTTTCGGTGCTGGTGCCACACACATAAGTCACAGGTCAGCCTCAAATGCTGATGAGAATGTCCATGGGTCACACAGGAGGCTTTTTTTTTTTTTAATTGAACTTACTCACTTAAACAATGTTATCCACTTGTGTTATGTAACTGAACATGCGTATTAACACTTGCAGTATTTATAATTCGACGTCAACATCACAATTCAAGATAAAATATGACCCTGGGCTAGAGAAACACTGAAGCAGACATGAATGCCTTCAAAAGATCTCTAAGGCACTTGTCACCGAGACATGCTGCGTTTTCAACCTTGGTGTGACCTGAAATACACTCAGCTCGTCGGTAAAGAACTCTGCAGGCCTCTGTTAAATGTTCTGCAGTCAGAGACAGAGAGACTTTAAATGGCTTGTTTTTGAGCCACATTCCAGAAATTTTTTTTTTATTTGTGACATAGAAGCATGAAATCCTGAGGCTGTAACAATCCCTGGGCGTCTCCCCTGTCCCCTGCCCTTCACAAATGCACAACCCAAAGCCCAAAGGAAGACAGGTGACTCACCGAGGCCACAGCTAACGAGGGTGTTGGAAAGCACAGCGGTGGGGTCCCCATTTGTACAGTCTGCTGCTGGCCTCAGAAACGGCCTCTGGACGGTTTGGACCCCCCAGCTCCACTCCCAAACCCTGGAACTCTCAAAGATCCTTTTCCTTTACCTGGAAATTTCTCTCTCACAGTTTGTCAATATCCAACCGCGTCCTAAGAATGTTGGGCAGAAATAAATCTACCAAAAGATCTGTTATCGCAAGCAGCTTTGCTCATTACCTTTCGCTAACGCAGTCCTGCTCTGAAACCACCTGTATCCGAATGGGACAATGGCAAGGTGCCCGGTGTCTGGAAATGGAACCTGATGTGAATGCACCAGATGGTTTGGGGAACAAATGCTTGTCATTGAGATTCTGCAGCCTGATGAACAGTATTTTAAAATCAACAAAATTTTCAACTCATTTGCGGAACAAATGCCCCATGTAAACGTGCACCACAGAGTTCCATGAAAATACTCCAAAGGAAGGGTAATCTCCCCAAATTAAATTAAATTAAATTATATCCTGGAAGCATTGTCTTTTTTCCCCAGTGTATATCACTGAAAACCAAGTAGAGGAATGTTCGTAATAGAAGGTAGGATACATAAAGTGTCAGAATCTGGAGTGCATTTCTGAGAAAAGAGTATGAAAATAATAATTTCTCAGAGCAGCGGGGTTGAGGACATGCCCATCTTTAAGATCTTAAGAAGCACTCCAAGTTAGTTATCACTACCAGAATAATGACAAAAATCATTAATTAACATCCTCTCCCACCAGCTGGTTGTATGACCTTGGTATTGCACTTTGGAAACTTCCTTGGGGTTCCTTTTCTTCATCTCTGAGATTAGAGCTTAAATCAGTGACTACGAAGTCACTCCCATCTCTAAGATTGCACACCAACAAGGAAAGCAGTCTGGTTTTACACATAATTTGAGGAATGTGGATATAAGGAAGCAAAGGAAGCCGTAAGTAGCAGAGAATGCGTTTGAGGACAGTCTACATCCCCATTTTGATATAATTAAAGAGTTCTGTTTCATTTGGGTTCAAATCTTTTCATGCTAAGAGTGCTGTGGTTTTCGTCCCCATCAGGGATCCCAGTGAGGTTTCAGCTGCATCGTGAGCTGGGAAATCCAGACGGGCTTGCGGGCTGGGCTTGAATTCCACTGGTTTTGTTAACTGCAGAGAAATATCTGGTTCAATCTCCTCCCTCCTTACTGTAAGGGATGTTGACGTGGTTGCTGGACATGCTGTACTTTCGTAAGGGTCAGATCCTCCTCTGTCTCCCAGGAAGACTACCCCATCACAAAAAGAATTTATCTCCTAGTTAGCAACAATAACGACAGCACACATAAAACAAGTCTCCATTACCTCATCGACATCCCTTTTTCCAAGTCGCATTATTTTCTGAAGACACTCACTGAAATGTCTGAAGAGAACTCCAGCTAGTTAGTTGTGGGAACTGGTTTCCCAAGCAGCAGACTCTGCCTTCTTGCATTTGGGGCCCATCCCCAGCATGAGGAAGTGCCCCCCACGTATAATGAGCTTCGAGGCAGCTTTGTACTTAATTGGGAATGGGTGAGTAGGGACCAAGTGATGTGGCAGCCTCTGCCAGTGGCTAGAAAGACCAAGGCAGATGAACAGGAAAAGGAAGAAATAGCAAAAGACATATATGAAAGCAAACAGAGATAATACAAGGAATAAAAGAACACTTCTTTGTGTGTGAAAAGAACCCCCCCCACCATTTTGTATGCTCATAGATTCAATATATATGTGTGTGTGTGTGTATATATGCATGTGTGTGTGTGTATATATATACACACACACATATATGTTGCTTCTGCTAAGCAAGAGAAAGGTTTTACAGGAAGAGGGAGCAATCAGAGGATAAGGAAAAGCTTTTAAAGTGAGAAATAATTGTTGAGAAATTTCAAAAATCAGGGAAGGGTAGGGGGACAAAATAGAGATCATCTTGTCAGGAGAATAAGAAAAAAGAGGTAAAATATATAAGAGGAAAAAAACCCCAAAAGACCTGAAGGAAGAATGTATGAGTTTCAATATGTGACTAGTAGGAATCAATAAAAGAAAATAGAGTGAAGTTATATGAAAAATAGAGATTGAGAATTGTCCAGAATAAAGACAGGAGTGTTCAGACTGAAGCAGCCCATTGGTTGGTTTCTCAGTGCCACGAGTGGGGAGACCTATACCCAGACCCATTTTCAGGAAACCAAGGGTGCAGAAAAGTTCTTCCTAGGAACATAAACGGGTTTGAAATAAGATCTCTTCTTATCCATGGTGGATGCTAAAACACTACCAATCTGATGGAAGGTGACTGGAATTTCTCTACCCAGCCAAACTATCAAAGTAGAAAGTGAGAAGGCAGGGCGGAAAAAGTTGCAGATGTGGAAGGACTCCCAAATGTTATCTACCAGTGTTCTTTCACTGAGAGCTCCTTGAGCCTGAATCAAGCGGGGAAGGAAGACAGCAGGGCCAGAGGACAGAGGGTCCTGCCCCCCAGCAGGGCAGCCCCAGGGCAGTCAGGAGCAGGAGGCTGAAGAGCCCCTGGAGGGTGTGCCTGGGCGGAAGGAGGATGTGACCACAGAGCTCGACTGCTGGAGAGTTTGAGGGAAACAAGAAGGGAAAAGACACAAAGAAGGCAAAGGGTTCAAGGCGTTTGAAACTCCAGAGAGAGTGCAGTGAACAGTAGAGCAAAAAAGGATATCAAAGCACACCACCCGGCTGCATGTAAACATGATTTCTGAGTCTGGGGCGGATAATCACTGCTGCTGTATAACATTGGGAACCAACTCTGCAGATGAAGTCAATGAAGCCCCGAAGGGCTCCTGGGGTAGGGGACAAGCCACCGCCGCCTCAGAGTCCGGGTGAGTGGTTTGTACCAGACGGAGCATGAAGTGCGAGCAAATTCCTCAGGGTTACAAAGGAAACAATAGGAAAACTAAAAATAGTGATGCGCTTGGTTGGGAGCGGTGGTAAGGCAAACTTAAGCTAAACCCTCTGATCGCAGCGGAAAACACTGACACGTGACACTGAAGATGACAAATGAAATAATGCCAAGCAGAGCACATTTCATAGAGATACGGGGGTAACGTCTAGAAGAGGGAAGGACCACAGGGAGGGAGTTGGGAAGCACGGGGCGGGGGACTGCCACTCTATAAGTCCGCTTGTACTATTTGAGTATTTTTTCTGTGCATTGCATTATTGGGTAGCAATCGTAAAAAAAAAAAAAAAAAAAAAAGTGTGTTCAATAACTTAAAAAAACAAGAAGGCCTTTACCAGGTTGCCCTGGGTTGGGTAGGGGAGCAGATGTGGGATTCTCTGCCCTGTACTAGAGATTCTGTTACGACCTGTGTTTTGGTCAGAATTTCATGTCCTGTTTCCAGCCCCCACACTGGGAGATTTCTAGCCTTTCTGACCCTCACCCCCGGCCTCAGAGGCTTTGATTTTTAGTGTCTGACTGGGCTCGTCACCCTGTAGCTGAGTGAGGAAAAGCTAACCCTAAAATTAAGGGTTATTTTTAATTAAGAAAATTAAGAAATAAAAGATTATTTCTCACGCGAGTGTTCGGTGGCTTTCTCCACTCTGGACATCCCCACCAACACACACACACACACACACACACACACACACACACGCATCACACACACACACACACGCATTCCCATCTACATGCATACATGCTCTCTTGTACTGTCTCACACAGACTCACAGATACACACATGCATACACACACATTCACATATACCCACATTCACACACCCTCACATCATGTCTCCACACGCACACACAGGTCATGCCCTGAGGGGACTCTTCAGAACTGTGTCCGACTCACGTCCGAGGAAGCTGACACCAGGGCTCCCCGGGGCACCTGAATGCAGAACTCATCAGCCGTGAGTCTTACAACCCCTGGGCTTACAAAGAGCTTCTGGCAAATCTGTGTGTGGAGACAACGCTGTTTACATTCAGAGGGATCCCATCAAGAAAGAAGACGTTACAGAGGAAAGCGAATAGAAGAATGAGGCCAAGAAGCTGCACAAGAAGTAATAATAAAAGGAAAAACAGATTTCCAAACTTAATGACAGGAACATATGTAAAAAGGCCTGCCATAGAGGGGTTCCTTAATACTGTTAACTTAAAAAAAGTCCCGGTCCCCAATTTAGAATCTATAAATAGTGTTAAGCTTTGAGAAGTGTTAATTCGCCCTCTCAAGAAATGGGAATTCATATGCTATTCCCAAAATATGGACTTTTAAAAGCCAGCAATGATTACAGAAGCCAAAATAAAATATATACCTTGGAATGGATTATCGATCAGAGTGGTTTATGAGTTAAGTACAAAAGTCCTTTGAGAATTTAGTGGCCAGGCATTTCTTAGTTCAATTTGCTGGCGTGATTATGCAAAGAAATGTTATTTATACTTTCAATCAGAACCAAAGCTGGATAATTTCTGCAATGATAATGCTGGTGAAATATATTCTACTCAGATCAACAGACTGGAGATTAACATGTAAAGAGTGAAGGCTAAGAAATCACAGCTCCTGCGTGATGATGTTCTTGCCGTGAATATACATACATAATTCAGCAGAGCAGACACCACGAGTAGACCCATGACACTATTTTAATGATTTTTTAAAAGCAATTTTACATGGCTAACAAATTATTAGATCTTTATCCAAGATTTGGAGAAGGTATGGTATTGAAATGAGAGAATGGCCAACTCTTAACTACCAGGGCAGCTACTGCCGAATGTTTCCAGGCATTAGGAATATTGTCCAATGTGGGGAGGCGGCCCTGTCCATGTGGGGAGGGACACTGTCCCATGTGAGGAGGAGGTGCTGTGAGCCAGCCTCAGTGCCCAGGGTACGTCCTGACTCCCGCTGGTGAGAGCCAGGCAGTGAAGGACAGCAGGATGAGCTGTCTCTTGGCGACTGGCATTTACTTCACATAATAAGAATGCGTTGAAGTGATGGGAGTAAAAAGCCATACAATGCAAACAAAATTAGCGAACATTTGAGTCTGGGCAAATCCCACACGCAGTCGTGGCCTGGCCATCCTCGCTTACAGGCAAGTGGACACAAGCCCCCACCTCGAGTGGGTTCCTTAAACTCTGATTGATGTTGGTCCAATGTCAGATGCCCAAATGCTTGAAGCTCCCACAGCGATGCTCCAAGTGAAATATCTCAGGTCAGAATTCCTGCCCATGGATTTTTTAACGCTTTCTGGAGACCCCACTTCCTCGAATTGCAGGGGTGCTGACAAGAGTGGTGATATTGGGGTCTCGGGGTAGCAGGGAATGAACTCAGGGCACAGTCAGGGACATCCTAAATGGCTTGGATATGGATGTGTTCTTCTCCCCCCTCTCACGGTGCTCTGCCGGGACCTGCTCCTGCTGGACAGAACCAATTGACCTTGAGGTGGCCCCAGACCTACATCAACATTCCATTTTTCTGATTTTATAAAGGAACATGGCTGTGATGGTTAATTTTATGTGTCACCTCGGCTGCGCCAATGGTGCCCCGATATTCTGTCAAACACTGTTCTAGGTGCTTCTGTGAGAACAGTTTTAGATGAAACGAACATCTAATTTAGTAGACCTTGAGTACAACAGGTTCAACAGACCTTGAGTACAACAGACCTTGAGTACATCCATTATGTGGATGGGCTTGATCCAATCCATTGAAATCCTTAAGAGAAAAAGACTGTTTTCAGAAGAAGAGGGAATGCTGTCATCAAACAGCTGTTGGACCTAAACTACAGCACGAACGCTTCTCTGGTCTCCAGCCTACTGGTCTACCTGCAGATTTTGGACTTGCTAGCTTCTGCAATTACATGAGCCAATTCTTTAAAATAAACTCTGTCTAGCTATCATCATCTATCACTCCATCCATCCATCCTATCAATTCTATTTCTCTGGAGAGCCCTAATACAATGGGTACAATGGCGTAAACATAGGATATTATGTTAGGTCTGGTATAGCACCTGGGCGTCAACTTCATTTGTATTTTTTTTTTTAAGTTTATTTATTTATTTTGAGAGAGAGAAAGACCAAGTTGGGGGCGGTCAGAGAGAGAGGACAGAGTGAAAATCCCAAGCAGACTCTGACAGCACAGAGCCCCATATGGGGCTCGATCCCATGAACTATGAAATCATGACCTGAGCCAAAGTTGGAGGCTCAACTGACTGAGCCACCCAGGCGCCCCCATTTGTATTTTTTAAGAGAAATTTATAAACAACATACAAGCTCACTCATATTAAAAAAGATTATAACGGACCCTCCAACAGTTCAGATCCTGCTGCTAAATGAAATGACCACACCCTTAGGCTTTTAGGCATGTTAGGATTTGGAATTTGTGTATGAGGAATGTGGGGCTTCATTCCTAGCTCACAGGTGATCCTCAAGACATCTTTGTCGTGTAGCCTAATTCCAGTTTTCAGGGGACAAAACTGAGGGTCAGAGAGGCTAAGCTCCTTGCCTTGGGTCCTAACTAGTAGATGACAGGAGGCCCCAGGGCCCATGGCTCCCCCCCGCCCCTGCCCCCCCCCCCCTTCTGCTGCCTCAGAACTGCAGCAAGGATGTCCTCCCACAGTCTGGATATTACCTCACAAAAGACCACCCCCCCCCCCAACCTGCTGATGAGAAGAATCTATAGCTAAGAGGTAAAGGATGTGGCTACGAGGAAGAGACTCTGTTGTGTATTATCCAACCTGAGGCACTTCTATCTGGGACCAGTGCTCAACTGAGTGAGACTTAGGTACAACCAGGGTAAACAGGGCTCTCCTGGACTAATGGGAAGGTCTGATCCTTCCAACTTAGGGGGAATTAACAGGCATGTAGGGCCGTGGGGTGGATGGTATCCAATCTTGCAACAGTGACTGAGGACTAGTCGGACTATTGTTCCTAACCCTTAGTTCGTCTCTATAAAGAATGATGCATCCCCCTCACCACCACATTTCCTCCCAGAGCAGCCTCCTGGGAGGCATGTGCACTCCCTTCACTGGGCTTGGCTGGGCTGTAAGATGCTCTGGTTACTGGGATGTGAGTGACCAGACATTTGCCACGGCTGAGCAGAGGCTTCGCATGTGATCCTGTGGTGTGGCCCAGGCTCTAGGTCTCCCGCCTTCCACCGTAGGTACAGCACGTCCCAGAATGCACTACCTTTTTAGCCCGGGTTCTGGAACAAGACCGGAGTTGTGCCAAGCAGAGCCCAAAAGAGCCAAGTGAAGCCAAGTCATGGCTGCCCCGTCCCTGCCTCGTGTCTCATCAGCAGGAAATAACTGTTTCTGGCGCAAGCCATTGACATGTCGAGGCTGCTTATTGCCACGGCAAAAGCTGAAAAGTACAAATAATTTGGTTGCAAGTCTTATTTTTTCTTGGTTGTCGGCTGCTCTTTTTCCCGGGTAAACTCTGTCAGTGATCTCCTGGGAGTAATGAGGGGCTGATTATTGTCATGTGCTGTACTCTCACGTCCCCGAATTGGGCATTCTTTCTGTCTTCCAGATGCCCGTGGATACAGGTGCAAGGGTCCTCTGCTGGAGACCTCCCCGTGGGGGCTCCACCGTGAATTTCCTCCAGCCGGCGAGCACGGAAAGTGACTGAAAGCAGGGAGTGTGGTGCACGGAATCTACAGCTGGGCTGCAGAAGGAGCTTCTAGGCAGGAGTCCCAGAACCCGCTCCTGAGCCCAGAAGCCCCTGCTCTGTCTTGTTCTGGAAGGCTTGGCCGCTCCAGCCGATGCGGATGGCGTGGGAAGCTGTCCACAGCTCTAACGCTCTATCCCCGCTCAGGGCTGCCCCGCAGGGTGGATGCCACAGGCACGCCACCCTTCTCCCTGCTGAACTCCATTTCCAGTTGATCTCTCCTGTGACCTCTTTTCATGGGTGGGACGTTGTCTTCTGCGGGCAAGTCTGGGAATCGTTAAGTCCAGTTTTGCAGCCTCTCCATGAGACGATGGCAGACTACCTGTATAGATGTTCATCTCGTTTCTCTTTCTCTCGGTGTCTCTTCCTCTTCCACTCTCATTCTTTCTTCGATGCCGTAATTACAAATATGGAGGGCACCTTGACATGCCCAGCTAAGCCACCCCCTCCTTCTCTGCACTGCCAAGCACGAAGCATCTTGGATGAACAAGGCTCTAGCTATGTTTCTCAAGAGGGTACTGGTGGTATTCTGGGAGGAAAACCCTTCCTTGTGGGGGACAGTCTCACAGTTGTTTGCATCCTTGGTCCCCCACCTACTGTGTGCCCATAGTGTTTCCCTGGTAGCAGAATACTGCTCCCCTGCAAAGGTATCTCCGATTTGTATGTTAGGTTGTGTGGCGAGGGGGAATTAAGATAGCAGATGGGAACAGCGTTGCTCATCAGTGGATCTCACAGTTGGAGGAGTAGCTCGGATTCTCCAGGTGGGCTCAGTGCAATCACCGGGTTCTAAAACGTGAGAGCAGGAGGCAGGGGGCTCAGAGGCGTGGAAGGAGGTGTGAGGACAGAAGCAGAGGTCAGTGTGACGTAGCTGCTGGATCTGAGGCTGAGGGACAAGCTGTGAGCTCAAAAATGTGGACAGCCTCTGGGAGCTGGAAAAAGCAAGACTTCAAGTTCTGCCCTGGAGTGTCCAGGAGGAATGCAGTCCCTTAATGCCTAGGTTTTGGCCCCCTCAGGTTTGTGTCCGAGGGCTGCCCTCCAGAATTGAAGAGAACGAGTCTGCATGGTTCTGAGCCACTGTTTGTAGCAACAGGTTTCCAAACTGTCCCCGGGAAACAGCAGTCCTTGCAAGGAACCATTTTATTTGGTGTTGAGAAGGTAAAGTAGCAGGAAAAGCTTTCAAATTCCCTTGCAAATAGCTTCTTCCCCCGCCCCTCAGCCTGCCTCTCCCCCTAAAGTGCACACACGTCACTTCTTCCCCATGGGAAGGCTTTGCTCCGGGAGACCAGATGCCCCTGCTTCCCCAGGGCCCCAAAGACGAGACTTCTCAACCTTTAGAGTGAGTCTTTAACTCTTTCACAGGGATGGCAATAACGAACGTGAAGGCTTTGAAAGCTGGCCGAGTGTTGGGTTGGAACCGCTCCTTCCGACTCTCTAGACTCTTCCATCCCAAGACGCAAGAGGGATGACCAGCCCATAAGCTCAAGCAACAGACAGGTATTGTGTGCCAAGGATTTGCTAGACCTGTAAATGCGGACACGGGTATGCGGCCTACCTCCAAGCCTCATCTGAAGAAGACAGGTGGGCTGTGTACCCCCCATATCCTAGTCCGCCACTGGTTAGCTTGCCCGCACCGAGGCTGGATCTCAGGCCTCCTTCTCAGGGCTCCTCTGCTGGAGACTAGTATATTACTGGGGTTTCTAGGGAGCAGCCCATGTGCACTGACAAATCCAAGACGCCAGTTGGCCCTCCTTCTCCGAGTATGGATGGCACCACTTACCAATCTTCCCCACTGGAATGCGAGTTAGCAGGGGGCAGGAACTTTGGCAGACATGTTTCCCCAAAGTGTTCTGCCTTGCCCTGTGGTGAGAAAGGAGAATATGGCAAAAATGTATCAGGAATCTCATATCTCCCTGCCCATGATGTGCCCATGATGTGCCCATGATGATTAATTGTATGTGTTAACCTGATGGCTAAGAGGTGCCCAGATAGCTGGTAAGACATTATTTCTTGGTGTGCCTGTGAGGGTATCTCCAGAAGAGACGGGCATTTGAGTTGGTAGCCTGAGGGAAGACCACCGTCATCAATGTGGGTGGGTATCATCCAATCTGTTGAGGACCTGCATAGACCAAAAAAGGTGGAACAAGGGCAAATTTGTTCTCTGCTCGAGCTGAGACATCCACCTTCAGATCACTGCTATTAATATGATGCCACATTACCCTACCTGTCCTAAAGATATTGACTTTTTTCTCTCTCTTATTCCATAAGTCCAAGGTAAGTAGTCCAGTGTGGTGGGGCAGCTCTGCTCCACTGGGCATTCCAGGACTCATGCTCCTTCTGAGTCATCATTCCTCCATCCTCGAGGGCTCCAATGCCACTGGCGGCATGAGGCGATTTCCAGATGAATTCACTTTATTTATTAAAAAAAAAATTTTAGAGTTTATTTATTTATGAGAGATAGAGACAGTGCAAGTGGGGGAGGGGCAGAGAGAGAGGGAGACACAGAATGGGAAGCAGGCTCCAGGCTCTGAGCTGTCAGCACAGAGCCCGACGTGGGGCTCGAACTCACAAACCGTGAGATCGTGACCTGAGCCTAAGTCGGACACTTAACCGACCAAACCACCCAGGCACCCCCACCATTCACTTTAAATGGATTAAAATACAGTAATTTCAGTTCCTCGGCTGCACTAGTCACATTTCAAGTATCCAGCGTTCACCATCTGGGTCAGCACAGATCTAGAGCTCACTTCCTTCCTTCCTTCCTTCTTTCTTCTGGTGTCAGACCCGCACCTTTCTGGATGGTTCTTCCAGCCTTTTCTGGTTCCCTCCTCATTTCCTCTCACAGATATTTCCCCTAAAAAAGTTCTTGCATGTTCAACCCCCTCTTGGGACCCTCTTCTCAGAAGACCTGTTTGAGCCACAGTACCGCCACTTTTAGAAGGTTAAGGAGGTTAACAGGGGTCCTGCTGTCCCGGGCATTCACTCACCATGTCCATTCAAACTTGTATCGACCCACATCGTGTCCTCTCTTAGCTCTATCTTCCATAGCAGAGAATTGTAAGATATTTTTACTTAGTTTCCTGACAAAATCTGCTTCCTATTTGCTTATTTCAGATGCTCTTTGCTGCTGGACAGCATCCCAGTTCTCGGTCTTTCTGGATCAGAACTGGAAGTAGGTATTTCAGGTCCACGTGCACTATGACTTCCTGCCAGGCAAGACTTTGTTTCCTGGATCATCACAATTAGAAGAGCATCCTTGAGCACAGCTCATTTCTCTCTGGGGCGTTTAAGACAAACTTGGACTTCAGCTGGATGTCATTAATTTTTACACAGGGCTATGAGACATCAGGCCTCCCATGGGTGCTAGAAGAACTAGCAGGGTAAAAACAGGTACGAAGTCTTAACAGTTTATGTTCCTCTGTTTGTATGACTTGCTAAAGAGTTAGATGCCTCACTCTATCCATCCCTAATTCTGCAATGTTATCCTGCCCTCTCTTGAATTTGTGTCATGTTTTTCACAGAAACTTGATTATGAAAGTTAACTGCATGCTTGCATTTCCCGATTGGCTCATATGCCAATCTGTAGGCCATATGAGTATAATCTTATCTTGTTGCTTTTCAAATCTTGGTCACAGGTTGATTACACAGAATTCTAGATAGATCCACAAACGTTGCATAGAAAAGAAAACAGAAGAACTATCTTAGGGTTTCTCAATAGTTCTTAGTGTAAAAACATGAGACAATTTCTATTTTTTATTGCATAAGGCATTCCCTCTCTTTGACATGTGAACCTAATAGAATGAATGGAGTATCTAATTGATTTCAACACTCACGCGCTAATGTGGAACTTGGGGGAAAAACAGTATCAGCATCCTCTACCAACTGGAATTATCCTGCCTCCCAATTTTGTCTTTAGGGAAAACCTTCTGGCTCACATTTGGCCATGTATGGTTCAAATTATAGTAGCTTCCTCTTAGGGTTATGAAGAATAAATAAAATGATCTATATGGGGTGCCTGGGTGGCGCAGTCGGTTAAGCGTCCGACTTCAGCTCAGGTCACGATCTCGCGGTCCGTGAGTTCGAGCCCCGCGTCAGGCTCTGGGCTGATGGCTCAGAGCCTGGAGCCTGCTTCCCATTCTGTGTCTCCCTCTCTCTCTGCCCCTCCCCCATTCATGCTCTGTCTCTCTCTGTCTCAAAAATAAAAAAAATAAAAGGTTAAAAAAATTAAAAAAATAAAATAAAATGATCTATATAAAATGCTCAGTAGAGTGCTAGATATTACCATTGTATGATCATGACCACCATCATCACCATCAAAACAACAGAGTTGCAAATCTTCCCTTCTGCTAGAACTGCTAATGTGCTGAAATCCACAAAATGAAAAGCAGAAACCACTTATTTCGCCCTCTTGGTACAATAGCTGCTTTTTTTTTTTTTTTTAATTTAACTTAAGCTGAATCTGGTTCTCAGAATAAATTAGAGTGAATGGCAAAAAATGTCCCAAATGGCATCAGTAAGGGTCATGAGTGCTGATAGAGGAATAATGGGAATGAAAAAAAAAAAAAGGACAAAGAAAACAGCCTCCAGATCCCAAGGTCACGAAGTATTAGAAGTTAGGAAATTTCCCAGGGGCAGACCAAGTCAGCTTCAGAGGGAAAACAAATGGCCAAGTGTACGGACAGCAGCACTCTGTGGGTTTCTGCAGGCAGCGTCCTAACAGGTACATCCTCTGACTTGCTGGGATTTTCTGACTTAATTCCATTTACATCTGGAGCCTGGGGTGCTTCCATTTCAAAACATTTCTTACCACAAATCAACAGCACTCAGGATGCTAAGTAAAAAAGCAGCCACTGTTTAGTTGTTTAAGGAGACAAGGGAAAATTTTGGTGCTGGGTTTCATGGGTTGGAGATGCTTTGGCTTCCAGCAGAGAAGAGTAGTCAACAGAACAGTAATTTTGGATTAAGTGATCCAGAAGAACTTTTATTTTATTTTATTTTATTTTATTTTATTTTATTTTATTTTAGAGAGAGAGAGAGCATGCATGCATGAATGGGGGAGGGGGCAAAGGGAGAGAGAGAGAGAGAGAGAATGAGAACCTTAAGCAGACTTTGTGCTCAGTGCAGAGCCCCCAAAGGGGCTCCATCCCATGACCCTGAGATCATGACCTGAGCCAAAATCCAGAGTGAGACACTCAACCGACTGAGCCACCCAGGTGCCCCTAGAAGTACTTTTTAACTCTCTTGTATTTAATGGACCTCAATGGTTCCATTTGGGATGGTTTTAAAAGTCTGAGTTTACAACCTTCCATTTCTTTTTTTTTTAAGTTTATTTATTTATTTTGAGAGAGAACAGGGGAGGGGCAGAGAGAAAGAGAGAGAGAGAATCTCAAGCAGACTCTGCACTGTCAGCACAGACCCCAATGAGAGCCTCGAACTCGCAAACTGTGAGGTCATGACCTGAGCTGAAATCAAGAGTCAGAGGCTTAACCGGCTTAACCAGGGCACCCCACAACCTTCCATTCTCGCTCTCACTCTAGCCCATGCAAACAGGAGGAGAGGGGAAGGAGAAAAGTCTATGGGGATGAAATTGGTAATTGGCAGACTAATCACGGATCACAAAAGTGTCGGGTCGTACTCATCGCGATCTGGCCCTGAGTTAACCACCCTGTGGTCACAACACAGAAAGCGAGGGCTACTGTTCCTGAACAAAAGAGGAAGGTGTTAGGGGTGAATTTCTTCCCCCTCGCCCAAAGATACCTAACACCCAGTACCTCCGAATGTGACTTTATTTGGAATTAGGGTTCTTCCAGATGTAATCGAGTTAAAATAAGGTCATTTGGGTGGGCCCTAACCTGATCTGACTGGTGTCCTTATAAAAGGGGAAATTTGAACACAGACGCACAGGGCAAGTGTTGTGTAAACATGAAAGCAGAGATTAGGGTGGTGCTTCGACAAGCCACGGAATCCAAAGATTACCGGCCACCACCGCCAGAAACCAGGAGAGAGGCATGGAACACATTCTTCCCACAGCCTCAGGACCCAGCCCTTGCAACACCTTGATCTTGCTCCTATAGACTCCAGAACTGTGAGACAATACATTTTTCTTGTCTAAGCCCCCTGTCTATGATATTTTGTTACAGCAGGGCTAGGGAACTAATACAAAGGGTAGCATGATCACAAACTCGGGGCACCTTAATTAGGAAGCACCAGAATAGCAGAGCAGAACAGGAACCCCGCCTCAGGACAAAGCTGCTCTTAGAAGCTGGCCCCATGGGGGGCTATCGATGCAAAATTCAGCAGACAGCAGAAAGCACTCAGGAAGCACTGGATAAAAGAACAGCGCAAATACAGGACAGGGGTGTGGCGGAGGGGCCAGAAGTTAAAACCACAGAAGCACAGATTTCTCTTAATTATTTGGAAAGCAAGTTGAGGTCCAGGTCTACCCAACAGGAGAGGGCAGCTTCCTGAGGGGTCACAGCCATAACAGGAAAACAGGCGTTTGGTTTCATTATGCCGATTTCTTGGTCTCCTTTTCCCTCGGCCTTCGGATGATCAAAAATCATTTACAGAGTTAGTTTGCCTATGTTTGGGACACTGGGGGATGTGTAAGTGTAGAATGCTTAAATACAGCTGGGACGCCGAGGCATGAAACACCCAGGAGTGTTAAGGACAATTCAGGGGCCACACGGAAGTTCAGTGTCAGAAGAGGCAGACAGCGATCGCTTCGGCAGCACATAGGCTAAAACTGGAACGATTCAGAGAAGATCAGCATGGCCCCTGCTTACGAATAGCATGCAGATTCCAGAAGCCTTCCACATTAAAAACAGAGGCTGATGATAGGGAGGCCACAAATGACAGCAAGGCTATGTCCATGGTTGCCGTGCAGTGGCCCAACTCCAGGGCGACGCTTAATAGTTGGGGCGACCTTGGACACCCTGGCTGTGTCCATAACTCTGATGGAAATGTTCCTGAAATTTCCTGGCTATGTCCGATGCCTTCAGGAAGTTTTTCAAGACAGTCCTTTCTTAGGTTTAGAAAGTTTCTTTCGTTCTCCGGTTTCCCAGAGGTGTTTTTGTGCTTGTTTTTGTTGTTGTTGTTGTTGTTTTAGATCATAAATCTGGTTGGATTTTTTCAAATGTCTATTTTTTTAAAAAATCTACCTGACATGTGTTTCTCCTTCAGTCTTCAATGGACTTAGTTGTATAATAGATGTTATGGTGGTGAACCTTTCCTGCAGTCCTAGAAGAGGCCCAATAGATCATTCTTTGTTTTCACTGTGAGGTGGGACAGGTTGTATTTTCCAAGAATGGGCTTCAGTAATATCTCCTACTTTACCTGCTCTTCCAACAGTATGATTTCTTGCCTCTTCCACTGATGGATTGCCTTCACGATCCTTCCCTGGGAATCTAGCTATGCCACAGCTGTGGTGGAGGTGGCATAGTGGGACTTCTGAGGCTAGGTCATAAAAGGTTCTGCCCGCTTCTCCTGAGCTGTGTGCTCCTGGAACCCACTGGCATGATGTGAGGAAGCTCCAAAGCCCACAGAGAAGCACGGAGGTGAGCTGTGGTCTCTGGCTTGCCGTCGGCTAAGCTCTCAGCTCACATCCACTACCAACGTGGTGGCCATGTGCGTGAGATCCCTCAGTCCCAGGTAAGCCAGCCCAGCCGATGTGACAAGGAACAGAGGCAAGCTGTGAATGCCATACACAGCCCACACCGCAGATTTGAGAGCAAGATAGAGGATGGTTGTATTTTAAGCCACTGAGTTTTAGGGAGGTTTGTTATGCAGAAATAAATGATAAGTGATACATAATAACTAATTTTCTGCTATTTTATTTAGGATTTTTGCATTTATTTTCAGAAGGAGAATTGACTGATATTTCTTCCTTTCTCCCTTCCTTCCTTCCTTCCTCCTTCCTTCCTTCCTTCCTTCCTCCCTTCCTTTCCTCCCTTCTTTCCTTCCTTCCTTCCTTCCTCCCTTCCTCCCTCCCTCCCTCCCCTCCCTTTCCTTCCTTCCTCCCTTCCTTCTCTCCTTTATTTCTTTCCACTGTCCTTGTTGTCTGCTTTTTAATATCAAAGTTATATAACCCTTTAAGAATGAGCTGGGATGTATTTCTTGTTTTTCTAGCCTTGGAGAGCATTCAGGTAACTTGGAAATTATTTTTCCTTCATGTTTGATTAAAAAGAGATGAACTAGTGTAAAAAGCTGTCTGGGCTTGATACTTTCCATTTCTTTGAAAGAGATTTTTTTGTCTACTGGCCAGCTTATTGAAAGATTAGGATCTATTCTGATTTCCTATCAGGTCAAATAAGGTCAATTTTCATAAGTATCCTAGAAAATTGTGACATCCTCCAAGGTTTCGAAACAGGGACATATAAGTTTCATTGTGACTGAATTATGTCCCCTCATTCATGTATAATATTGTTGATTTTCTGTCTCTCGGCCTCCCTGATGGGACTGGCTGGAAGTATGTCTATTTGATTTTTATTCATCTTTTCAGCTATAAGCTTTTTTTTTTTTTTTTTTTACTGCTTATCTTTTGGCTTCTAGTGAAAGTAGAAAGAAAACGAATGAAATCGTTTTCATTTTCATCATTACCTGTCTTTATCACTCCTTTCCATATAATTTCTGGGCTCGTGATTTCTCTCTTCCTTTTTTTTTTTTTTGTTTTGTTTTGTTTTTTACTTTTTGAGTTGAACCCATAGCTTATTATTTCTGGGCAATTTCCCCTCAAAGTATAGCTTTAGAACCAAAGCAGACGTTTGATAAGAAAGGCTTGTCATTCAGTTCCAAATATTTTACACTTTCCCCTTTAACTAGAATTACCATGGCATGTATCAACCAGATGGAGACGTCTTTGGTGGTGAATGAAAGAGGTGCCATTAGCAATCTCCAGGATGACAACCAACCAGTGGGTCTTGCCCATGCAAATTCAGATGTATGGACACCCATAGATTATTTCAGAGGGTGTTTTGGTTTTCAAGTGTTGTGTGTGTGTGTGTGTGTGTGTGTGTGTGTGTGTGTAAAGAGCAAATAACTTCATTGATTTCTGTTATAATTACACTGAAGTCAGAAAGTCGGGTCTATGTAATAAAATTTGGAATTTGCTGAAACTTCCTTTGTGGTCTAGTGAGTGGTCCCATTTTTATAAATATACCACATGTGCTTGGAAACAATTTGTTTTCAGGGTTCCCTGTTCTCACAGATCCCATTAATTAGCCCTCTTATTCAAATCCTCTCTCTATGTATATATCTACTTCATTTATCATGTTCTGATAGAGGTATTCCAAATCTCCTGTTATGATTATGGATTTTCAATGATACCTCATTATTTATCAATTTTTGTGCTAGATATCATAAAGCTGTTTTGTTAGTTGCTTATAGATTCATATTACGTCATCTTCGTGGTTTCTTCCCTTTGTCAGGAAAACGATCTTTCTACCTTTTATGAATTTTTGATTTTATATGCTTTCACAGCTTTCATTTGGTTGCTGGCATATCTTATTGTATCCCGTCTCTTTACTTCAACCTTTCTGTGCGTTTGTTTTAGGTGTGCCCTTGAAAAACCGCGTACCTAGATTAAAACAGCAACTGTAACATCAGCAACATATGGCACTTCCAATTTGAGAGTCTGTTTTAAAACTAAATAGTTAAATCTGCTTACATTTATTCTGATCACCAACACATTTGTCCTTCATTCTTTCACCTTATTGTAGCTTCTTTTCCATGTTTGTTCTTTGCTTCGCATATTTTTTTCTTGCCTTCTATTGAATTGATTATGTGTTCCTAATTCCCTTTCACCTGACCAGGTTGGACATTATATATTCTACTAAAGAGGGAACCTTAAATTTTTAAAATAAATACTGAACAAATTCTAATTTCCCATCAATATCTATCACTTTCTTACGAAATGGAGGACTGTTAACTTCGTATCCTGATCTCTCCCCAATCATCTTTTTCTTCTTTGACAAATATTTAATTTCTGCCTTGTCTGACAATCCCCCTGAGGTTAGTTGTTGTTGAATGGGGAGGGAAGTATTTTACCTAATATTTCTGTGTACTCAGCGCAGAACAGAGGCTTCCCATGTAAGTTTCGTACAGCACACCGATTGGAGTCCCTGATTTCAGTACGTTTGACAAATCAATTACCTTCACTGGGTGCCCATTTTTGGTCACACCTGGGAGAGAACATCTAGAAAAGGAGCTACCTCATTTTGCCTGAGACTCTAGGAACTGAAGAGTGAGGACGATGCATATGATGATATTTAGTAAAGGAGGAAATCACTGTAGTCTGAAGGGTCCAGAGCTAACCACGGTTAGTCCTAAAAGAATGGGCAGAAAAGTTTCTTAAGAACAAGAGTGATGCGATCAAGGTGGAATTTCCTAAGATCAGTGAGCAGCAGCTTACCACAAGCTCCGTGCAGGAAGGGTTATTCTTCATAGATAGGGCAGTTTCATTAGAGCTGGCAGGAGCGGGGGAGGGCCTGCCTTCGGTAGGTGGCAGGAGTTAGGGAAGGAAGCGCTGAGTGGGAGGTGGTTGGAAGGAAGAATTTCAGGAGGTGGATGCTAGCTGCACAGGAGCGGAAGGAAGGGGGGCCCCGCGCTGACTGCAAGGGTTCCAACGGCGGGGCAGGGAAACTACCTTTGTTGGGCCTTTCATGGAAGCTTTTGGATTTCCATCTAGGTGGGGGTTTGTGAAGGCGCTGCACCGTATGGTGCATGGAGATGACTGGCCTCTGGTGGGACTGGCAGGAGTTAGTGCTGGAAGGCCTCAACTGTGACGCCAGGCTTTAGTCACCCTGAGCTGTCCTGGCTGCTCGTGTACTCCTTTGGGGAAGGCAGATAGTTCGCTACTGGGAAAGTCGCAGGTCCAAAGCCCAGCATGAGCTGACTTTCAGTGCCAGGGCCAAGGCTGGGTGGCTCCAAGAGGGCCTGAGCCTGGCTGAGGGAGGCCAGCCTCCAGGGGAGCAGGCAGGGGGGTGGGGTGGGAGGGGGTGCCTGCTGGACTCTGCAAATAAAGAAATGCAGGAGTGAGTGGTATCCGAGATCTTAAAGATGGTTATGTCAGGGTGCAGGATTTCAGGTGTCTTTCCCTCTTTCTTCATTACATTTTTTCCTGTATTGTTTTAATTATTTGCAATGAGTAATTTGTATATTCAGAAAAAAAAAAGTCATTTTCCTCGTGGGGATAAGCTACTGTTTCCAAGCACTGCCTGTTGCGCTCGGGGTCTTAAACCAGTCTGATCTCAAGCAGCTGTCTACACTCAATATTCCAAGTTGATGGACGAGAACGAAGGCTCAGAGGCTAGCTTGCGCAGGGCTGGGGGAGGCAGAACGAGGTGTCGCAGGTCCCCAGGGCTAGCTCCTGGCGGGCCTCAGAGCAACAGGGCAGTCTGAGGACTGACAACACCTGGGGACCCGGTTCAGCTGGAAGGATCCCGCTCACCTGGGCGGCTCGGGGCTGCTGGGGCGGGGCTGAGCTGGCTTCCGTCCCTCCCTGCGCTCGAGCTCCGCCCCCGCACGCCGATCCCGGCCCAGACCACGCCCCCAACGCTCGCCCCGCCCACAGCCTAGGTCCCGCCCCCCCCGGCCGCGCGGGTAGTCCCTCAGACCCCGCCTCCTGCCGCTGGAGGAAACGGAAGTGGCGGCGGGCTCGGGCGGAAGCAGGAAGCGGCGGAGCAGGACCACGCGCGGGGCGGTGTTTGTTGTGGGGCCATGGCGGAGAAGTTCGACCACCTCGAGGAGCACCTGGAGAAGTTCGTGGAGAACATCCGGCAGCTCGGCATCATCGTCAGCGACTTCCAGCCCAGCAGCCAGGCCGGGCTCAACCAGAAGCTGTGAGTGGCGGCCCGAGTCCGCGGGCGTCTGCCGGGGCTGGCGGGGCGGCGTCTGCCGGGAGTCGCGCCGGGGAGCCGGGGAGCCGGGGAGCCGGGGAGCCGGGCCGCGGGGGAGCCGGGGCCTGCCCGGGAGCCGCCCTTCTCCGCCGTCGTCCGGGCCTGGTCTCACTCCAGGCCGTGCGCCCGGGGCGGGCTCGCCGCCGCCTCTTGCCGGCCCTCCTCCCTCCCGCTCTGCTTTGCTGCAACCTTTTCTTGGGGGCCCATTTGGAGACGTCACCATGGGCCGACTGTGCAGTTTCTGGGCCTGATAATCAAAGCCTGTCCTCGAGCGCGTGTGATTCCTTCCTTTTCTCCTGGGCCCTCCTGGGGAGTTCTGTTCCCGTCCCCAGAGGGGAGGCGGACTTCACGGGGGAGTGTACCGGATTGAGCCCCGGAAGGAGAGGGGTCTGAAACCACTTGCTGCGGAGATCTGAATGTGGAGGAGTTGGATGGGGGAGGTGGTGAGGAAGGTTGCAGACCGTTTATGAACTTTTTTGGCAGCAGTTCCGTGCTGGCCATGGTATTAGGCCCGGGGATGAACAAGAGGCAAATACGCGAACAGAATGTCCTGATGAAGGGCTCGGCTTTATAGGGGGTACAGACATCCAACATAATTGCAACCCAGCGTTACAAACCCAGTGCGGGGGGACTAGCCTGGTGATCTCTGAAGCCTCCAAAAGGAGGCTGAGATTGAACCAGCCAAGGATGGTTTTCTTACCCCCAGACTCGGAGGATGGGCTCTTAAGTGGGAGTCCGCTGCCCCATGTGTTCTCTGAAATTGCACACAAAACCAGGTGGAAGTCAGGGTAATTGTTTTTGAGGGAAGATTGATAGTTTTCATCAGATTCTCAAAAGGGTTGGTTTCTGTCCCCCCGTATTGGCTGTTTCTACTTTAGAAAAGAAAGTCAAGGGTTGCCTGGGTGACTCAGTGGTTAAGCGTCTGCCTTCAGCTCAGGTCACGATCTCGCTGTTCATGAGTTCGAGCCTCACATCTGGCTCTGTGCTGTCTGCACAGAGCCTGCTTCAGATCCTCTGTCCCCTCCCTTTCTGCCCCTCCCCTGCGTACGCTCATTCTCTCTCTCTCAAAAATAAATACATGAAAAAAGGAAGAAAGTCAGATACCTGAGGGTATTCTCCAACTCCAGAGCTTTCCTAGGAATTCTGTAGCTAAACAGAGCCATGCGCCTTGTTGGGGTAAGGAGCTCTGTCTCCTGTGGAGTTCTGGTTGGCCGCCTGGGTGGTGTTCCTGCTGTCATGTGAATTAACCACATGGCCCACTTTTGTTTTTTCCCCCAGGAATTTTATCGTTACTGGCTTACAGGATATTGATAAGTGCAGGCAGCAGCTTCATGACATTACTGTGCCTTTAGAAGTTTTTGAGTAAGTATTCTTGATTTTCATTTGAGTAGAATTCTTGTTTAATGATGCTATAATGACTCCTTCAGCTACTGGCTTTTAGCACATTATAGGTGCTGGGGATAAGCCAGTGAAGAAAATAGACGAAAATTACTTGCTTTCAGGGAGCCTGTGTTTTAATGGGATTAAAAACTCAAAAAAAAAAAAAATCTACATATTGAAAAAGAGTTAACATGTGAGTAAAGGTTTATTAAATATGTGAAAAACACCATAGGCTCTCGAAAGTCCATATCGCTTTTTTTCTTGAGAGAGAAAAAGTTCTACTCGGGCTGTTATAAAAGAAAAAACTATAGGCAGAAACAGCGTGAGAAGTAATTTGGTGTGGTGTCTTTCAGGCTGCGCTGGGAGTGCTAATTTTAGGAGATGGCAAATATCTGCTCTGGGGGGGGGAATAAAGGTTCTCAGACCAAGTGAAATTGGGAAGGCTGTTCACTGTTTGCTGCTGGAGAGCTGTGTGTGCCTGTCCTAGGCGTGGCCCAGAGAACGCCTCCAGGAAATATAGTTACAGATTTGTTTAGTTCAGGTTTTATCACACTGATTTTACAGGTGAGAGAACTGGTAAGTAACTGCGTCGGGCTGTGTGGCTCCTAAGTGTCAGAGTTAAGAGAAAAATTCTGGACTCGTCCTTCCTCGCCCAGAGCCGATGTCTCTTGCAGGCAGCGTCTCTCTCCGGAGGCGGAGCCAGCATTGATGGCAAGAGCGTGTCAGTCCTCTTGGCCTTAAAACTACAAATGTTGAGTCACTAGATTTCCTTGGACAGTTAAGGGAAACGTTACCATTTTAACGTCGCGGAAAGGTCAGAGATGCAGGGCCTCGTGACAGCACGGCTCAGGAGCTGCCCACATAGACGGGACACACAGGCTGCACTCTTACTGCTCTTGGCCCTGTCCTTTCTCCCTGGCCATGGTGTTGCGTGTTCTTAGCGTGTTCTGTCAGCCCATCGAGTTCTCCGCGTGCGTGTGTTACGGCTTTAGGCTCCCGGATGGTGGCTGCCTGCCTGCCTGCCTGCCTGCCTGTGAATTGCAGGAACGTGGAGGCTAATTCGCTTTTCCTGAAGTGTCCTCATTAGTGCTGTTCTGGCCGTGAATGTGTGGGATGGATGTCAGGCCAGATGCCGGGTGACTGCCCCAGCCTTCTGAAGGGCCAGTGAGAGAAAGGGATGGGGACTGATTGTGTATGGGCAGCAGGCGGTGTGGCCTGGGCCGCCACGGCCACAGCCGGTGGGCAGAAGGGACGGTTGAGGTTCATCCCGGGCGTTGGGACCGCGATGGCCTCTGAGCTCTAACAAGTAGCAGGTGAGAACTGTCGGTCCACATGCACGATGTGGGAGGAGTTTCCGGGGTCTCAGGGGCCTTTTTTAGCTCACGCTTCCAGACAGGCACACTGACTGTGGCAGAGAGAAACTGTAACCCGTGCTCCTCTCTCCGGGACTGGGGGTTGATGTGTCCGCGGGAGCGCACTTGGCCCTCGGGCCTGGAGAGAGAGCCCCATCCGAACGCTGTTGCTGTTGAGACAGTTACTTGTCTCGGACACTTGAGCCTGTCAGGTGTTTTTCTTCAGAATTGGATGTGTTTTGTTCAGAACTAACCCTAAGTTGGCTTCTTTCATTCCATCATTTCAAAAACATTACAATAAAATGGAATTTCTAAAACGTGATGTATTGATTTTTTTTATCTGTCATAATTAAAGGCCAGTTTTTATGCCATTAACAGTAACTGAACAGTGTTTTTGTTTTTGTTTTTTTTTTAATCTCTGAAGTGACAGTTTTTTTTTGTTGGAGCATGAATTGGATTTCGTGGCCGTGATTTCTTTTCCTTTGTAATGAGTAATTAGTGTAGCTGAAGGGTATGAAGGTCTGTAAGGTACGGAAGTGGGCACGTGGCCCACGGCTGGTAAACGTGGATATTCATCCAGCCAGTGCGCTTGGTGAAGTCTGCAGGGGAATGAAGACATCTTGAGGACAAGTGTCAGAAATCTCAAAAACAGCTCTACAATTTAGAAACAATTGGAGAGAATCCCTCTGTTAAATTCATGTTACTTGGGTGTATTTAGGGAAGTAGTGTGTCAGGGCCCCCGCCCCCCAAAAGTGGTACAACAGTTTGTGTGTAATCTTGGGGCCGGCAGGGCTGGGGCTGCCCCGTGCACAGCTCCCCGGCTGCTCCGGCAGCCCCCAGGCTCCTCTGCAAAGGGATTCCCCGGGGACTGATGGGGTGCCCCCCCCCCCCACCAGAGTGGAGGCCACATCTTGGCGAGAACCCCTCCCCTCCCCAGCCTGAGACCCTGGCTCACGTCGGTCCTCTCTTTGTCGAGAGCTGCCTGACCTTACAGGTTATCTTGAGGGTCAAGGGAACTGAAGTAGAGCAAACGCTGAGGATGTGAAGCTCGCTTGGGTTGTAATTGGTCATTGCTTGATTGCGTGAGTCAGTCGCGCTATTAGAAGTCATAGATCAAATCATCTGTACTTGTGTAAATGGAAGAATCCTGATTCACTTGGTTCCCGGGCACTGTTTCGTCCAAACAAGGCCGTGTGAAGTTGTATACGCTCGCTCCTTTCTGTCCCTGAGAAAACTGAGAATAGGTGTCAGCCAGGAGAACGTTAATGGAGGTGTTTGCTGTCTCCAGATACATAGATCAAGGACGAAACCCCCAACTCTACACCAAAGAGTGCCTGGAGAGGGCCCTGGCCAGGAATGAACAGGTGAAAGGCAAGATCGACACCATGAAGGTAAGGCGCTTGTGAGCACAAACTAAGGTCCGAATGTGAAGAGATCCTTACAAAGCAGATTTGGCCGATAGACCTTGGTCCTTTCCACACGTGGTAAAACGTGCACTATTTCACACGGTGGCACAGCTGAGACCTCTGTGTGTTACGGGCGGTAAGTAACACAGAGCAGTGGAGGGCCTGGTCGGGGCGGACGGGACGCAGCAGGTGGCGGCCTGCCTTTTAGGAGAGCCCAGGCGAATTCTCGTGACGGTTGCTTGTCGCTGGCCAGCCGTTGGCGTAAGACCAACTGCAGGTTTGTACTTTGCTGCTTTTTGATGCCGTCTGTTCTGCCATTTCCTGGAATGATGGTTCCGGGGCTTAGAAGGTTCTGAAACCTTTATTCCCTGCTCCTTGTTCAGTGCTTGTCTCCAGCGCCTGGCTCCAGGCCCGTTCGTGCTGTGGCCCCTGTCCTCAGCGCTCCACAGAGCGCTTCTCTGTGTGTTCTTTGCTTTGATGAGAACTAGAAAATTCCATGCATCTTGGACGTGAAATATGCGGGGCTTTTTTTTTTTTTTTTAATTTACATGGACTGAGTGGTGGTTCATATTGGGGCGCGTGGTTTTTCCTTTCCCGCGCTGCGCCGTCCCCTCGTCGCCCGTGCGTGCTGGCTTCGTGCTGCGAGCTCCCGCCTCCACCCACTCCTCAGCCCTGCCTGGCTGCCCGGCCTCGTGTCCCCCTCCCTCCTGTTCCCTCTCACGCGGCCTTCTCTGGAGCTCTGGCCTGTCCACTGCACCCACCGTCCTCGGGGCTCAGCCTGCGTCTCCTCCTCAGGCCTTGGGGACCAACCTTTCCCTGGGGGCGCCTGACGAGGATGCCCCTCTTCCCTTCCTCTCCCATCTCGTCATGGCAGCCTGGGCTCCAGCACCTTGGGGACAAGCGTTGTGTCCCTGCTGGGGCCCAGTGCCCACCGAGTGCCAGGCCGATATCTCGTGTGTGCGGGGATGGCCACGCGGTGACCTCGGGGCTCGGGGCCCGGGGCTCTGTGGCTGAGCGCGGGGAAGGAGCAGAGAGGCCCTGCTTGGATGACCGTGACGACTTTGTCACCTGCTGCCCTGGGTCACCGGGCTTCCTAACGTCCCCCCCGGTGATCCGTCCTGGTGCCGGGTAGCCTGCCCTGCGCGTGGCACTGCTGTGAGGGTCTGTGTGGTGCCCGCAGCTTCCTCCCTGTTTTGTCAGTTTGGGGTGCGTTGCCCTTGAGCTCAGCGTCGCCCTCAGGACATCAGGCCGTGGTGGCCGGTGCCCTTGTGAGCGAGCGGACGGGTTGTGGGCCGTGTGCGCTCGGCTCCCGCTTTGGCCTCGCCCTGGTCGACTCCGGCGCCGCGGACAGTGCGGGGATGCCTGCGGGCGGTGATGCGTGGGGACTGTGACCTTCAGCGCGCATCCGTCTCCATCATCGGAGATCTGTGCGGGTCTCGTGGCGCGGTTCCGTGGCCTTCGTCTGCGGCGCGGACCGTGTGTTCAACCTTGCCCGAGTTCCAGCTTAGACGGTGGTTGTGTTGAGGTGCGGTGTCCCTTGGGAACCTGTGTGCGGTCTGCTCGTGTGTGTAGAGCTGCCTCTCAGTGTGACTCTCCAGGAAAGGCTTTCAGATGCTGGCAGGTACTTCGCCGCTCTTCAGACTGGATTAGACAAGTGTGAGGCGGGTAAGTAGGATCGAGAAGCCGCAGCATTTGCAGTAGAGAGGTTTCCAGGTGCTCCGAAAGCTTTGATCAAGCTGTTTGCACACAGCGAGTTTGACGTGGTTTGAGTTAATGATTGCTTAGTTAAATATTGTGTGAGGATTCCCGTTACGTGTGTTGTCTGCAAAAGTCATTTCCACGTGTGTGGCTGGCACCTCACAGGAGGGGCTTTTCTAGTTGAAGTATTTATGTTGTGCTCATGGATTCCTCTCTCAGATAGTTTGTTAACGTACCTCTAACACAGTTCTAAGCTCATTAGGCATTGCTCGTAGCCGGGTCATGAGCAGGCAGTGTGGACGGCCGCTTATGCAAAGGGAAGGCACAGTTTCTGTTCTTTTGAGTTTGAGGCTTGGGGGGTGGGGAGTAAGTAGTCTGCAACTTGGGTGACGGGTCACCAACAAAGATCCTTTGATGCTGTATGTTTTTCTTCTTAGAAATTTAAAAGCCTGTTGATTCAAGAACTTTCTAAAGTATTCCCTGAAGACATGGCTAAATATCGAAGCATCCGAGGGGAGGACCACCCCCCTTCCTAACTTCACCGTCCTGCTTTCTGAAGACCCTCCTGGTCTTGTGTGAGTCGCTGCGACCTTCAGGCAGGCTGGGACTGACCGCGGCACCAGTGCGGCTTTCCCGGGCCCGTCCTCCAGCCACCCTGTCCTCGTCCTTGGCCCTGGGGGACGGTGGGGCCCGGAGGGCTGGCAGAGCTGCGCCCCCGGCTGCCCCTCTGTCCCCGATGTGCGTCTGTTCGGTCCCTGAGCTTTCAAATGGCTGGGGATCGCACGTCTTTGAGTGCGATGCATTTAATTGTCCACAGCAGAGTAGTCTCGGGAATATTCGCTATAATAGTTAAATTAAGTTTTTAAAAATCCACCTAATGGTTTTCTTCTTATGTGCTGTTTCTTTTCCATTTTACCATGGTTTCACACCTTAAAACAAAGAAAAATTGCTTTTATTTGAGCAATACTTTGAGTTGGTTTTGTGTTTTATATTTTCAGTTATGGTGCATAAAGAATGTGTTCAGTGTAACCGTACGTGGATTTCGATTAGACGTAAGCACATAATAAAGCCTTTAAGTATTTACATGATGTATTCTGTGCAGTTATTTTTATCACATTTTATAGTGTAGTACAGTGTATCTTGTAAACCGTCAACTATTGCTTCCCCCAAAGTGTGAGTAATATTCATACAATTTGTTCTCCAGGCAGAATTCTGGAGCCGCCTGGGGGCTCAGTCCGTGAAGTGTCTGACTCTTGGTTTTGGCTCCGGCCACGATCTCCGTGTTTGTGAGATTGAGCCCTGTGTCGGGCTCTGCGCTGACCGAGCAGGGCCTGCTTGGGATTCTCTCTCTCCCTTTCCCTCCGTGTCCCTCCCCTGTTCACCTGCATGCTCTCTCGCTCTCTCTCTCTCAAAATAAATAAACATTAAAAAATACAGAGCAGCATTGTGATTTCCTGCAGCCGGTTTCCTAGAGGGTGTACCATCCTGAGGGAGGCGGGTTCACGGACACCAGTGAAATGGCCCAGGGCTGCGCCTTTCAGCCGCAGGATGTGCAGGTCCCGGGAGCCTGGTTCCTCATAAGCTCGGGCGATTCTCCTGGGGCAGGACAGCGGCCGTGAGGAGGAATCCTTGGAGTGGGATGAGCACTGAACACAGGGACCTGCTCCGGAACGTCTGCCTGTGCCCTGGGAGTTTTGTGTGGCTGCCGAAACAGAGCGCCACAAACCGGGTGGCTTAAAACAATGGAGGTTGAGCTTCTGGTTCCAGAGACCGGAAATCAAGGTGTCGGCAGTGGTTGGGGGGGGGGGGGGAGCTCCTTCCTGCCTCCTGCGGGGTTCTGGTGGCTCCGGGTGCTCCTGAGGCAGCGCTGCCCCGATCTGTGCCTGTGTTCACGTGGCTCTGTTTTCTCCACGTGTCTCCCCCATCTCTCCCAGTGATGTTTGTTGCTGGGCTTAGGTCCCACCTGGACAATCCAGGTCCAGAATCTTAATCGCACCTGTGAAGACTTTCAAAATAAGGTGACATTCACAGGGTCCAAGGGGACACACCTTTCTGGCGCCCTCCACTCACCCACACGGTGCCCTGTTTGGCGGGTCCAGCTGTCAAGTGCCCTGGCTTTGCTGCTGGGGGACTGCCGTGTCTGCGCCCCCAGATCCGCTCAAAGCAGGCTGCTGCCTGCGTGACTGCCTGATGAGCCTCTGTCACCTGGGGCCACGGGCCACAAATTGAGTTTGAAGCTGTGGGCTGGTGAAGACGGTGAAGCTATGTGTGTCTACGTGGAGACAGAATGATACTTTTTCCTTCTTCCGTAACATCTTTTTCTACGTTTTGAAAGCAAATACTAAGTTGTGCAAAAAAGGAAGACACAGGCATTATGGTTTGGTGACGAGGAAGCAGCATTGTGGGTGACAGTGGTGGAAGTTACAGAGACCCAGATACAGGCACATACACATGGATCCAGACACACACACACACACACACACAGGCACATGCACACGGATCCAGACAGACACAGACACACAGACACACACACAGAAGCATGTACACACAGATCCAGACGGACGTGGCCGCGTGCATTGACACAGACACGTCAGTGACGACTGCATTATTGCAGGTGTGCTGGGGCCGGGGTGGGGGGTGTGAGGGAAGGCAGTGTGTGAAAAGGCAGTGACTGGAGCCCAGCTGCAGCTTGGGGGAGCTTTGGGATCCTGAGGACAGAGGCTCCGGAAGGGCACTGCAGCCTCCGTGGCAGCCTTGGGGAGCCCTGTGTCACGCCCACGGGAGGAACGGTAGCGTGAAGTGACCAAAGCCACACTTCCTCATCTGGGTGCGGAGCCCGCCGGCCTTCTCCTGAGCGGAGGACGCATCCTCTCTGGTGGCACGTGCCGTGCAAGCTCCCACCGGTCCTTTATGTGAGTACGGCCTCCCAAAGCAGACATTTAAAATGGGTTCCGATTTTTGGGTAAGTGTGCTGCAAACACAGAGAGACGGGACGCACACGTCCATTTAATTGTAAGACGCGTTGGAGGGCGCCTGGGTGGCCCAGTCGGTTAAGCGTCTGACTCTTGATTTCGGCTCGGGTCATGATCTCGGGTTTGTGAGATCCAGCCTCGCATCGGGCTCTGCTCTGACCGTGCAGAGCCTGCTCGGGTTTCCCTGTCTCCCTCGCTCTCTGCCCCTCCCCTGCCTGCAGTCTCTCCGTCCCTCTGAAAATAAACAAACTTAAACCACGTTGGAAGTACAGGCAGAGGACAGCTCTAAATCACCGGCCATCGTTTTGGGCTTTAGTTCCATCTGTGCACGGGATTGCATCCTGCCTCATCCACCAGTGACGGGAGGGGAGGGCCACCTGCATAGGAACCGTCTGGGTCACAAGCGGACTAAATGGTGGCACAGTGCCGTCCCAAGCCTGACCTCTAATCTGGTGCTCAGGAGCAGAGGGCTTTGTTACTGACCTGACGTGGTAGCAGCCTTGAGTAACAGTGGGGCGGGAACGAGCCTCGTCGGGGGCCGGCTGACGACGGCCTGTGCTGTGGGGCTGGAGAAGGAGGGACGGGGCCGGCCCTGTCCTTCTGGTCTTTGCACTGGAGGGTTGGTTTTCACCACATGGACTCAGGAGCTGAACTTGGACTTAAAAATGATTCCTCCAAAGGAGGTGAAGTCTGTTTGGTTCGGGGTGTCCGAGATGAACCACTTGGAGGCATTCTTGGGAACCCTGCCCCATCCCACCGGGAGCCTTGTGGAGGCCTGGGTGTGTGGGCACCCCGGTGGCCCTGCCCGCCCCACATCAGGCCTCCCCACGGTGCCAGGCATTGAGGCAGAGGGCTGTCCTCCAGACACACACTGCGGACGGGATCTGGCTGCCGCCGACTTTGGGAGCGTGAGAGCACGTGTTCACTGACCCCACGGAGAAAACGAAGCTGTTGCCCCTCCAAGCCTGCGTGGTGGCAGGGATGGCTGATGGCGATCAATCACTGACTGTCCTGTCTCCTTTCACCCTCGGACCACATTCGCGAGGCCTCTCTCGTTCCCGCTGAGAGGGTTAGTGAACCTGGGACAGAAGGTGTGTTCCTGGGGTCTTGTACCCCCCAGGGGGTCTGTGCTCAGAGGCCACCGGTGAGGGGACCAGTGTGCTGCAGGAGAGGTGCTGGGGACAGTGGGCGGGACTTGGCCGGGGCTCCCAGGGAGGAGTGAAAAGACGCGGTGGGGACGTGCCTGCCGGCCTGTGCAGCCAGTAATGCCTTCTGTTTGCAGGAACTCCGATTGCCTCGTGCACCCGGAACCCCCCCCCCAGGCCAGCCGGTGCCACTCTCGCTGCTGGCACGGAGGGGAATGCGCTCGGACGGTTGTTCAGGAGGGGCGTGGGCAGGGCTGCGGGTGCCGGTCGTGGTCCGTGGTCCCCGATCCATGCCACGCGGAAGGCACCGCCTGTCCTGGCTCTGGAAGAGCCACGCAGGGAGCAGGGACCTCAAGGAACCCCACCGGGGGTGTTCCAGGCCCAGCTCTGCAATTCGGTGCAGATGGTGGCCCCTAAGTCACAGAGGTGGCCAAAATAATAACCGTGAGTTCCCGTCGGTCTAACGATAGACGTGCAAATACGTGTGTGCCCGCCCGCGTTTCTACACTGTGTGATGCATCACGAGCACCATGTGTATACAGACACACGCATGCATGTACGTACACACGTCCATAGAGTCCCCACCCCCTCCAAATTCACATGTGCTAACCACCAGTGTGGCTGTATTTAGAGGTGGGACCTCCGAGGATGTTAAGTACGGTTAAGTGAGGTCGTAGTGTGGGGTCCTAATCAAATAGCATCGATGGCACCAGAGGAAGAAGAGGAAGGACGCTGGCGGGCTTGAAAGTCCACGTGGGGACATGGCAGGGACAGGGGGCCGTCTACAATGCACCAGGACCCGACCTCGGCAGCCCCATTGCCGACCTCTAGCCTCCAGAGCCGTGAGGAGCGGATGCCAGAGGTTGAAGCCGTCCACCTGTGGTGCTTTGTTGGCAGCAGTTAAGCTGGCTGGGACACACCCGTGTACTCTGTGCTTGGGACACGACAGCTTATCCATCTACAGACCAACCGACCGATAATGATCAGTCAATAAAGAGTCATGCACTTTTACGATTTCTCTGTTAAATTTTACTTAGTCTGATTGCTAGTCTCGGTTCCCAGAGCCACTGTCTGATTATTTTGCCCATCAAACCCAGCTCATCCACACAGTGGGGTGCTTTACACTGGCTGGAGGAGGGGGAGGGGGGGGGGGGGGAGGAGGAGGAAGAGGGTGGTCCCATGGCCTCTCCACCGCGGGCAACCACAGCCTGCTTGGAGAAGACAAGACTCAGGTCCTTTGTTATCTTCTTGGAGCTTTTCCAGCCTAGACACGCAGTCTGGGCAGAAGGGAGACAGACTGCTCCTCGAGGTGGGCACAGACCAATGGGGGGCACAAGAGCTGACTTCTTTGCCATTTTTGGTGGGGGGGTGGCTGCCGTTAGGATAATGAGGGTGGGAAGGGAGGCCAGCCTCGCTCTGCAGCTGAACACACACAGGCTGAGGAAACAAGGGATGTGCTGACGGAATATTTATTCCTGGCTTTATTTATAGCATCGTCTGGTGCAGAATCAGAAATCCGCTAAGCAGCAGATAGGTGGGGCCGTCCCTCCCGTGTCCCGCCGCTGCTGGGACTTTGTGGGCTCTGGGGCTTCGTTTCCTCCCGCAGCCCTGACCCGTGTTCTGCTCCGACTCCTGCAGTCCGGTCGTCGGGTTCTGTGGCCGAGTTACAGTCTGCGAGGCCTTTTACTGCCCGGTAAACGAAGGGACTCGTGTGCGAGAGAAGCTGGATTGTGAGAATCTCTCTTTCGGGAGGGCTTCCCCACCCTTCCATTTTTGTTGGGGAATGGTGTCTCGCCTGGGCTGGGATTTCTCACTAGGACCCAGAGGCATTCACTTTGTCCACTTTCTTTTCAAGTTTCAAAGGCTTTTAGCGGATGAGCAATCTTAGGTAGAATAATGGCACCAATAATGCTTTAAAACTTACAATGTCGTATAACTTATCTCATTTGATAATTGCAGTATACATTGAAAATAATTACGTACGCGTGTGCGTGTATAATTTCATTGCTTCATTTTGTTACAGTTTTATTTGGTTGCCATCATTATTAGCCTCTATCACTCTTACAGGTGTGTAGGCAGCAAATTAGGGAAGGTTCAGCTAACAATTGTGAAAAAAGATGGGGCTTAGATTTCTTTCTCCCGTGGCAAGTGATTTGAAGTTGTCTGCCCAGAGCAGCTACAGCCCCTCCCAAGCATTAACCAGGCTCCACAGCGATACGCCTTTGTCAATGCCACTTGTAGCAAATGGTCTTGCCTTCACATCACAAGATGGCTGCTCTCCCTCCGGGCACAGCGACTGCATTCCAGGCAGGGAGAACATAGAAGAGGAATGGGCAAAGGGTGACAGAAAGACCGCGACTGCGGAGGCCTTGCCATTTCATTCTGGAGGAACTGTCTCCTTGAGGGGCTTGTACCGCGTCTCGTTGGCCAGGATGGTGTCTCTTGGGCACCCCGAATCGCGAGGGTGGCGAGGGGATCTAGATCTTAGCTTTTACGGCCTGTAGGGCAGAGGCAGGCCAGGAGGGAGGGGACTGGGAAAGGGAGCTGTCAGGTGACCTACAGGGCCCCTTCTCGCACATTCAGGACACGAGACCTAGATTTCCAGGTAGCAGGTGCTGACGTCGATTCTTTCCCGCAGAAGCTTACTTGTAGGGGTAACTTCAGGCCAAAACCTTAAATTTCGTGGAAGTAAATTTAGATCCCAGATGCAGCGCTAGGAGTGTTTCAAGTTTAGTTTACTTGGCGCACACGTGGTGTCTTTTGTATTACGAGCCGCAGGTACAAAGCTACGTGTGGTCCCGCCGCGGGGACAGCGTGTGGAAGGAGAAGGGGCAGGACGCAGGGCCCTCCCCAGGCTCATCCCGGGCGCCGGGGGATAATCTGAACGCCAGAGATCAAGAGCAGGTGGAGCCTGTGACCCACTTCTCCTTTCGCCAGGGAGCTGAGTGGCCTCGGCAGTGCCTTGCCCCAGGTCCTTGTCACGCCTCTGACCCGGCTTCACCGTCGTCCCTGCCCGTGTGGTCCTTCTTAGTGGCTCCAGAGGCCGCCGCGGCCAGTGCTGGCTCTGGTCCTCCAAGGCCAGGTGGAGGAGCCCCGGGTCCCTGAGCTGCAACAGCCTTGGGTGCCCCGTGGTTCTAAAGCTTCCTGCAGCTGGAGGGGGCGGGGGAGGGGAAGCGGGGGCCTGGGGAGCGCGGGGACAGCCTTCGGCCTCTTCAGAGTCCACTGCCCCACGCGTTCCCCGCTTCTCCCCAACATCTGCCGTCACCTCTTCCACCTCCTTGTGTTCTCCCTTCTCCAGGCTGGGTCCCTGCAGGGTCTGCTGCCCACCAGCCCCACCCCTGCCCCCCTTCCTCTGGAGAAGGCCCTGAGCTCCGTCCAGACCGTCTCAGCTGCCCTCCTAGGGAGGCGCCGAGTGTGAGATGCGCTCAGGGTGAAGGAGAGACTGGTCTTTTCCGCCCCGTCCTCCCTTCCCGCCCTCTCTGTGTGCTACCCCAGGCGACACTGCAGGACCCTTCTGTTAACTGGGCGGGGCCCCACATTCGGGGACCTGTGCACGTATTGTAGCCTGTGGGCATCCCGTGTGTGCCGAGGCATTTATGAATTTGCGAGTGTGTGCAGACGGGAGCGTTTAGTGTCCCAAAGGGATGCTAACACGGCTGTCGGCGGATTTAATCAAAGGAAGCAGCTGGGGCCCCGGCAGAGAGCAGAACAGGAGATGGGCCTTTTATGTAAACTGTCTTCTGACCTCTTTAAGTTCGAGATGGGAGTGGAAAGCCGAAGAAGGCCCGTCTTCAGCGTATATCCTGCCCCACGGTGAAGCCAGCGGTGTTGCAGGAGCAAATGGAGGCCGTCATTACTGTTATTAATAACCGTTTACTCACCGTGCACAGCGTGCAGCCAGGCTCTTCGCACAGAGCATCGCGGCCTCCCCACATAGAGAAGGCGGGCCACGCGGTATCGATCTGGACCGGTTTTTCTTCCTGCGTCTCGCGTTAAGCTTCAGTGGTCTTGTTTGTACAAATGTACAGCAAGCGAAATCAGAGAGCGTGCTTAGCGCTGTTATCTCACGTGCTTGTTTTCCACCTTGAAAAATGCAGACAGTACGGTGTGAATGGCATATTCCAGCCCCCAGCTTATTAAATCCAGATACCTTCCCGGCAACCACAGGTGCTCTGAGTATACGTTCACGCTTCTGCTTATACAGAAGCATGTGTGGGTGGCTCAGTCAGTTAAGCGTCCGACTTCGGCTCAGGTCATGATCTCACGGGTCGTGACTTTGAGCCCCGCGAAGCGCTCCCTACTGTCAGCACAGAGCTCCCCTTGGATTCTCTGTCCCCACCCCCCACCCCCCTGCTCGCGCTCCTTTTCTCTCAAAATAAACAAACTTCAAAAAATACAAACAGGATCACATTATATACACTGTTCAGCATCTCACTGTTTTTACTTACAGTATCTCTGGAGATGCCCTCCTGTCAGCATGTGTGGGGCCACCTCAGGCTGGCACCAGAGCCTTGTCCCCAGGATGCGCTGTCCGGCACTCACACTGTCTCCCTCGGGTGGTCCTTGGGCCCTTCTGTCTCAGCTCTAGCATAGATACCACAGGATGCACCTTTGTTCAGCACCGACGACACCGGAGGGTATCCCTTGAGATTAATTTCTTGAAAGGGAGTTCCACGTATATATACATTTTGATAATTATTGCCAGATTGCCAGCCAGAGAGAGGCCCCGAGTAGGTCTCCCAGCGTGGAGCTCGGAAGTCCTGAGCCGGGACTGACCTCCGAGTTGCTGAGCACCGGTTCTCTGGACCCTCTGCACAGGCGGGCAGACCTCCAAAGCTCAAGGTTTTCCTGGGTGTCCTTCCAGCGGTCGTGTATGTGTGCCGAGGCCGTGTGCGTGCTCGCTCCCTTAATCCCCCAAATAGTCCGGAAAATCTCCCCGGGCTGGGACGTGTGGGTCCCGGGAGCACCGGAAGTGCTTGGGGAGGTGCAGGCCCCACAGCGATGGCCGTGTCCGGCCAAGGAAATCAGAGATGTGTCCCCTTCTCGCCTTCCAGACACGGGCGTCCACATTCACGCAGGAGGCCGGCTGGGGAGGAGGGATGCAGACCCCGAACAAGCCGGCCCCGACTCTTGTGTGGCTCGGAGGCCGTGGTTGGAGCAAGGGGAAGGGTGGCTCTGTGTGTGCTTGGCCGGCTCATGCCAAGGTCAGTACGTCCACTTCTGCTTTCAAATAGCTTCACTGCACCCGTGGTCAGAAATACAGTTTACATCCCCTTCCAGGACCACCTACCCAAAGCTTCACAGAATCATACGTACTTTGGCCATACGTGTGAGCTTTGACCTACCCGATCCTCCCCTTCCCCTCCCTTCCCCTCCCCTCCTTTCTTTCTCCTTCTCTTCCCAGAAGCAATGGTGATCCACTAAATTGGGTTCACAACCCATGGAGGGGCCCCTACCTGCCGGGGGAAAAGTATGCTGTGCTCCCCCAGTGTTCTTGTGATGAGAGGTGCAGTGTTGATTCAAGCCACCCAAGGTTAAAAATGGCTGAATCTCACCACTCTGTTATCACTCCTCTGTCCTCACCCATGTCCGCCCCCGCCGTTTGGCCTTCCTCCGGCCAGCTGGCCTTGGTTGACTCATGGCCGGGCACCCTGCACGGGTCTGACATGAAGGAGGCCCCGTGGGCACAGAGTGATGTTCTCGGACCTGGTGGCTCCTTCCCCCATCTGTGTGACGTCTGCAAGGAATGGGCTGTGGATCAGACGGTCACCCAGGGCACAGGTGAGAGGTCCGTGCATGTGGAAGCCTTCTTCCCAGGAAGGGCAAGGAGGAGGAAGAGGACACTGACACTGAAGGAAGGCTATTGTCACAACGGTTGTGTCCTCCCCACTTGGCCATGGAAGCAGATCCCGAGAAGCTGAGTCCCGGCCAAGGGCCCAGGATGGCGGAACTGGCTTGGAGCTGGGCTGCCTTGCCCCAGGCTGGAGAGCCAGCTGCGGCTGTCCTTCCGTGGACAGCCCTTTTCCTCTGTAGCTGCTGGTGTGGCTCTGGCCGTGTAGTTAGTACGCGCCGGTCGGGCTGTGGACAGCCCAGGAACACGCCGTGCGCGTGGCCTTTCAGAGCAGCCTGTTGGCACCACGGAGCCGGGAGAGGTCCGTTTCTTTTGGGAGCAAAGCAGCACCGATCTGTAACCACACACTTGGAAATGGGACACTGCCCTCTAAGGACACCTCATTTGACCGGACGGCCGCCTGTCCCTGAAGATGTCCTCTGAGGTGGGCAGCCCACGACCGGCCTCCTGCAGCCCCTGTCCGCTCCACCTTCTCGGCACATGGCTCCGACCCCTGGATGGGGGGGGTGGGGCATGGCAGATGGAGCCCTCGGGAACTGCTCGCTCAGACAGAGGAGGCTGAGGTCCAGTTGGGCTTTGCAAAAAGAGCTCTGGGATGGATGCTGGGATGTCGTCTCTCAAGATTGCTGTGAAGAGGTGAGCAATCCCAGCCGTAGGAGCGGAAGGTAAAGGAGTAGGACGGAGAGGGAGCAGGGAGAGAGACTGCTTCCGGTCCTGGGCCAGGGCCTCATGAGAGGCGAGATCCTGTGCTTACATCCCCAGGCTTTCGCGGGGCACGAGACGTGGAACGCGCTGCCACCGGACCAGCCACGAGCAAGCTTCTCAGCTCCCGTGTCTTCCTCGAGGGCCGTTAATGATACGGATCTGAGATACTTTGAGGTTCCCCTCTCAGTCGCTGCAACTTGAACTACGTACGACTTACCTGAAGCTCCTCTCAGTTCTCTAAACGTCTGTTTGGTTTCAGCTGAAGACCAAATGCTGAAATTTTCCTTCTTCTTGATCTTGATTTCCAGTGTCAGTGACCCCAGTGTGGATCACTCCTCCCCCGTTACCTTCCACCCATGCACCGTCTCACTATGCCCTGGCTGCTGTCTTCCCAGCCAGGGCTAAAACGTTAGAGATGGTCACCATTGCCGGGGTCCCGCAAAGCCGTGATGCCTTCTAAACTCCGTATCTCTGATGGGCCGGGGTCCCTTAAGTTTTGAAGGAATCTATTCTCAAAACTTTGGAGATGGAAAGTCATTGGTACCTAGAGCTGGGAGAAGCCTGGGCCTTCAGGTGGTAGGGACCACGACTGCTTTTGCCGAGAACCCTCTGCAGAGGAGCGTCGGTGTCCCCCGGGAAGAACTTGGTCCGTCCCCAGGCCACCCCCTCCTTCCACCTCTGAACGCTGGATTGTCAGAAAGTTCTCTTATGTGGTGACCAAGTGTGTTTGCCTGCAGCTTCCCTCTGGTGGTTTCAGTTTTGCTCTCCCTGGAACAAGACAGCCGTATGTCTACTGACAGTTCCAATGTAATGTATTTTGGGGTCTTCTCAGTAACTTTCCATTTGAGTGAACTTCTGTCTATCTATCCATCCATCCATCCATCCATCCCTCTTTTATTTATCTACCTATCCATCCATCCATTCATCTGTCATCTATCGTATGTCTATTTATCTATCTATCCGTCCATTATCCATCCATCCATTCATCCATCCATCTGTCCATCTGTTATCTATCA
>NW_024412377.1:4017762-4026803 GCF_014898765.1 Herpailurus yagouaroundi | reverse complement strand
TATCCATCCATCATCCATCCATCCATTCATCCATCCATCTGTCCATCTGTTATCTATCACCTATCAATCGTCTGTCAATCATCTATTATATATCGATGGGCTATCTATCATCTATCAATCGTCTATCTATCATCTCTCTCTCTCTCTCTCTCTCTGTCTCTATGTCTGGTTGATACACCCTAAGATGACTCTCAATGAGTCACACTCGTGTATAATCCCCTCTCCCTTGAGTGCAGGTGGAACCTGTGAGTCCTAACCAATAGAGTGTAACCAAGGAGAGGACATGTGCCTTCCCAGACCACATAACATCATCTAAGACGCCATCTTAGCAGACTGGAAGAAAGACATTCTTTCTTCCACTGGCCTTGACGATGCAAACGGCCATGTTGTGACCTGCCTGTAGCACCGAGGTGGCCTCCGGTGACAGCCTGTAGGAATCATAGTGCTCAAGGAGATGGATTCTGGAGCTGGAGCTCTTAGCCAGTGTGTTAATAAACACAATGTGTTACGAGGTAGGACACCTGAATTATGACCGTTGTTTATCTCACTTGTCCAAGAGTCTGACACCGGGCTGCACAGATTTTAGCAGCAGACCGTTCATTCGGCAGGTGAGGAGCTGTGAATTTCTTCCCTTCATGGGTGGGATGGAGCCCCCCCCCTGCACGCAAGGACTGTTTCTTGATAAAGAAGAGGCTGGGAGGAGACTCCGGAAGACCTCCCTGCCCTTCCTCTGCTGTGCTCCCTGGTGCGGGAGCCTGGTCCCTGCACCCTGCATCGCTCCAGACCCCTTGCAAGTGCTGCTTGTGGTGGTTGAACGTCCACATCCCAATCCCCAGAACCTGGGAATGCTATCCTGTACGGCAAAGGGGACTTTGCAGCTGGGATTAGGTTAAGCATCATGAGATGGGGAGGCTGTCTGGATGATCCAGGTGGGCCCAAAGTAACAATAAGTGTCCTTATGGGGGAACCACAGGCAGGAGATCAGAGGAGGAAGTGGGAAAGTCACAACGGAGGTAAGAGGTTGGGGTGATGTGAGGGAGGGCCCACACACCAGACAGTGTGGGTGGCCCCAGAAGCAGAAAAGACAGGAAAGGGATTCTCCCCTGGCGCCTGCAGAAGGAACCCCCGGCGACTCCTTGACTTTAGCCCAGTGAGACCGATTTCAAAATTCTGGTCTCCAGCACTGTAAGAAAATACATTTGTGTTGTTTTCAGCGTGTGGTGATTTCTTACTGCAGCCACAGGGAACTAATACAGCTGCCCTTTCTGCAAGAGGAATACCTCTCTTGCCTACCGCCACGGGGCTGATGGGGACCCTGTGTGGACGGAGCTCTCTCATCCGTGTTGGGCTGGGCCCCGTGACTTGCGTCGTCCCATGAAGTGTGGGCCCTCCCAGGGCCCGGCACAGCCTCCTTGGTGGTCCTTGACCTGCCCTGACCCCCCTTGTCTGCCATGAGGACGGCACACCTGCTCTTCAGCCCAGACCCAGGTGTGATGGGCACTGGAGCAGAGTGAGAAACAGGCCTTCCTTGTGAGCCACCGAGATGGTTTGTCCCTGTGCACAGCCAGGTTCCTGGCCTGGGTAGGCCCGTGGGCAGCATTGGAAGGAGGGTTGCAGCAGCCAGGGTGTCTTTGCTGCTTGTCAGCCCCAGCAGGTGTCCCTGGACCCTCTCCCTTCTCCCCTCTCTTCAACCCCAGAGCTGTCCCAGGACCCTCTCCCCTCTCTTCAGCCCCAGCAGGTGTCCCAGCTGCTATGTGCTGGCTGTGGTTCCAGCTTTTGCCTTGCGGCCCCTCCTGAGGACCCAGCTCCTGCAGGGGACCTGGCCTCTGGGCTCCACTAACCTCTGCCTCTCTCTGGTAGTCCTCCCATCCTGGGGGAGGGTTCTCCTGCTTTAGCCAATCCTTGGGTTGCCTCATGGTTTGGTTTTCTATCTCTTCTAACACCTTTGTAACCAGTTTCCCATATTAAATGTTGTCTATTGAGCTGTCTGGTACGGTCCTTGTTTTTCTGGCTACGTAGAGCTGGAATAGCTGGTGAGTGAATTAAAAAGAGAGGAGAAAGACGACGGTTGCTGGCAAAGGCAACAGAACACGACGTGCAGACGTGTTTTGGCGGTGGTAGGGAATATAAGAGATGCACGGACCCTCCACCCAACGAAGTGCAATTTACAGATGCTTCATTCTTGCAGATGATGCTGAAACCCCTACTCTCTTTCTTAGGCAGACACATTCACGCACATGCACACGTGTGCGCGCATCTGTCTGTGGGGCCCCCAACTGCACGTCCTTGGGAACGGGTAAAGCTTCCTGGGAAGCTGTGATCTAGAGGTTCTGGATGGAAGCATACGGGAAGAGAAAACGCTGCATGTTTGCAAAAAATGGCAGCGATGATTCCCCTCCCCGTCTGCAGGCGTGACGTCCGCTCTCTTCTGTCAGGAGGTACCGTCTGTTTTTCTCCTGCTTGAATCTGGGCCGATCTCACGACTTGCTCTGACAGACAGTCGGTAACGGACATGGTGCCGTGTCACTGCCAAGTGCGGGCTTCACGGGGCCGTGTGTGCTTCTGTGGTCTCCTGAGAACCCTGCCCGGCTGCCGTCGTGGGCAGGTCAGGGCTGGTGTGCAGGAGGATCAGAACCTCGTGGTGTAGACTGACCTACCCAGCGGAGGCCCCCTGGACCGGCCAGCCCCCAGCTGACCCGGAAGCCGAGCTCAGGTCCGTGAGAGAGCCCCGCCGAGCCCGGAGCTGCCCGCCGAGTCCAGGCCAGATGTCACTGAGGAGGAAGACTTGTAGAGCTGGCCTGGGGTCCCCGTGAGCACAAACACGGCACAGTACTCGGAGAGGAAGTTAAAAGCATAATCGTGTGCAGCCTGAGCCCAGTTCTGTGGACCTTTCCAGGTCTACTGGTGAGAGGCTCTGGGAGGAACAGCAGGCCCACAGATGGACCGGGATTTCAGCGCGCTGGGCCATTGCAGCTGGGCGAGAGGGGGCCCGCCTCTGCTCAGTGTCCTGGGACCCTTTCACCAAAGCCTCTCTTCACAGCGGAGAAGGACTCCAGCCTGGATTCCTGGTCTGGAAGCAGGGATAGAAGATCTGCCTCAGGGGGCACTGGGGTGGCTCAGTCCATTAAGCATCCGACTCTTGGTTTTGGCTCAGGTCTTGGTCTCGAGGTTTCTTGAGCTGATAGCATAGAACATGCTTGGGATTCTCTCTCCTCTCCTCTCCTCTCCTCTCCTCTCCTCTCCTCTCCTCTCCTCTCCTCTCCTCCCCTCCCCTCCCCTCCCCTCCCCTCCCCTCCCCTTCCCTCCCCTCCCCTCTTGTCTGTCTGTCTCTCTCTCAAAATAAATAAGTGAATTAAAAAAAAGACCTTCCACAGAACATTTTTGAAAAATCATCACTCGTCTCACTTAAAGAATAATGAATATTGTCTAGTTTAATAGGCTTGCATTTGCTCTAAATAAAAGAAGTTAAAATTTGTCTGCCTTGAGCAACATTGTTGGCACGGAAAGTGTTCCTTGTTTTACCCTGGTGCTTTTTGTCCCTTTGGTGTGCTCGTGGCCCCTGGTTGAAAAGCATGGTGGTGGGGTGGGCTGGGAAGGGTGTAGAATCGTGGGACAATTGGCTCCTAGGGTTTTAAACCCAGTTACCAGTTGGTTCTTGGACCCAGGTCTGCATTTTCAGCAATGCCTGAGGGCCAAGTAGGCAAAGCGCCATTAATAGGTGCTTAATATGCACTAATTAGTACCCCTCTGCTGGGGAGAAAAGAAGTTTGCTAGAAGATGAAACGAACAAGGTACGTGTAAAACAAGGAACTCACGTCTAAGCAACTGTCCCGCATGGCTCTCCATGCAACGCGGGTCGTCTCTTCCGAGGGGAGCCCTTTGGCGGGAACGCTGGTCAGATGTTCCTCCTGCTTCTGCTCCGGGGTCTTGTCACGGCCCACCGTCCTTGCTTCTCCGCAGTCTCTGCCTTGGAGCACACGCCCTTCCGATCCTGGCGGGTTCTTGTTCCCCTAGTGGTGAGTCGGCCTGGGACCAACGTACCAGTGGCAGAAACTTTCCAGTTTTTAATTGTGGATTTCAGAATTTCGGGATTGTTGGCTACTGTGTTTCTGTTGCTCTCATTACTTGTTGATGATGCTGGCTTCTGCACAGAGGTGTGCAGTTGTCAGAGCGGGGGACTCTCGGTGATGATGAGGCCACAGAAGCCCTTATTTCCTTGCCCTTCCAGGAACCCAGTGGAAGAGCATAGGCTTGGAGAAGAGAAGAGGAGACCATGGGACACCAGCCAGGGGTAGGGAAGGTGCTGAGGGGCAGTGGGTTCCTCCTGACCCCACCCCCCCGGGTCCAGGGCACAGTGGGAGCCCAGATTCATTGGACACCGGTGCAGGCTTGTCCCACACCACGGGTCACTGTTGATGGTGCTGTCCCTGCACCGAGGGTGATGCTGTAGGTCTTGAAGAGAAGAGGTGGGGACTACGCTTCCCAGAGACACCTCACAACACCTCCTGTAGCCAGAGACACCCTGGGACACGATGGCACAGGCTGGAAAGTCTTCCTGGCATGATCGACGGCCCGTTTGTAAGCACTTGTGCGCAAATGTGTTTACGGAGCCGGGTATCCCTGCCGTGACAGCCCTCTGGTATTTACCAACTGGTGCCCTTACACAGTTCTTATAAAATAGTGCGCGGACGGGACAAGAGCAACTGTGAGCACCACGGCGCCTCTTTGTCAGAAAGTTTCCAATCCTGTCTCTCCCACTTCCTCTCCCCTGCCCTCTACCCAGGGCGCTGCCGTTATTTTAGGGTTCCGGCCATAAAAAGAAAATTCTTTCATTTAGAGATGAATTTTCAGGCCCCAAGATGATTGCTCTTATGGTACAACTATTGCTTTTGGGAGTGGCTGGCAAGTAATATTGTCAGACTTATTCTGAAACCAGAAATGAAGGTCAATTAAATGAACCTTATTATTAAAGAGTTCACTAATTATGCAGCGTTGCGCTTTCATTAGCTGCCCCCTTTGACAAAGGTAATAATGATTTTGAAGCTACATACAGAGAGAGGCAGTATCCCGTATATAATTGTGTATGCATGAGGGAAAAAAAATCATTCATTTTCTTAGCGCCTTAATTTTTTTTTTTTTCAACGTTTTATTTATTTTTGGGACAGAGAGAGACAGAGCATGAATGGGGGAGGGGCAGAGAGAGAGGGAGACACAGAATCGGAAACAGGCTCCAGGCTCCGAGCCATCAGCCCAGAGCGTGACGCGGGGCTCGAACTCACGGACCGCGAGATCGTGACCTGGCTGAAGTCGGACGCTTAACCGACTGCGCCACCCAGGCGCCCCTTTCTTAGCGCCTTTAACCCGTTAGACGAGTGTGTGCCGACTTCAGGTAAGTGATGCCAGACTGGCACGTTCCCTTGGACGCTATTCTTTTCTCATGTGTTGACACATATGTTCACTACTTCCTGTCCCTCGTAACCTCTTGTACGTTAATGGCCGACTGATAATATGGCCCCCAAATATGAGTGCAAGGAGAGGTGAGAGCTGGCCAGGGTTTTCGCCTCCAGTCAGCCTCTGCCTCAGGAAGCCTGATGGTGCCAGGGCACCTCTGTCGCGTCTCAGAGCCAGCGTGCACGGTTCCCTGACCTGCCAGCGGGGACGGCCAGGCCCGTCCCCTCCTTCCAGGGGGCGAGGAGTGGTGTCCAGTGTGGGACACGCGTGGGGCACCAAGGTGAGGCTGAGCTTCTGGCGCGGGGCCCTTAAAGCCACGTCTGCCGCCTCCTTCTCTGTGGGTGACGGTGCCGTGTGGCTTCTCGCGGGGACAAGCACTTCTGGAGATAAAGGCGGAGCCGGAAAGGTGCATCCTTGACTCAGGGCCCTGCGGGCTCTTCTGCTGGCCACCCACCCACCTTCTCTTGCCTCAGCTGTTGGAAACCACGTTAAAAGCTGGAGCGGGGTTCAGGTTCTGGGCGGTAGGTGTGGCAGTGGCTCTCCTGGGCCTTGGAGGGCCCCTCCGAGCCTCTGCTCCTTCTCTGGAAGGTGTCTGTGAACTAGCGATGGGAAGGTCAAGAGGTTGCCGCTGAAGGTCACGGAGAAGGGGAGGTCCGGCCACTGTGAAGTTACCAGATCAGTCAGCAGGAAAGTGGGGTTCAGAGCGGTGGAAGTGGAAATCACTTGAGATTTCTCCCCCAAAGCCCTCCTTTCGTAGATCAGAAGGCTGGCTCGGGAGGCACAGAGTGGGGCCTGGAATCCGGGCCTTGGGGTCCCAGGCTGGCTTCCTACCACCCCTGTGGGTCGGCCTCTTCCGTGGGAGACAGAATCTGGCTCCTCAGTCAGGGTCAAACAGCCACCCCCAGGCTCCTGTCGTCGGGTTCGGGGTGGGGGGCAGTGGGGCATTTCCACGACCCTGTCATTGGGTTCAGGGGGTGGGCAGTGGTGATTTCCATGACCCTGCCGTTGGGTTCGGGGTGGGGGGGCAGTGGCGGTTTCCATGACCCTAAGGAAGTAGCAGCAGGTGGAACGTTACCTGTCCTGTGAGGACACAGAGGGGGCCTGCGCCCCGCTGGCGGCTGGAAGCCCCGAAGCCATGTGAAGCTGGGCTCCTGCTCTGGGGGCCCCTCTCTGGGACCACAGCCCCGCGTTCTTGTCCCCCAGCCTTGCCGCCAGGCGCAGCCCTCTTCTGCCTCTGCCTCCTGCGGCCTGCCAAGCAGCCGGTCTGTTAGGGGTTGAATCTGTCCCCCAAAAGTGGTGTGGAAGTCCTAGAGCCTGGCGAATGTGACCTTATTTGGAAAGAAGGTCTTTGACGACGTCATCAAGTTACGGTGAGGAGGTAGGAGACTAGGCTGGTGTTCATCCCACAGGTGGTGTCCCCATAAGAAGAGGAATCCCAGGGTGGGCAAGCAGGGAGGGAAGGCCATGTGACGTCACGCAGGGAGACAGCCACGTGGCAGCAGAGGCAAGGACTGGAACACCGGGAACCTGGGCAAGCACCAGGGCTGCGAGGAGGGCGCGGATCAGACACTCCCCTGGAGCCCGCAGAGGGAGCAAGGTCCTGCCACCACCCTGAGGACCCTGGCCTCCAGCCACCCAGCCCCAGGGACGAGTGCGGGTCGTGAGCCTGCTCTGTCACCCCAGGCCCTCTGTGTCCCCGTGTCCCAGGTCTCCCGCGCCACCCAGTCTGCAGGGCCACTCCGGTTCCATGTCACAAGCAGCTTGCACACACCTGCCGGAGCTGGGACGCCCGCAGCTGCCTTCTCACCCTTGGCAGACTTCCTGCCTCCACCCTGACAGGAGAGGGAGCTGAGTCCTGCTGTCCCCACCCATCTGCCCTCGGCAGAGGTGTCTGAACCCCGGTCACGGGGGCACTGCTCCTGGAGCGGCCCCCAGGTGGCCTCCAGCGCCCAAGGCTCTCAGTGAACCTTTGTGCTAGGCGTCTGGTTAGCCATGCTCCGTGACCGCAGGCTGGGAGAACTGGGGGGAAGGTTCAGTCTGCATGAGCTTTGCTCATCTTGGGAAGCTGTATTTTTGATGAGTTTCATAAAAGTAAATCAGTGACCTTTATGTTTAAGACTTTTTTTTTTTTTTTTTTGAATGACGTTGGTTATAAGTTCAGGGAGAAGTAAATTGGTGTTACACATTTGTGCTTATGAGAGAAGGTTTTACTAAAAACTGCTAAAGGCAGTCTCCCCAGCATAACTAAAAAGCCCATTGAAACGGTATTGAAAGTCAAGTTGAGAAGCTTAGGAATGCAAAGAAATAAACTTCATTGTAGTAGTCAGATCTCCATTAGAAACAGATCAGTTGCAATGAAAGCCACTGAAAATGAAGTAACATCTATTCCACATTATCTCAGTTACAGTGCAGGGGTTCATATTCTGGGAAGACAAACCACTCAGCATGCGTTCTGAGACGACTTCTCTAGCTCACAGGGCGGGGGGTGGGGGGTGGCGCGTACTAGATGTAGGGAAGTGAGCAGATTATATTCCCCAGATGTTAGGGGCTGTTATTCTCGGTCTAATTTCTGTATTTTCTGGAACCTATTTTTCCAGAGTCTGAACAGAGTTAGCATTGTGAGCTGGGGGGCCTGTCTTCTGACGGCGTAGGAGAAGCCTGAGAATTGGTTCACGTGTTCACACGTTCACTCATTTGGCAAGCGATGATAATAAACACGGTGGCGATGCGCGGCCAGCTGCGAGCAAGGACCTGGTTCCACCACTGGAATTGCTCAGCATAATCAGAAGCTAAGAGACACATTCAGAAACAGTTCTTCAGCCACGGTGCACGGGTCCTGATGTCACTACAAGTTGGGGGGGGTCAAACCAAAAGCTGGTGTCCAGTGGGGACAGAGCCTCTTGCTGGGTGCCGATGGGTATGGTGAGGTGAGTGACCCTGGACTCTGGCCAGGCACAAGCCCCGCTCTCCAAGAGTTCGGTGGGAACACAAAGGCAGGAGGACACAGAGTGGTGGAGGAAAAGAAGGTTAGAAGAGTTTTGTGCAGCATTTTGTGGTATGACATCAGAACTGCCACCCAATTTATTGAAACCGAATTGTACAATGTGAAGATAAAGGCTATAGAAAACAACAGTTCCATTTCACAGATGGGAAAGTGAGGTTATTGTTAGTTTTAGGTTCTGTTTAGTTGGAAGGTTTATTATGGAGTATCTCTCCATCTATCCATCCATATACTCACCTTCCTATCCATCTATCCATCCATCCATCCATCTCTCCATCCATCCATCCATCCATCCATCCACCATCCTGCCTACTCATCCATCCATCCATCCATCCATCCATCCATCCATCCTTCCAACCATCCACCTATCCATTCAGCCATTGTCCATCCATCCATCCATCCATCCATCCATCCATCCATCCATCTTTCCATCCATCCACCTATCCATTCAGCCATTGTCCCATCCATCCATCCATCCATCCATCCATCCATTCATCCATCCATCCATCCATCCATCCATCCATCCATCTTTCCATCCATCCACCTATCCATTCAGCCATTGTCCCATCCATCCATTCATCCATTCATC
>NW_024412377.1:3899154-4017752 GCF_014898765.1 Herpailurus yagouaroundi | reverse complement strand
ACCTATCCATTCAGCCATTGTCCCATCCATCCATTCATCCATTCATCCATCCATCCATCCTTCCATCCATCTACCTATCCATTCAGCCATTGTCCCATCCATCCTGGTTTCAGTATTTTGCATGGGTGACAGATGCTGGCAGACAGACGGGTTTCATATAGAACCTGGGGTTCTCCTTCAGTTGCCACATCTGCCATCCCCAGAACCAGTCTCTGTAAGGTGACAAAGCCTCTCTCCTGGCTCCCCAGGCCTTAGCACCCCCTCTTCTCTTTCTCAATTCCCTCAAGGGCATCCATTTCCTATAAGTGTCTTCCTTCCAACTCCCCAAGCCACATCCGGTCGCTCTCCTCCATTGGCCTCTGGGGCTCCTACTGGTGGGCCATGTGAGGCCCTGTGCTCAGCAGATCCCAGGGCATTCTTATTCCTCTGTCAGAACCAGCTGTAGGGACTGTAAGGCCATCTGTGTGCTCTGCCTCCCTCTCGGGTAGCATGCCAGTCAGGGCGTCCGGTTTCTTCATTCTTGCCATGTCTTTCTTGTTTGTGACTTGTTGATGTTCCTAGGCTCTGGTGCCAGGTTCTACCCCTGGACAGTGTGGCTCTTTGTGTCTATTTCATGGACAGTGGAGTAGATGTGGTATCATCACAGCCTTCTCCTACTCAGCGCCTGGAACCATGGTCACCTTCTAGCCTCTAGGATCTGAGCATGATAGGATCTGAGCATGATGCTCTTGGGGCCTTTGAAAATGATTTGCAGATTTCAACTCCTTTAATCCTCAGATTAAACTCACTGTAGAGTGAGTGTTTGCATCCTCCCGAAATTCGTAAGTTGGGACCCTATCCCCAGTGTGATGGTTTTTGGAAGTGAGGATTTGGGGAGGAAGTAACAATCAGATGGGGTCATGAGGGTGGAGCCCCCATGATGGGATTAGAGCCCCCGTAAGGAGCTGGAGGGATCAGAGCTTTCTTTCTCAGCCAGGATACAGCCAGAGGCAGCCTTCTGAAGGCCAGGAAGTAGGTGCTCAGCAGACACCATATCTGCAGGCTTCTTGACCTTGGACCGAGCCTTCAGAAGTGTGACAAATAAAGCTTGCTGTTTAAGCCCCCCAGTCTATGGTAGTTTGTTCCACCAGACCAGACTGAGACGAGAATCTAACAAGGAAAGTCACTGTGATACCCATTTTTACAAACAGGAGATTGAGGCCCAGAGAGGCTAAGTAACTTACCCAAACTACCCAGCTGGTAAGTGATAGAGCCCAGTCCAACCTGCTTTCAAACCACCAGGCATCTGATGCCCTTCGATGACTCCCTTTCTTCCCAGAGGACGGCCCAGCCCAGCTGGCATTTTCCATCTCTGGAGCTCTGCCCCTGTCATTCTCATGCCCTCTCTTCTCCCTGCCTCTCCCCCATGCAGCACTGTGCCATGCCCCCAGCCCCTCTGGGCATGACGCCTCACCTCGTCTTGTGAGCTACCTTCTCCTAAGACCACGTATCGAACAGGTTGTGAGCTTAGAAAGGCAGGGCGCTTGGATATGGTCATTTATAATTTGTGTTCACAATTCCTCAGTCTACCAATCACAGTGCTCTGTACATGGGAATAGTTCAGTATGCGTGGATTGTCTGGGGGAAAAGCTTGCTTCCTGCTGACTCTGCCAGAGGAGGGGTGAAGGCATAGTTACATGAGCAAAATGAAGCGGAAAATGAAAGCAATTATATAGATAATTCAAAAAGAAAAAAAAGATATTTTGGGGGGAAGGAGGGGGGCTTAATTATGTGGATTTATCAGATGTGAGTTAAAAAATGTGTAATTACCCACACAATGGGCTGAATGTTCCATTTCACTTTGAGTGGGTCAGAGGGAGCCTGAGTCTTTGTGTGTGGGACTCGGCTCGGAGGCGAACTCGTCGTCAGGTCCTGGGAAGCCCAAGTAGCTTCTCTGGGCTCTGGTTTTCCTCTGTGACAGAGCTGGACCCAGCGATTAGCACAGCTGGTCTGAGTTCCATCGTCTCCTCCTGTTAAATGTCCGTCTTAGTCCCTAATCCTCTGCGCCCGACACTTGGGCATTCGTCGTATACCCTGTTTACTCTAATGGATTCTTAGGAGTTTTGTCTCTGTGATGAGGTTACAAAATCTATTAAGCCCATCTCCTTCTGCAGAGCCTCTGATATAGCGGATCTGAGTTTGGCCCCAGAAGCAGTATTTCATGGAGGGCCTCAGGTGATTCAGTGGGGGTCCTGAGCCTTTGCAGTGGTTACAAATACACCTCTGCCGTGGGCTGTGGACACCTGGCTTTTCATCTTACCAAGGCAGTGATAGCTCGTCATTGACAACGATGAAGTTGACTCATCACAATATCTTCCTCCAGGCCCAGGGACCTTGGCCATGGCCACAAAGGAAGCAGTATGGTGATCAGGTCTTCCTGTACTTAATAAGACACCTCTTTGAGTTGGTCCATGCTCTAAAGGAGAGATTTATAATAAAGCTCCAGCGTATACTGACTTTAAGTGTTATGGCCAAAAATAGAATATTGATTTTTTTGAATCAACCTTTAAAAAGATTCCTTTTTTTAAAGCAGCAGTTCACAAGATGAGCACAGTCCTGTGAGAGACTGGAAAGTTGGAAGAAAAGTACAGAGTGTCAGTGCACCCACATGGGCTATTTTAGGCGTGAACTGCTCTCAGAGATGCTATCAAAATATGGCATTGGCGCTCGTCCAATACTAGCACTTCCATTTGGCTATTAATCAGAAGCCCCAGGGGTGGGCAGGGCTTCAAACAGGCAAAAACTTGCAAGGTTGGAGATTCTGTTCGAACTTCCCCCGGCCAGCCAGCCTTGGAAACATCATGCGTCAGTCTGGTGAATCCCTGTTGGAAGATGGATCCAGGCTTGATTTGGAGATTTTGACACAGCCATCAGTGAAATTCAGCGGTTTCCCCTGAGGCTTTCAGTGACCTTTGGCTTCATTCAAGCTGAGACACCAAAGGCCAAGGGAGAGGGGGTGGATCTGCAAACTCCTGAGTGGAGATTCCACAACGGAGATTCTGAGATTAGTCCATCCACTGCAGAACGGAACGGCGTCTCCTTTGCCTCTGCATCTCCCTTTCTCATAACGGAGGGGTGACAGTGGAGGCGGGGAACAGAGGCCCACAGACAAGGGTCAGGGAGAAGCCAGGAGGCACACGCAGACCCCGTCAAACCCACCCAGAGCTCCACAGAGCCCCGAAGGAGCCCCGAGCCCGTGTCTGCCGCCACGTTCCCGTAAATCTCCCGCTGAGATTTGGAGCTAGTGCTAAGCTGACACTAAGTGCTTTCTGCTCTGAGCACAATTATGTACTTTGAATAACACTTTTGAAAGTGAAAATGGGTTAGATCAAAACGTCAGAGTGTACCTGCGTCCCCGATGATCCTTTTTAACGTATCTGTGGTTTCTGACATTAAGGGGAAATGTGGATTTTGCTGCGTGCTTTTCTGTCTCTAGTCCGCAGCTTGCTTCTTCAGGCTGTAGATACGCATCAACAGGGAAACAACAGAAGAGCATCAAATATTAATTCTGAATCTGTATTAAAGTATAATAAGCAGCAGTAAGCATGTGTTAAGCTGTCAGGAGGCATGCTGGATTGAACAGCGTAAGCTGGGGCCGGATTCTTCATTATCCCGTGGACCAGGAGCCTCGCTAAGGATGTAATTTATTCTCTTCGAGGCCTTTGCTTTGGCGTCAAGATGTTTTCCTCAGGCTTTCCCGTGTGAATGATTTCCTCTTCTGGTTCTTCTCGGTAAAATATCTTTATTGCTGTTGTTTTTCGTTATGAAAAGTCCGTGTGTTTATCTTTAAGGATTTAAGTGATACAGAAATGAGTGGTAAGCGCAGCACTAAAACTGGAACGATACAGGGTGGATGAGCATGGCCTCGACACAAAGACGATGCACCAACTCGTGACGCCTTCCGTATTTGAAAAGAAAAAAAAAAAAAAAGAAATGAATAATAACAAATAGAAATTTCCAGAGGTTTACTTCTTGTTTGTAATTTAACAGTAATCTGTCCAGATATCTTTATGTATATAGTATACACACTATTTTTATACATGTATATACTATTTGTTATTGACTTTAATTTTAATTGTATTATACTGAAGGCATTATAGCTCTGTCTTTTTTTACCTAATAGTACGTATTTAACAACCTTCTGCGAATGTATATTATTTTTTATAGAAAAATATTATTATAAAAGATTAGCTAAAAATATGTTGTGATATTTCTTGGGAAACCATTAAAATGTGAATTGTCCCACATAGACCAATGGAATAGAATAGAGAACCCAGAATTGGACCCACAAATGTACGGCCAACTAACCTTTGCAAAGCAGGAAAGAGGATCCAGTGGGAAAAAGACAGTCTCTTTAGCAAATGGTGCTGGGAGAGCTGGACAGCAACATGCAGAAGAATGAAACTAGACCACTTTCTCACACCAGACACAAAAATAAACTCAAAATGGATAAAAGACCTAAATGTGAGACAGGAAACCATCAAAACCCTAGAGGAGAAGACAGGCAACAACCTGTTTGACCTCAGCCGCAGCAATTTCTTGCTCCACATGTCTCCGAAGGCAAAGGAAATAAAGGCAAAAATTAACTATTGGGACCCCATCAAGATAAAAAAGCTTTTGTACAGCAAAGGAAACAATCAATAAAAGGCAACCGACAGAATGGGAGAAGATATTTGCAAATGACATATCGGATAAAGGGTTAGTATCTGAAATCTATAAAGAACTTAACAGACTCAACACCCGAAAAACAAATAATCCAGTGAAGGAATGAGTAGAAGACATGAATAGACACTTTTCCAAAGAAGACATCCAGATGGCCAACAGACACGTGAAAAGATGCTCAACATCACTCATCTTCAGGGAGATGAGAATCAAAACAATGAGATATCACCTCATGCCGTGAGAATGACTAAAATCAACAGAAGAACCACCAAGTATGAGAATGTGGAGAAAAAGGAACCCTCCTGCTCTGTTGGTGGGAATGCAAACTGGTGCAGCTACTCTGGAAAACAGTATGGAGGTTCCTCGAAAAATTAAAAATAGAATTAGCGTATGATCAAGTGATTTCACTGGTGGGTATTTACCCAAAGAACATGAAAATAGTAATTTGAAAAGATACATGCACCCCTATGTTTATTGCAGCGTTATTTACAATACTCAAATTATGGAAGCAGTCCATGTGTCCATCAATAAATGGATAAAGAATATCACACACACACACACACACACACACACACACACACACACGCAATGGAATATTACTTAGACATAAAAAAGCATGAATTTTTGGCATTTGCAACAACATGGTTGGATGGAGCTAGAGGGTATTATGCTACATGAAATAAGTCAGTCGGAGAAAGACACATACCGTATGATTTCACTCAAATGTGGAATTTAGGAAGCAAAACAAATGAACAAAGGAAAAAAAGAAATAAGAAACCAGAACGTTCACTATAGAGAACACACTGATGGTTACCAGAGGGGATGTAGGTAGGGGGATGGATGAAACAGGTGATGGGGATTAAGAGTACACTTACCTTAGTGAACACCGGGTAACGTATAGGATTATTGAACCACTATGTTGTACACCTGAAACTAATATAACGCTGTATGTTAACTATGATGGAATTAAAAATTTTAAGCCTGAATTGGCAAGATTATATGATGACATGGAGATATGATTGTCAATAAATGAAACACGAATACAATTATTCACAGAAAACCAAATATCCAAACAAAATACGTTCCTCGTCTTGTTTAAGATGGATTTGTCTTAAATTTGCTTTCCGGGGAAGATTCCCTTGGCTGTCTTCACAATGGGCTATCCATGTGGATTTTATTACTTACAATGACCCGGATGTGATTTTTAAAGGCAGTCCCTTCCCCACCTTGATCTCATCAGGCTCGCTCCCTGGAAATGTCACCCAGCTGAATGACAGTGTGATGGGCAGTGGGTTTGCTCCTTTTGTGACCCTGTTTCTATCTTTCATCTCGTTAGAACCTCTTGGGGGAAACTAGATTTAACTTGAAATGCACTTTCTTTTTGGAAAGAAGTCAAATAAACAGTTCCGGGGAGTAAAATGTTTGACAGTGAACAGATCGCATATAAAGGGACCTAGAAATTTATTTGGGATGTTAAATTCCAAACGGAAACAATGTGATCCTCCTACAGATGCAAGGAGTGTGTCTTCCCTAAAATAGCTGGTATTCCTGTTTGTTAAATGTGTCCTAAAATGAAATCTCAATTCCCACCTTCTATCCCACTTGTCAACCCCCAAATTGGTAAACAGAACCACTATGTACACTGTGGGTTAAGCCAAGGATCTAGGTGATAGTCTTGTAGAGGGCGGCTTCTGTCATAGTAACAAATAACCTTGGAATCTCTGTAGCTCACAGTGATAAACATTTACTCCTCACTCATGGGTCTGTTGGTGTTAGATGGCCTCAACTGGGCTTAGGTGGGGTCTACAGGTCTTCCCATTCAGGACCCAGGCTGGCAGAGCAGTTACTCCCTGGGATGTGCCTGGTTTACAGTGTAGAGGACAAACTCAGGAAGGACGGCAGAAATAAGTGGTGCCTTCTACACTCTCTGTTATATCTGATACACTGGCTCTCCCGTGTAGATCTTATTGGCCAAAGGAAGTCATGTAGCCAAGTCCAAAATAAATGAGGAGAGACTTGTACTGTGCCCGCAGGGCCGCCATGCTCTGCGGGGATAGATTCCCTGTAAACAAGTGGTTCACTTGACCACAGCCATGGTTCGGTTCAAGTCCTGTTGCCTGTCTGTCCAGAGCATAGCCCCCACCTCTCTCTTCTCTCCCCTTCCACCACCACCCTCCAGAGAAGCTACCATACTGTCTGTCTCTCTCTCTCTCTCTCTCTCTGCTTCCACTGTTCACCGGACCTCCCACAGTCCATTCTGCATACGGCAGCTGGAGTGATCTAAAAACAACCCAACAAAATGCAAAACAGGCTATGATACTCCTTTGCTCAATGCCACCCTTGGCTTCTCACAAAAACTCATGTTCCTGCTCCTTGACCATAAAGCCCGATGAGATCTGGTTCTGCCCCTCTCCTGACATCGTCTTGGGCGGCTCTCCTCTCTTACGCTCCCCAGTAAGCATACTCAGTCTTGCCTTAGGGGCCTCACACCAGCTGTTTCCTTTGCCAGGAGCATATTCCTGTTGGTCTCATCTGTATAGAGAAGGTTTTATTGGACATTGGTCTAGGGCATTCTCTGGGTGGCGCTCACCCACAGGTTGATAGCCCCTCTTTTTCCCTTCTTGGTTGCTCATTGTCTATTTCCTGTGCTCTCCACTCTTTGCCGGGGAATCGAGAACGCCGAGCCTTTGGTGTCCCAGGTTCCCAAAAGAGTTCCCGCAAACTACCAGGACTTGGTGAATATTCTCAATGAATTTTAAACTTTCCTAATGGGATCCATGACACGATATTTTCTCTAACTGTTAATGTACTTTTTTTTTTTTTTTTTAAAGTGTGCTGTTGTAGGTGAATGTGGGAGTGGGGAGTTTGCCACACTGTGAAATCAAAAGCCAGGTCCAATGGTAGGATGAGGAATAAACTCACAGGGAGGAAAGACCTAGCACCTTCCATAAGGAGGGGCCATGCAATGTGGTAGGGCCAACAAAGTGCATGGGGTGACAACCAGGGAGAGTGGGGGTGACTCCAGTCCTATTTCTTCCCAGATGTGTGTCCCTGGCTACGTTATTCTATTTAGCTTAATCCTTGATATCCTTCAGAAGTAGGTATTTTATATATGTGTATATATTTACAATGATATAAATAATTATGTATTATATTGATAACAATATAATTAATATAATATACAATTAATATATAATATGTAGTATATATAATTTTATATTTGTACAGTTATTAATATAAGGTTCTATAAATATAAAGTTATATATACGTAACTATATATATAGATAAATAAGCTTTATATACATATATATAAATATATACATCTATTAATGTATATATACAAATGTTTCATAAGGGAAGGAGTTGAGTGTGAGGGATTATACGGAACTGGTGTGGTGTTCAGCCCAACAGAGATGTTCAGTAAATGCTGGCTCCCTACGTAAACAATTCCGGGTTCTGCTGTGTGGTGCCTGTATAAACACGTGATGCATTACAATTCTAAGACGCGACTACGATAAGTGAAAGCCAGGTGATTTATGGAATTATAAAAATGCTTCTCCATAGAGGAATTCACCCCTGGGAATCTAACGGTAACACCACCTATCCCATTATAATGTGACCCCAATAGCAGAAAGCTCAAAAGCAGCTTTCAGTTGCCGCGTGGCCGGTGAGTGCAGAGCATATGTTTCCCACCCTGTCGCTTACCGGGTGGCCCTGTGCTCCGTGTGAGCCGGGCCGGTGGGGCAGTTCCTGTCCTGTGATCTGTGTTCCAGTCCTGGAGCACGGATGATTCGGGGTCCTGACTTGGTGCTGCCCCGCGCTGGGATTCTTCCTGACTTGCAGAAGTCCTTCCCAAGGGGGCTCATTATATTGATTTAAAGCCATATACGTGATTATTGAAAAGCAAAGTAAATGTTTACAGATATTCAAGCAATTTCTGTGGGCAACAACTAGCGACTTCTGTCTCGGGTTCAAAAAAATCTTAATTCCCCGCCCGCCTCGGGCCCCTGGCAAATCGATGAAAGCACCCCTACTTTTCTTGTTGACAGTTAATTAGCCTGACTTCTGGCGGCACTAACAGCAATCCTGGAGGCCTGATGGCACATTTTAGAAATGGGAAACCAGACCCAGAGAGGTTGACATAGCTGCTCAGGGGACACAGCTTCCAAGGGGCTGTAAGTGCAGGTCTCCGGACCTCAGACTGCAGTGTTTCTGACCCCCACGATGACGTGCCAGCCACCTGTTCGTGTTCTGTGGCCGCTCTCACCAACTGCCACGGTTCGATGATCTCACCGCCCTCGAGGCCAGCAGGGCCATACCCTTCGGCAGGCTCCAGGGCAGACTCGGTCTCTTGCCTTTTCCCCGTCTGCAGTCTGTCTAGAGCTCCTGGGTTCTTCCTCCGGCTTCGCTGCCAGCTCCGTGGTCCGCTGTGCCTTTTTCCACGGTCACTCCCCGGCCCCCCGGCTCCGCTTCTGCCTGCCACACCTTGGGGGACCCTGGTGTTACACTGAGGCCTCCCAGGTGGTCCAAGATGTCCTCGCTAACTCAAGGCCAGCTTATCAGCAGCATTAATTCCATCCGTGACCTCAGTTCTCCTTTGCTGGACAGCCCGCCATACTCACAGCCCCCAGAGATTAGGACGCGAGTCAGCATTTGGGGGGTACCTTCTGCCCACCACTCTGTCTGGCGCATTGTTGGTGGGTGCTGAGTCAGAGAGGCGGGACGAGGACACCTGGGTTGCCCAGCAGCGCTCACCCACCAGCGCGGGAAGGCTGTTTCCAGTGCGCTAGAGGAGGAGCAGAGGGGCACCTGGAGTCCAGGGGCCAGCTGGCTGGGCCCCCCATCCTGGGGCCACTTCTCCTGAGCTCTGTGCGTGTGCGCGTGAGGGGCCCTCTCTGGGCCTCCCTCCCCAGTCTGTGAAATGGGGTCAGCAGTCCTGCCTTCCTGCCTCAGCGAGGCTGCTGTGCCCGTGAGGACCTGGGCAGGGGTGGGGGTCGGTATGGAATTGCCACATACACCTGGCTGTCCCCTCCTTCTGGTATCAGGGTCCTGGACCCTTTGTCCTTTGCTGGGGCCACAGGATTTATTCTAGAAGGTGACACCTCAGGGCAGAACGTTAATTGCTTTCCCCTGCTTGAGCCCTGCTCTACAGATAGGGGCATCTCCCAAGGATGTGCAGATGGCTCCATCAGACACGACTTCATGCCCGGCATCTTTCCTGGCCTAGATGCATAAGGCTCTACTTAGGGGCGGAGGAAGGAGAAGGCTTGGCTGGCAGAGGTGGGGGCTGGGAAGGTGGTAAGGGGCTGGGTGAGGGGTGGGCTTCCCCACTGGGAACGACATGTGTCTTTTCTCCTCTCTGTCTCCACTCCTAGCGCCCCCTCTCCTGAGGTGGTTCCCTGCCCCCCTGGGCTTTGTTCTAAACCTTCACAGGACTTCTGACACAGGCGGGGTCACCGCTGAACTTGGGTTCACACACAGCCCCATGCGGAGGCCCAGAGCGCCAGCTAACACAGCAGATTTGGTCCTTGTCCGCTTACTTGATGTTTCTGTGAACATGGGAAGTCCTCGACAACCCAGTGCAAAACACCACGCACGCGGGCCTGAGCCTTCGCATATCGCTGTTGAGAAACAGAGACCCAGAGTGCTTATGCCGTGTAGCCAGAATTCTAGAGCTGATGGCTGGCCCAGCCATGATTTGAACTCGGGATTTTTGCCTCCACGTGGAAGGTGTGTGCATTCACCAGGATCTTGGTATAAAGAAGAGAACATTTCTTCCTGACTAGTTTTAGCCAGAATGGGTCTTCGGTCATTAGCAGAATCCACGAACGGGGTTGCAGGGCCCCAAACAGGAGCATTGTCCCCTGGCCTTCTGCAGAAGTGCTCTGAGGGACCAGCCGAAGCCGGGTCCCAGTCCCTGACACCCCCAGCTCCTGGGCCCCTGGGAACTGAGCGTGGGGGCACCACCACGCTGGCTGGATTGCCTCCTGCCAAGCCTGCTTCCCAGTGACAGACACAAAGTTTCCATGCAGAGCCCAACATGACCCTGCCTCCTGTTGGGGCCGGAGCCTGGGATCTGGCTTCTCACGAGGGGCTGAGTCTGCTTCCATTCTAACTCCTGAAGTGGGGGTGCTCAAGGTTGCCAGCACCCCCCCCCCCCCCCCCGCATCCAACCCCACCCCACAAAACAGGAGCTCACCTGGTGCGTTTAGTCCTGGCCTATCCGGGCTGAATCCTAGGCAGGGTGCCTCCTGACGGACTCCTGGTCTCCCCTCCTACCTCTGCGAACAAAAGGTTTGAAGCAAACTTCCATTCGCTGCGCGTGGGGGACAAGCACTCAGTGCCTGTCGCTCACATCGTATTTGAATTTCAGCAAAACAGGGAAAGTACATGTGTGAGACATTTTCTATTCCGTTTCCAAGTACTTTCCTAAGAGTGACTTCTGACAACTGTCATTAAAAGGAAATAGACACAGTATGAAAAAAACCCCTGAAATCTCATAATATAAAAAATTACTCGATTTCCTCTGCTTTGCAGCTGGTTTAGGAGGAAAAAAAAAAAGAAAAAACCACAAGCTCTTTTTCCTATTTCCAGGTAGTGTGGTCCTTGAATTCATATTACTTAGGTCGCGGGTGGTTTTAATGCTCAGTATGTCTAATGGAGACGATGAAAGCAAGGAAGAAACCTCCAGAGTCCACAGATTTCATTTGAAAACATTGTCGCTGCGGTAGGAACAGTTGTTTACCAGCTGTAATTAAGGGCGGCTATTTCTTGTGCTGTGTCCATGAGAGCACTTCCCTGTCTCTTTCTCTCTCCCCCTCTCTCTCCATGTGCACCCAAGCTCTGCAAACCATAAATCACGATTCAGACCTCTCTGTATGAACAGCAGCCACAGCCTCTCAGGAATCCCTGGTGAGCGTGCCTTTTGTTTCAGACTCCCTTGTCCTACGGTTTCTCCCTCCCCCGTGGCACCCCCCTCTGCATCCCATCACCTCGAGGGTGCTTCCCACGGCGGGGGGCGGGGGGGGGCGCGGCAGGGGAAGAGGTATGGGGGGGGATGGGCTCCAGGGCAGAGCCCGTGGACGCACAGTGCTGGGGTGAGGCTCCCCTGCTCAAGTGCATGCAGCTATCTGATTTTCAGTATCACTGGGTCCTTTGTAATCTGAGTGTTTTGTTTTATGCCTTTTAGAACAACGTTCTGCACAGGGTTAATAGCTTCACCAGGCTGCTGGAGGGAGCACTGTTGGACACAAGGGCGGGAAGCCTTGGTGGAGAGGAGGCAGGGCTGCCCTCTGCCCATGCCAGGACTCTGCGGTGGCAGCACTGGGGCTCAGCGGGCAGCTGGGCTTGCCCTCTTCTCTGGTCCAAGCGCTCCTTACCCTTCCCAGTTCGGTAGACTTTGAGCACATCCCTACTGCAGTGCTTTCTGCTGGGGACCCTGAGAGAGAGAGCCAAGCTGGAAAATGCACTGTGGCTTCTCCCCAGGGACCGGACGCTATGGAGGGCAGCTGCACAGAGAGCAGGAGAGAGAGAGAGCGAGAGCGAGAGAGCACGCACAACTTCTGTGCAGAAGGCAGAGATGAGCATCACAGTAGCGATCCAAATTGTTCTGTAAAAGGGGACCTAGGAGTAAGAGAGGAGGAAGGGTTGCATCCCAATGTGGGAGGAGGCCGTCCCGAGGGAGGTGGGGGTCTCGCCTTTGTGGAGGTTGATCTGTTTCATGCTAGGAGGGGAGGGCATTTCATATACAGGGGGATATGTAGGTTTAAAGGAGGAGCTGGTGTGTGCACGCACGTGTGTGTGTGGCAAAAAAGCCAGTTGGTGGGAGATAAAGTGTGAAGACAGGGTAGGGGAAAGGCTGGGAGGGCAGGTTTCTGCTGCGGAAGGGGAAGACTGGAAGGTTGGAGGGCGGGGGCGCTCTAGGACACGGATGGGGCTGACAAGAGAGGGGGCTGCCTGCCGTGCGGAGCTGAGCTGACATGTCAGGTGCCCCCGGAGACAAGGGCTGAGACAGAGGAGGGTCTGAATGGCGCGGCCCTGTCCCTGGAGATGGCTCAGTGGCTGCCCGTTTCTGCACTCAGTGAACACCGGTCAAGTCCCTGCTAGGTGTCCGAAGTGCTCAGCGTGGGAGGTACTGAACCCCTTGCGGCCGTGGTGCCCAGATGCCGTGGCATGAGGCATCCAAAAAGCTTTAAGATCAGCGCCCTCCAGAGACACTCATGAGCACGTGCACGTGAACGCGGTGCCAAACTGTGCTCACAGGCTGTGCTGCGCATGTGCGGCCAAGCAGAAAGGCCTGGTGTCAGGAGGCATTAAGGAGGGAGTTTCCAGATGCCTCCTTAGCTTCTCAGCTCTGTCCTCTTGAGTTGTCCCTACAGCTCCCAGCCTCCCTGCGTTTCGCAGAGTCCCGACCTGACAAGAGGGTAAGGACAGGGGCACCCGTGGCCCCCAGTTGCTGGGTCCCCAGGCGATGGGACCCTAGTGCGCGTGGGCGCACACGTGCACAGACTGACTCCTCCATGACGGGGCTGCAGCAGCACTGGAACACTTGAGGCTCGGACTGGGAGACCGTGAAGACCTCCCTTGGGGCGGGGGTGGGGGAAGCGCTATGGAAAATGCTCAGGACTGACTCCAAGGTTCAGCCTAGAGGGTTCCCTGGGCTCCCTCTAGCCCACATGTGCATAATTGCCCTGTGTTCCTGTGATAATCACACCTGCTTGTTTGTAAATGTTATCGTTGCAAAGTGACAGCTGGATGGAAAGGCCTGTAATTCTCAACAATAGTATTGAATGTGTGCCCATTCAGGGCAGTTAGCCTTTTGAGTGGATGGGTGTGGGAGGGGGGTTCTACGGCCCCTCTCAGGGGGTGCCTGCTCTTCCCGCAGCTCACAGAATTCCAGCTCACTTAGTGTGTGTTAATAGATACCTATTTTAAGAAGAGGTAGAAAGGCCAAGCTGGTGTCAGAGTACCAAGGAAACAGGGAAGGACTGTTAATGAAACATCAGATGGGAGGTTGAGTACACTGGGAGGCTGAAACTCCCCTGAGCCTGAAGAGGATCGAGAAAGCGGAGACAACAGCACAGAGAGTGATGAAATGGAGGTTTGTTGTGAGGAATGTGTCTCAGCTGTGAGCTCCACCACCACCGCCACTGACACGGACACCACACAGGGCACTCTCTCCTCAGTTTTCAGAAAAAGAAGCTACTTTCTCCAGCTGTGGTCTCCTCTTTGTCACCACCGCCAAGCCACGGGGACAGGCTTTTGGGAGGATTTGCATCTGTCTCCCGATACAAACTCGGGGCTGCTCTGGTTAACATTTGAGCATGGTCTAATGAAATGGGGTACCTGAGCTGAATGACAGTTTTAATTATGTTCAAAGTAGCTTTTAAAGAATAAATAAACGAAGGCATAAATGATACAACAAATAAACAATTGCGGAGGCTTGGAAACATGTTCCCAAAATTCCTTGACACGCTTTCAACAGAGGGATGGAGTTGCTGTCCACGCCTCTTGAGTCTGGGTCTGTTCTGCTTGGCCAAGCAGTGGGGATGATGGCTGTGTCATTTCTCAGGCTTCAAGAAACTGGTAACTTCTGCTTTCCACCTCTTGGGACACAGAGTGTGGGACCCCAGCTGCCTTTCTGTGAGGCAGCTCAAGCCACCTTGTGGAGACGCCCACCGGGAGAGGATCCAGCAGCCAGCCCCGACTTGCCAGTTCTGTGATGCACCACCTTAGAAGCAGGTACAGATGAATTGTATTTCAACTGATGCCACGTGGAGCACAGCCAAGCTTCCCGGCTAAGCCCCTGCTCAGCAAAAGAGTGAACAAAAGAAATAGGTGTTGTTTTAAGACACTAAGCCTCGGCGTAATTCGTTCTGCATCAAGAAATCACTAAATCTGATTTATGAATAGATTTTATGCTATGGAATGGACTGTATGTAATAGTCTAGAACTGTGGCTTGACTGTTTATGCACAGACACTATTCCTGAAGCACTGGCTGCATGGCCTTGGTGGACAGATGCAATCAGAGCTTAGAACGTCAGGCTCCTTACTTGTAGAGAGAACAGGTTCCATCTGCTGCTTATATCGGGAGCTTGGGTTTCCATATGCACAGTGGCAGTGCCCTTGACAGAGAGCACTCCTCGACAAAGGGTGGCTCCTTGTTTTCCTCCAACCCCATTCCCCACCCCTAGGGGATCGGTGGTTAATTTTTTGGCTTGTTTTCAGAACTGACCTAGACAGGTAACTTGGTGAGAGTCATTGTCTCAGAGACGAAGGGAGTGCTCAGATTCAGGGGTGGCAGAGAACTACAGTCTTTTGTAGTTGGGACTTTTTTCTTTAAACAATTTGCACAAAGCCACCTTTCAACAAGAAGATACAGGAATAAAAATATTTTTGGAGAAGTGGTCCAAAGGTCAAATAAAAAACGCATTTTCCGAAGCTAAGTGAATTTCCAAGAAGGGCAGGTCCCATGGCCAAACGTAGGTCTCAGGTTGTTTGTTTTTCCACATTTGCTTGTTGAAGGGAGGGGCTTCATAAACAGGAACACTGGCTCTGAGGTGGGAAATGCGCAGTGTTCCCTGCCTCCCCCCACCTCCCAGGGCCTCTGTGGAGCTCATTCCGTGCCTGGCTGTGCATGGTCTGAACTGGGAGCATGCTTGTCCCTGTCAGCCTGTGGCCCAAACCTCACCTGTGGTGGGTGGGGCAGACACACCCGGAGTCAGACGCCCGTGGAAGCTTCTTGGAGCCAGCCTCCTGACCGGAGGGGCCACTTAGCTCCTTCTTCTGCAGAAAGCAGATAAAGACCTTAGTGACCATCCACTCTCAGCTCGCTCTCTCCTTCTGTGTCAGTCAATGCCAAGGTGAACACTGGGTCAGTGTTTTAGAACAGGATGGGGTCCTGGGTGGCAGGAGTAGCTTTCTGCCATTATCGTAGCTTGGATGGTTAATATTTCCTAAACCTTCTGGTTCACCATCTTCTAGAGAGGACATTTTGAGCACCAAGTGCACTGCAGTCCTTTCTTTGTGGGAGGGACTCATCAGTGTGCATCAGTGCTGGCTTCTAACTCTCCCCCATCCCACTGATGGGCATCTGCTGGTCCATGAATGGCTTTGTGGTGTGAACACTGGGGGTCATACAAGGTGTGGAGGGAGTTGTCTGATCTGTAAAGGTTGGAGCTGGGCTGGAATACATCATTCCCCAAAGGATAATCTCAGGAATACCAGTGCCAGAGTATAGACAGAAGTTCTCAGGTGGACAGGCCCTGTCCTTTTGCTGTGGGACTTTTTAGAGTCTTTAAAGTACAGTGGCCTGTGATGTTCATGTTGTCCCAAACATCCATGATCTGTGTCTGAGTCTGATGTGAAAGACTGGGGGCCTCATGGGTATCAGTTGGGAAGCCCTAATCTCCAGGGTCTGAGGATGTTATTAAATTAAAAAAATTACAGAGAAGGACAGGTTTATATTTATCTTCTTTGTCCCTCTTCGTGGCTCTCCTATAAATGGTCTCTGGGGGTTCCTGCTCCTCACTTTCCATGCTACCCAGGCCTGGACTGTGCTTCCTACTGGCTTAGGGTTTCTTCTCTGCTAGAAGGACCCTAATCCTACTGACCTGTCCCTCCACCAGCCTCTTCATCGAACATTTTCCCCTAGTGTCTCATTGTCTCAGAGCCTGGCTCTGCCTGCCGATTTCTCCCTAAGACTTCAAAGATGTCCGTCACCATTGTGCTGGGGGGACTTTGATATCTCTGTGCCTGCTCTGGTGTTCATGGGGCCTACCCATGTGGACCCACTGAAGATCTGCAACCAGAGGCTTCACCTTTTCTCTCCTTGGACCCAAGCATTTGGGAATTTAGGAGTCTTCTTCTGTAAAGGGCCAGATAGTCAATATTTTCAGCTTTGCTGGCCATCTGGTTTCTGTTGTAACTAGTCAGCTGCTACCACAGTGTGGAGTGACAACGGGCAGGCAGTAGGTAAATGAGAGGGTGTGGCCACATGTGGCCTGAGTGCCATAGTTTGCCAATCCTTGCTCTAGAATATATCATGGGTGCCCTTGGAGCACTCCACTGTTCACCAAATTATTATCTTTCCTCTCAGCCACAGCCTGGATAACAAGTTATAGAACTTGATTTCCATTTTATTTCACCCAAGGATTGGAGCCTATGCCCGAACTCGAACCCCAAGGCATAGGGCCTTGATTCCTGGCTGGTTGTTGAGGGCCCGTGAGTGGAATTAGGGAGGAGATTTGAGTGCAGTATTCTGACTAACCCTTAGGACTGTCCGTCAGTGGAAGCTCATTTGAGAGACCGTGAGTTGAGGGGTCAGTACCCTGACATGGAGGGTGGGAACACCCAGCAATGCTTTCAGGTTACTTTGTTCTGGAAATCAGAGGTGGGTTTTGATGGCCTCGAAGGCAATTCCAGCACCTGACCTTCTGACGCGGATTCAAAGCCTGGCTTCTCTCCTCCCCACCCCTATGTCCTCCTGAGTGGACCCCTCCCTAGGCTGCAGCTGGGTGTGTGGCCACTGTGGCTTCCCTTGCCCAGTGCTAACTTGCCTTACTTAATTCCCTCTGCCCAGATCAAATAGAAACAGATGCCTGTTAGAAAAATGAATTAGGGGCGCCTGGGTGGCGCAGCCGGTTGAGCGTCCGGCTTCAGCCAGGTCAGGATCTCGCGGTCCGGGAGTTCGAGCCCCGCGTCGGGCTCTGGGCTGATGGCTCGGAGCCTGGAGTCTGTTTCCGATTCTGTGTCTCCCTCTCTCTCTGCCCCTCCCCCGTTCATGCTCTGTCTCTCTCTGTCCCAAAAATAAATAAAAAACGTTGGAAAAAAAAATTAAAAAAAAAAAAAAAAGAAAAATGAATTGAAGCTGGGAATATAATATTGAGTTATTGAGTTATTTTGATGGACTCCAAAGCCTGATGCAGTCACACCTGGCAGCCACAGCCTCTGCTTTGTCTGGTCGCTTATTAGCTTTGGAGTGAGCTATAACAGAATCCCTTCTTGCTCCAGGGACTGCTTCTTGGCTCTGAGAGCCTGTCACCCTCTGCATCCCTAGCAAATGTTACATGTAAAGCGGGGTGGAGGCATACTGGGCGCAAAGCTCTTTTGTTGCCTCTGCTGACACGTCCTGGACCTTGTTTGTTCTGAAGTTGCTCTTCTAGCAAATCTAAGCATCCCAGCTGGTGGACATCAACAGATTGGATCTGAAGCACAACCGTTGTCCCCGGAAGGGTGTCAGGACTGTGAAGGGTCTGAGTTTTTAATCCTACTGGCAAGAGCACAAGTTAGCCTGGCACAGTTTCCTGGAGGCTGGAATAAGATACAACACTGCTGGCCTAGAGACAAAGGAGTTTGTTAAACATGGCGGAGAAGTTCCCCTTGACTGCAAGTGCCATGGGCACGAGGCAAGTAAGTCTGGATGGATGATGGATGCCTGTTCACACAGTAGGTGTTTTATACCTGAAGAACCTGAGCGTAGGGGACCAGAATCTTTTAGTAATGGCAGTAAGCATGCCTGCTCTTTGGTATGGAGGGAGAGACTACTTCTATAGAGAGTTTCTCAACCTAGGCTTCATGAACTTTGTGGGCTGGATAATTCTCTGTTGGTGAGGACTTTCTTGTGCACTATAAGATGTTTGCTTGGCAGCATTTCTGGCATCTACATGCCAGATGTCATTAGCATCCTTATCCCAATTGTGACAAGCAAACATACCTCCAGACATTGCCAAGTGTCCGCCGAGGGGCAACATTGCCCCTGATTGGGAATCACTGCTCTGTAGCATGTAAAACATGTTCTCACTATTTAAATATCCTTGAGAAGAATGGGCATTCTTAGAACAAAGGGAAGTCGGTGTCTCTGATCACAAAGCAAGTAGGAACCTGAGAGACCCATAAAGAACTGTCTCTCAACGACAGGCAGGTGCATGTCACGTTACCTGGATGGGACTGGATGGCAGTGATCGTCAGCATCTGGTCTGTGGCCCAGAGGTGGACTGTAAGACACAGTTATGAGCTGTATACCCATCCTGAATGCAAGACATTTCTTTGCTCTTATGGATGAATGGAAAGGCATTTGGTAGACTTCTATTTTTATGTGTGATTAAGGCCTACTTATTAGTACCCTACTAAGTTATTAAGGGCCAATAAAATCTGGTGTTTCAATCAGAGAGGCATCGAATGACAACACGCCAAGTGTTGAAACTCAACCATCTGCTGCGTATTACCATCACAGAGTAAATGTCTAGGATATAAGAATAAGTCTGAATTTTGTTCAAATACGATCATTGTTATTTTTTGGTGGTCAGGTTTTAAGCTTGATAGATTGCTTTTGTGGTCATCCTGCTGTGTACATTTGTGATGTGAAGTGTTCAATTGCTTTCTGCTGACAATGGTATAGTGCAAGTGTGACCAGTGTGAGGTGTTGCTGACCATAGCCACTGCCATGAAGGTGGTTTGGTGGCCCTGGTGCTGAGGGTGGTGCTGCCTGCAATGTGTTTTATGATTTGAAATATAAATTTACACTTCAACTGAGTGACAGACTTTTAACATGAGGAAACCATTGGGGGATTTTAACTCCCAGCTTTATCTGTTATACTTGACTTTGAAAGTCGATCTTCGGATACTGACAGTACATCTAAATAATGTGATTTGTCCACATTGCTGGCATTTTTGTGCTGACTGGATGTGATGGTAACCTGTGACTCATGTGACTGTCAAGCTGTCACGAGTGTAGGGATCTAACAATGATACTGTACTAGGCATTTGGCTAATTTCCTTCTAGAGGCCAAACATGAGCTAAATAGTAGATTCTGGCCAAGTGCTGAGGCTTCTACCTAGTCTACTGAGGACTAAGACAGCTTCTCCTGAGAAACCTGGCTGGTCCACCAACTGGGCACCATGACCAATCTCCCTCTGCAGGTGAGGTGGTCAAGACGGATGGTGCGTTGAGTTGCTTGATGTCTCTTGAGTTGCTTGATGTCTCTCGAGTTGCTTGATGGTTTTAACTGGCTGCTCTTCTTGACTTTGATGATAAAATACTATTTATTCAGATTTGTCTTTATTAATATAGGTTTTATTCCATACCTTTTTTTTTTTTTGTTAACCTGTCAGCATGTGGTGTTGCCATTTAATTTAGTTATATATTTTCTTTTCTTAAAACCCAATATGGAAACTTAAGGACACACACACTACAGTTTAAATAGTATTCCCTACTCTTCCCTTGATCATGGGGTGCCAAGACATTTGGTCAAACATTTTTCTGAATATGTCTGTGAGGGTGTTTTTGGATACGATGAACATTTGAATAGGTAGACTAAGTAAAACAGGTTGCCATCTCTAATGTGGGTGGCCCTTATCCAATCAACTGAGGGTCTGAATGGCACAAAACGACTGCATAAGAAGGAATTTCTTTCACCTTTCTGACTGAGCTGGACATTGGTTTTCTCCTGCTCGGGTATTGAAATTTACACCATTGGCTCTCCTTGTTCTCAGGCCTTCAGACTTGAACTAGAACTACAACACTGGGTCTCCTGTGGCTCCAGCTCGTTGACTACAGATGATGGGACTTCTCAGCTTCCATAATTGTATGAGCTATTTCTTTATCATGAATCAGTCTCTTTCTCTCTCTTGCTCATTTCCTCTATCTCTGTCTCATATTACTCTGTTACAAGCAAATATCTGTATCAATATCATCTATGTCTATATCTCCTTTTGTTGGCTCAGTTCCTCTGGAGAACCCTGACTAATAAGAGGGACCATCCAGGGAAATAGAAGTGAGAGAGTGAGAATGTACTTCAGGGAAAGGAGAAACATCAACAAAGGTTTTCTTACTGTATGGATTACCACTGAGAAAGGCTGAATGTCAACCCACTGGAGGCTTGAGGAACCATGATTCACATTTCTTTCAGTAGAGGACAAGTGGCATGAGGACATTTTCCCATGGATTTGCATCTCCCAAGGATTGCCCTGGGACACGGATTTTCCCACTTCCAAACTATGTCCGTCTGCAGGTAACTTACCCAGCACCTCTTGCAGCTTTGGGGTGCAGAGAAACCAGATGCTGAGATACTAGTGCTCTTAGCCTGGGAGCACTAGTAATGAGATGTAGAGCTGTCCAGAACCGTGGTGCTGAAGTTTCTTGGGCCAGAGGATCAATACCACACAGGTATAATAAAACTACCTGGTTACTTTTAAGATTATAGGGCATAGTTTTATAATATAATGGAAAGCTCCGTGAGGACATAGGGTTTTAAAAAAAGTTTTGTTTATATATGTATCTCCTGTGCCTGATACATAAAGAAAACAATACATTTTTATTGAATGAATAAACATAAAATCAGTTGTGTGAGCTCACATTATCCTCTTATAAAGTAAATAATAAGGCTTTTCTGTGTGTTGCCAAGAAGAAGTCTACTTCAGCAGTTTGTTTGTCTCTAGTTCTTCGTCACTTGATTTTTTTTTTCTTCCTGAAGAGGAAAAGGGGTGGGAAAGATGGGCCACAGGTTCTTGTGCTCACCCAGAGCAACTACTCTAAATCATTCCCACCAGCAGGACTACTGCTGAACTCCAACCAGACAGTCTTCGCCTGTAGGTGGTGATCTTGGCCCTGGCCGCAAGGCAACCCCAGCCCCCGGGGGGGGCGGCGACATTGGAAAGTCCTAACCAAGGTCAATGGGGAACCACTTTATATATTAGGGTGACAAATGTTTGGATGCTCACCTTGCTATTTAATTTTTACAACCCAAATTTGTGATAATCAGCATCTGTAAGGTTTAATCAGAATATGAATTGGAGTGGCTTTGCCTTGTTTTCTATCTTCATTACTCTTTCTCCCTTGGGTCATCGATGGAAATCTTTCAGTGCACAGGCCAGTGGGATATGAATGCATCCTTTCCCAAGAAACGACTCTATGTAAGCTTAAAAGAGCTTATTAAATTAGTATGTGGGATATGATTTCATCCACATAATAAAAGCTGCAGCTGCTTTTAAAGAAATGAAATTGTATTGCACATGGCGTTCAATCTTCAGCCCTACCCACAAAGGTGCTCTGTTGGAGAGATGCATGGCTCCCAGAGGGCCTTCTTCGGGGAGGGACATCAGCAAGGAGACAAATGAGCCTTCCTGCTTTTCATACTATACATGTTTGTTCTTCATTCGTGGAGGTTGGAAGTCATGGATTTCATTACTGCAGTGCATTGAGGGCCAGGGAAAAAAAAATCCAATTTGCTACTGCCTCAATGACTTTGTGTTTTAATCAAATGGATAAGAAAGAGTCATTAACTGATGCTCAGACTGATTAAAATTCCAGTGAGAAAGAAAAGAAATGAGATTGTGACACAGCCTTAGAAGGTCACTTGCTCCCTGGTAGTTCTGCGCCTATAAAGTCTCCCTTGTTCGTTGTTACCATTACTGAGCACCCTTAGCAGCTGTGGACAGTCGGGGTGGCATCCTGACCTTCGCCCCTTGGACAGTGGGGGTGGCAGTCCTGACCTCTGTCCCTGTGTCCAGGGTCTCTGGCTGTGAAGGAAGGTGCCTATCCTTTCTGGGATGATCCAGTGAGTGGACTATATAAATCCCCTTCAATATGGTGATAAAAAAAGTTTCCTTTTCCCTGCACTCATGAATCTTGATTTTAAATCACAGGAACTTTTAAAGATGTGGCCACGGTACTGATTACCTGTATCCTGCAGGGTCAGTGGAGGTGTGGAAGGCAGCAGCAAATGCATCTGAAAGCACTCTGAAAGCTCTCAAGTGCTACTCAAATTTAGATGCCTGTGATTATTGTTATTATTATTATTTTTATCTCTCTCATTACTATTGTTACTGCCACTGCTACTATGAAGTTTTAAGATTGCACAAATTTTCCACATGGCTTGTTTGCTTGACAGGCAGAGATCAGAGGGGCAGTTGGTGAACGGGAAGCTTTCCTATGGCAGAATTTCTCGCAGCTGTCTCTGGGTGTAGCCTCGGGGCCCAGGAGAATTCATCCATAGAAGGGAATGGATTCCTGAGCAATTTCACTGATGCCTCCATGAGGAGGTGAAACAGACACTTGTGCCTCAGAGCAAGCTGGTAGCCTGCTTTCTTTGTTCATTTCCTCATGCCCTCCTTCCTTATCCCATTAATAGTGAGTGGCTCCTATGTGTCAGGCACTGTTCTTCCTGAGAGTCACATGTCTCATGATCCAAGAGGGGACAAAGAGGAGCACTCATTTCTCAGTGTGTAGCGAGAGCCTCCAAGGGCTGGTAAGATTGGCCACACTCACAGGGCAGTGCACTGAGGCACCTGAGCAGGCTGGGAAGTGGGCCAGATCCGTGGAGACGTGGAGGGTGGGGGGGGGGCGGGCAGACAATCTTTAGGGAGTAAGCAGGAAATGCATGACTAGAATCAATATCAGAAACAGTTTGCAGAGAGCATGGACAGTTTTTAAAAAGTAAAATAGAAACAGAGGTTATATACAATGGTCAAGCAAAATGCACATTAGACTCAGAGGCCACGGTCAGTGGGAAAACCAAAATAGAGACCTATAGGGTGTAGTGTCCACAGACTTGCTGCCACTGAACAGTGAGCTGGGCTTAACTATGGAGAGCCCTCAAAAAACGAAAAATAGAAATACTAAGGGACCCAGCAATCCCACTTTTGGAACTACATTCAAAGGAAACAAAACCATTATCTCAAAGAGGTCTCTGCACCGCTGTAGCAGCATTATTCACAATAACTAAGACATGGAAACAGCCTAAGTGCCCGCCGATGGTTGAATCGATAAAGGAAATGTGCCATGCGCGTGCTCACACACACACACACACACACACACACACACACACACACACACAATGGAATACTATTCAGCCATTAAAAAAATTGAGATCCAGAGCACCTGGGTGGCTCAGTCGGTTAAGCGTCCGACTTCGGCTCAGGTCATGATCTCACGATTCATGAGTTTGAACCCCATGTTGGGCTCTGTGCTGACAGCTCAGAGCCTGGAGCCTGCTTCAGATTCTGTGTCTCCCTTTCTCTCTGCCCCTCCCCCACTCATGCTCTGTCTCTCAAAAATGAATAAACGTTAAACAACAACAACAAAAAAATCAAGATCCTGCCATTTGTGACAATGTGGATGGACCTTGAGGGTATTATGCCAAGTGAGGTAAGTCAGACAGAGAAAGACAAATACTGTATGAGCTCACTTATAGGTGGATTAAAAAAAAAAAAAAAGCGAAGTTCACAGCAAAAGAGATGAGTTTCGTGGTTACCAAAGGCGAGAGATGGGGAGGATTGGAGGCAGATGGCCAAAAGTGCTACCTTCCTGTTATAAGTAAGTTCTGGGGAGGCAGTGTACATCTTGATGATACATAGAGCTAACACTGCTGGATGGTGTATTTGAAAGCTGCTAAGAGAGGAGATGGTGAGTTCTCAAGGGAAACAAAACCACGTTTTTCCATTTTCTTTTCCTTTGTTTTGTATCTATGTGAGATAATGGGAGTTAGCTAAACACTGTGGTGATCATTTCACAATATATGCAAGTCACTATACTATCCATCTTAAACTTATACAGCACTGTATGTTGATTATATCTTAATAAAACTAAAAAAAAAAAAAAAAAAGCCCTGGGCTCAGAGCTCTGCAGGGGCCAGTGTGGAAAGGGACGAGCAGGTGGATATCTGGTCTCCATTTCCCGGGTCAGAGAAACAGCCTGTCCAACTCAGTAGTGTGGTTTAGACAAAAGCAACAGGGGCTTTTTCCCTTACCCGTTCGGATACCATCTTGGAAGTCTGTGAAATGACACTTCCACCGTCCCTCCTGCTTCTGAGTCTGGAATCGTTCTTGGCTTGCAGTTTTCAGCTGAAACCCAAGTCAGGGGTTGTAATGTCTTGCAGCAGGTAGAGGAACACTTCCTTTTGGAGGCTCCGAATCGCTTGTCTTCCTCAGGGAGGCTCTCATATTTCAGGATTTGATTTAAATAACCAAGGCTCATATTGTAACTTTGGTAATTAAAACAAAATCGATCCCTAACTAGAATCTTATTTTTATTTAATTTTTAAATGTTTATCTTTTTGAGAGGGAGGGAGAGACAGCACGTGAGCAGGGGAGGGGCAGAGAGAGAGGGAGACACAGAATCCGAAGCAGGCCCCAGGCTCCGAGCTGTCAGCACAGAGCCCGGCGCGGGGCTTGAACTCACAAACCACAAGATCATTACCTGAACCGAAGTCAGATGCTTAACCGACTGAGCCACTCAGGCACCCCTAGAATCTTATTTTTATTTTTATTTTTTATTTCTATTTATTTATTTATTTATTTATTTATTTATTTATTTATTTAATTTATTTTTGAGACAGGGAGAGACAGAGCATGAACAGGGAAGGGTCAGAGAGAGGGAGACACAGAATCTGAAACAGGCTCCAGGCTCCGAGCTGTCAGCACAGAGCCCGACGCGGGGCTCGTCACGGACCGCGAGATCATGACCTGAGCCGAAGTCAGCCGCCCAACTGACTGCGCCACCCAGGCACCCCTAGAATCTTATTTTTAAAAAACAATATAAGAACACTAAAATGATTGTGATGGTAACAACCGTCAGGTGGGGAACGGGGCAGGGCCAGAATTCACTGAGCATGCCGAGTTAGCCCTTCCTGCCTCTGTCTCCTGTCTACCAGCCACCTGCCAGGGGTGCCCTGGGACCAGTCCTTCTGGACCCAAAGCGGGGAGTTCGGTTCTCATGAGGAGGAGGCAAAGAGCACATGGGAGAGAGAGTGCCGTTCCAGCCAGAGGGGTGTTCTGCTGTATTCTTGTCCCCGTGACAGAGTATCTGTGGCCACCATGTTGCACAAGTGTTGAGAGGAACAGCAGCTTCAGGCAGAGACACACTGTGTCAGAAGGGTGCCAGACCTCGGGACTGAGGGGCCCCCAGCTGGCTCAGTCCATTGAGCCTCTGGCTCTTGATTTCGGCCCAGGTTGTGATCTCGTGGTTCATGAGTTCGAGTCCCACATCAGCCTTTGCACTGACGGCATGGAGCCTGCTTGGGATGCTCTCTCCCTCTCTCTGTGTGCCCTTCCCCCACCACTTGCGCTTGCTCTCTCTCTCAAAATAAATAAATAAACATTTAAAAGATGTGGTTGTTCTTCTGTTAATTTGTTCTAACAGTAATAACGGAACATAGCAAGCTCTCACCTCACACCTACTCTGTGCCAGGCATTGTTTTACATCCTCATGTGATCGTTGATACAGCTTGCAAAACACTGAGACTGCCACCTGTTTGCTTAATTCTCCATTCTCTGGGTGACGCATGGTGTGTTTTATTAAATGAAAATATTTTTATCCATTTTTATTTTTATCCATTTTTCTCACGATTCAGCCTTCCATACCAACCTTAACACTAAAGCGTCTCATTCACCCAGGTAGAGAAAATTCGGGGCCTGTAGCTTCTGAGGAACCAATGACCCATATGTGTGATCCTTTCAGATCTGTCTCTTCTCTGCTTACCTGCAAGGCTGTGGATTTGGCCGTGAAGTAGAAGCCCGTTCCTGCAAGGATGAGTTGGAGTTTTGTTCTGTCTTTGAGACACCTCCAGTTTCTTTGAAAACTCCTCGAGGGGCGCCTGGGTGGCGCAGTCGGTTAAGCGTCCGACTTCAGCCAGGTCACGATCTCGCGGTCCGTGAGTTCGAGCCCCGCGTCGGGCTCTGGGCTGATGGCTCAGAGCCTGGAGCCTGTTTCCGATTCTGTGTCTCCCTCTCTCTCTGCGCCTCCCCCGTTCATGCTCTGTCTCTCTCTGTCCCAAAAATAAATAAACATTGAAAAAAAAAATTAAAAAAAAAAAAAAAGAAAACTCCAGAGCATCTTCAGAGCCTTGGGTTTTCTAGTGAAGTTATGGTGGGGGACATCTCGGGGGGTGGATCAGATGGAGCTGAGTAGGGAGAAGTGTCCTTGGCCCATTCACCATCCGGAGGATGGCGGGCCCGTTCATTGTGTACCTTCTCTTCTGAAGTCTGAGATCAGAACTGTGGTAGCCATGTCAAGAGGAAACCACCCTGCTCTTGTCCCTGCAGCCACGTGGGGATGTAGCTGACTATTCTCCCTCCTGGTCTGTCATGGTACGCAGTGTTCCAAGGAACCTTCTAGGATCTCGCAGGTGGCTTTGGTCAGCCGTGCAGAGAGTGGCTCCGTCTTTCAGGGGTAGACTCACAGGAGCCAAGCTAGCAAGACTGATGCGTAGAACCGGCAGCCTGATTTGTTTAATTGACAGTGAAAATTCTGGCACAGCAGGTGCACAGTGTGGGTGGTTTGAAGTGGATGTTTGCACACTGTATATCCACAGGCGGTGGAATCCAAAGCCGGTTGGCTGAGTGGTTCAAAGGTGCCAGGCTTAGCATCCATTTTACAGTGGGTACCCTCTCACCACTGGGAGGGAGGCAAAACAACCTTCTAGTGGCCAGCTTCTCTCTGGGTCTCTTCCCTACCTGCCTTCTGGTTGGCGTTCCGTGTTTCTTCTCACATCTGCTCCCTTCTGCTGAGTTGGCTCCAGGAGGCCCGTGGCCCGAGAGCTTCCGCTGTTCAAGGTGATTCCCATCTCTCTGCTCTATTCGTTGCAGACATTACAGACTTCAGGGTAAGACCTCATGGGCCTTCCAATATCTCAGTTATTGGGGGACGTGTGAACCAGTCCCGGGGGTGAGGAGGTAAGGAAATGTGAACAGCGAAATGGTATGCTCCATTGGAATGCCATGGTGTGTATGTTGGTTCTTCACTGACGGATTTCCTTTCCCTGGTGATTTCCAGGCCTCCCTTGTGGTGCTATCTGAAAATAATCATGCTCGTCGCCAGCACACATGGATGCCCTCATGTGTCAGAGGGCTGGAGGGCACAGGGGCTGCCGAGGAAAAGAACGCCAGTGTTCACAGTGAAGAGGTCGAGGCCTCGCAGGAGGCAGCTCCAGGTTCTTGTCCCCGCCCCGTCCTGGCTGAGGCTGGTGATGAATGAGGGAGGGTCCCGGGGGTGGCAAGCAGGTGAACCAGTGTGACAGGATTAGCCTGGAGAAAGCTGACTATGTGTTGGAACTTCTCAGATGTGCTCAGGTGTTTGCTTGCCATGATTAAAAACCCATTTTACTTGTTTTCTTTGATATGCTGCCATTCAGTCGCTGAGGTCATCTGACTTTAAGGGGATATATTTCTACCCTCATTGGGTGCCTTCATAGAACTCATTTCATTTTCAGTTTAAAAGAGGGGTTCACACATGTTTTTTCCCCCCTTCTGAATTGTCTGTTGTGCAAAGGAAATTGGTTTACCCTGCTGTAAGGGAGGTGTGACTTTCAGTACCACCAGGGATATTTCTAGAGGGTGGCCCCAACTGACACCCTTGGTCGTCATTACTGTTAATTACAACATATCTGATGGGCTATTTCACATCTGTAGCACCTGTCATCCATAGCAGAGGTGATACGGTGTGTGTTTCACTTCTCCAGGGATGTGGGCACCTCTGTGCTGCTTTTTATTTTTTTATTATTTTTTTAAGTTTATTTTTTTTTATTTTGAGAGAGAGAAAGAGGTCACAAGCTGGGGAGGGTTAGATAGAAGGAGAGACAGAATCCCAAGCCATATATCCATATCTGTATCTACGTGTCTATTTATTTATCTTATTTATGTACCTGTCTATCTACCTATCTATTGTATGTATGTAGTATAGTATATGAATAGAGTAAATTCTCAGTCTTTGAGCTCAAATCTTTGCACGTTACTTTACATAGAGTGGTTATACGCTATGGGCTGAATTGTGTTCTCCCCAAATTCATACATTGGAACATCAACCACCATTGTCACTGTATTTGGAGATAGAGCTTTTAGGAGGTAATTAAGTTTAAATAGGTCATCAAGGTGGGTGTCCTAATCCAATAAAATTGATGGCCTTATAAGAAGAGGAGGAGAAAGAGATCTCTTTTTCTCTCCCCACACCCATGCTCCAAGGAAGGACCATGGGAGGACACTCGAGGAGGTGGCCATCTATGAGCCAAGAAGAGAGCCCTGGTCACACCAGCAAGCTGATGTCAGACTCCCCACCTTCAGAACTGTGAGCAGTAAATTTCTGTTGTTGCAGTCTGTGGTGTTTGTTACGGCTGCCTGAGCTGACTGATACACCACGGCTGGTAAATCATTCAACGTTCATTCAACAAGTGAGGACGCCATGCATGTGGGTGGAGGCCATTTATCCCCACCATTAGATTTTGGGAGTAACACTAGTGTTGAAACACAGTTTCTGAATTTCCTATTTATGTTTCTCTGCTGCCGATGCGTCTGACCTTTGGCCATCACAGGCTCACAAATTGCTCAGAATCACAAGGTCTGCGATGAAGCTGTGGCAATAATTCAAAGGATTTGTTTTCCTACTTGGGCTCTATCCATCTGATTACATTGTAACCAATATTTGCTGCTGTCCCTGTGGACAGAATTTGTTCATAAACTACAAAGAAATTGCACAGCCATGGAAGAAATCAACTTGTTAAATGGGCTGTGGTTTTTCTCCCTAAGCAACAGAGAACCTGTAAAACACTGTTGTGCTAAAAACAAACAAACAAACAAAGAAACAAGAAAAAAGGAAAGAAAGAAAAGTAAAAGAAGTGGGGGAAGAGACCCCCCAGACACTGAAGAAACATTCTTGGAAACTAAGTTCTCAGACCATTCACGCGCCTCCCCTGCTTATTCTAATAGGGGCCATGGTGGTGTAACTCTCTTTCTCCCATTTGGGACGTTTTTCAAGGACGTGTTGGTGAGGAGAAACAGCTCCATCAGCAAAGGCACGTGTGTGTCTGCTGGAATCGATCCATTCCAAAGGCAGCTAACTTGGTCAGCAGATCCCAGGAACTGGGGTGGGTGTCAGGCTCCAGTCTGCTCACCCGCGTGTGTGAGCTGCTCTCTACCTTGAAGAGACAGACGTGGGTGCTTGCTTAGGTCGTCTCTCTGTGTCATGAAGTGACGGGGGGGCACACATTTCCCCACAATGCTTTAGAAGAAATGAGTGGCCATGTGACCGGGATCCTCTAGCCAGGACTCGGCCACCCATGGGGTCCCCACCAGGAGGGCACCAGGTGTCCAGGCCAGCACAAACCGTCCCTGTCACCCGAGTGCACTTCCGTCTCCTGCACGAATGGAGTGACAACAGTACAGTAAGCTTCCCGACCTCTCTGCCATCAGTGCCCTGTGGCTCCTCGTAAATCTGTCCCTCCTACCGCCCTCACCCATCCTGGTAAATGCCACCCTGGGCCGGTGCCACTGTCTGCCACTTGGGTTCTGGGTACCTAAAGGATAATACATACCGGCTTTAGAATATTTTCTTTTTGTCTACTGGGACTCCATAGGAGCTGGGAAAGTCGTCGTCTCTGGTTTGGCTCAAAAAACAACATTCTGAAATTGTGAATAAAGACAGAGAACGCTCCCTTCCACCCCTGCAACAAGCCACCGTGTCTTCCCCACTTCTGTTCCTTCCCAATGCCTCTTCCCCACTTCTCTTCCTTCCCAGTGCCACAGCTGCTGTCTACACGTGATGCCACCGGGCCCAGGAAACACAAGGAGAGGGGGAAGACTCAGCTTGCTCCTGGCACCTTACCTCCTGATGGTGCGTTGTTTGCTCTGGTACACCTTGGCCTTTGTCATTCTCCGCCCATGCCCATGGCGCGTTCGTGGCATGACCCAGCATTTCAGCACAGACGCAATTGCTCAACACCCATTTCACGACTGGCGTCCACTGGCTGCACAAATATCATTTTAGATGCTAAATAATGTTTAGGGGCAAAGGGAAGTGAGGATATTCTTGGACAAAAGGGAATGCTCGTTATCTGCTGAATAGAAAAGGAACTAGAGAAGCCTGGAAAGAAACAGCTTTAATCCAATCACACACACACACACACACGCACACACGCATGCACGCACTCACACAGAGTCTCACTAGAGTCTGGGCCGGCCGTGCAATTTCACCTGAAACATGGTTACCAAGACCTGCCTCCTCCTTCCTGCATCTGAGCGACTGGGTGCTGCTGGCCATGCTGAGGCAGGGAGGGTGACGTCTGAAGGTGCCATACAAAGTTCCCCTCACACATCCCTCTTGCTCAGAACCCCTCCTTGGCCTGCGTGCAGAGAGATCCAGAGATGAGAGGTTCACTTTTCCGTGCTCCATTGGGCCTTGTCTCTCTTGTGTCAGCTCTCTCCCAGAGCTCCCAAAAGTACCTTGACAGGCACTGCCCTCTCGTTAGGAGGAGTTATGAAATCCAGCGTGAAATCCCGAGCTTGCCCAGGGAACAAGAGACACAGGTCCTCGGCAGACATCCGCCCCTCACCCCTGCTCGGGACGTTGGAATTAAGAACTGCTCACAATCCCTCACACCAGCGAAATACAACTCTGAGAGCTTTCTGGTAAAATGCAACATAATTCAGATGACTTTTGAATGTACGCAAGGGTTTCTTTTTCTCTGAAGTTCTTTCTTTCAGGCAGAAAATTATTTTGTTAGCGTCTTGGGAGACAGCAGGTGGAAGCGGCTAGATTAGAGCCCCTCTGTGCAAGCAAAATAATGTGCAGCCACACTGAAATTGCTTTATTCTTTCTCTGAAAACGGGAGGAATAAATCAGGGGGTCGTAAATTTGGAACAGTAATAGCGCAGCCACGACCTCGCCACAGCCTACACCATCATTTTCGGGGCTCCCAGAGACGTGGCTGACGATGGGGGAGGTGAGGTTGCAGGTGGCAGGCTCTCCGGTCAGGGGCACGGGGCTGTCTGCTCAGGGGACAGATGTTTTCTTCAAGCTCCCAGGGAAGAGCCACGTGTAAGTGTCAAAAGTGGGAGCCTGGCGTTTCCTCAAGTTCCACCCTGAATTTCTGTATTTGGGTCACGGTCAGAAGGGAGCAGAATCCAAGAGAGACGGGCTTGAGTTCGACAGACTTGCCAAGTGACTCTCCACAGAGTGGTCACCTTTTAATTGAAGACAGTGGCTGCCCAGTGGCAGAGGCTGGGTGAGCCCCTAAGGTGACTGCTGAGAGCCCCAGCATGCGGTGGTGACGTTAAGCCACCTCCATGCCATGTGATCAAGCGTCACCCTTCCTGGGCGTTCAGGTCCTATTAGTTCTGATCAGCCAAAGTGCTCTGGGTGGCTCATCACTTCACATTGAACTGTCCCCTGTGTCTTCATAAGATTTTCGTTTTCTTTTTAACTGCACAGCGGGTCCGTTTGTTTCTGTTTTGTTTTGCTTTGTGTTTGAAACAGCACGCAAAGCAGTGGGCAGTGGGAGGGAGAGGCAGGTAATGAGCTGTCTTGTCAGGGAAGCACCCTGGTTGGGAATCGGGTTTAAAGCACGGGGTGCGAGGATCTGGGTCCCCCTTCTGGCTGCTGCTGGAGTGGATGGCAAATCCTGGGACGTGGAACAATCGAGGGCAAGTGTGGGATGAGGGGTTGTTGGCTGTGTCTTCTGAAGCTGGGGTCTGTTTCTGGGTAGAGGGAGGCATGACAGCCAGCCTTCCCAGGGCCCTCTCTTCAGGGTCTCCATCTTGCCCATCCTGGGGGCGGAGCAAAGAGGGAGAGGACGGGGACGACGCCAGCTGCCCTAGATGCAGTCTGGCTCAGGCTCAGAGCTCTGGGTGTCCCTGTAGCCCCTGCCCAGTGGAATAAAACCCACACCCTACTGGCCCGTGCTCCTCATTGTCTCTCAACACGAACATTCACGCCCAGCCCCCAGCAGGGGACGGGAGCAGGACACTACTTGGAAATCATACCTGACACGTGTTTGTCCTTGTGATTCCCTTTCACTCTAATTCTTCTGCCATTGACCTGGACAGCGAGTGAGGCCAAGGCTTGTGGCCTCAGGAAGGGAGGACACGCAGATTTACAATCGTGGCTTTGCATTCAAGAGTTGTCTTGGGGGAACTCTAGCTTTAGAGCGCAAGAGGTTTTCAGGACAAGGATGGATTTTACAAGGATGATTATTTATTTATTGGGTTTTGGGTTTTGAATGCCAAAGCTTGGCCTTCAGTATTAGGAGTGACGTCCAGAAGCCTCAGAGTGTCAAGGCTCTGCCGTCCGCCACACAGACAGTGGGAGTGGGGGTGCTTGCGCAATTCCCCTGCATGGAGGGGGCACAGACCCTCAGGCCACAGGTGCTGTGGGCACCTGACCCTCCCTCCTGAAGGGGAAGTTCCTGTTGGAGAGGGGCATCCGTGGGGCACAACCACCACTGTATGAGGCAGATCTAAGCAGAGATGAATGATGTCACAAGCCCTATCCCCGACCCCACTCTTAAGCCCTCACACTGGGCACAGAGCAGGGTCTGAAGGTTCCCCACAAACATCCATCGCCCCAGGAGAGACAGGTGCTGATGGAGAATGGCCAGTATCAGGCATGTGGGCTCAGGACCAGAGGCCATGGGAGCACCCACTATGGGAGCACCTGCTAATGTAGGAGTACTGGAGAGGGAGCAGGGCAGAGGCCATGGGAGCACCACTGTGTGCTCCCACCATGGTGTAGAAGGCACTCTGCCGTGGATGCCAGCCAGGACACGAAATAGCCACAGATCAAGTTGTCCCTCTTCTTGGCATCACGACGTCATTACAGAAGTTCACAGGAGCCCAGGTGTCACGCACATAGGGAGGAAGGAGGTGTGGGTGGGGCCGGCTCCACAGGTGCTCAGGACAAAGTGTCAAGGCCGCGGGGTCCATGATGGAGCTAGAACCACCCAGTTTTGAGCTTCCAAGTTTGTGACCACAAATTTCGACCTTGCCACATTACTAGTTGGCACAAAACTACCTTACCTGCCATTGGATGAGACTTTCAGTCAATCTTACAGTCTTCTGGGTCTGGCAGGAGAATTCTCAGTTACCTTGATATATGATATATTTTGCATCAAGAACACCCACTGTGGACATCAGTGGTGCTTGGCTTATGGCAAAGCAAACGTGGGCCGAGGGAAGTATCTGAAGCTGGTTCTCAGTGGCTGTACAGCACGAACTGAACTGTAAGAAGCACACTGTGTGCAGTGTTAGAGCCAGAGGTCTCGGGTACCATTGGGATGAGGGGCTTTGGCTGTGGAGAGTGGGGGATGTCCACGAGTCTTCTGGAAGCAGGGCTATAGGGCTTGACGGACACCCGCTTTGCTTTCTGGGTCCCACCAAGCACAGGCGCCATACTTCTTGATTGGAGACAGTGGCCTTGCCTCCCGTCCGCCTCCCCCTCCCAGGGCTGTTCCAGTTGCTTCTTCTGACCACACAGGTCCTGTTCACGTGCCGGGGAAGGTCAGCCAAGCCTCCCCATGGCTGCCAGCTGGGCTGCTGGCCCTCTGTGACCTCGGGGGTAGCCTGGGCTCCCCTGCTCTTCATACTTGACTCAGTTCTTCCTTCTTCCCCTTTTCTGGCTGGCCCGTCCACTGTCAAAGTGTGGGCTTCCCATCCTCTCTGTTCCTTTGCAGCCTGAACGCTGGTTCTGAGAATAGTTCTGGCTCAGGGCCTGGAAAAAATCACCGAGTCAGAACCTCAACAGAACAACTCACACGGCTGCTTAGCAAGCATAAAATTGGAGCCGAGAGAGCCGGATATTCTTACGGGATGTCTCCGATGTGCTGTGGTAGCAAGATACAGTGCCCTTTCCAACTCTGGGGCTATTTGCAGAAGACGAACGGAGAGGGGGCATCTAAAATTGGGGCATCCGCCCTCCCTGATGGGGCCAGGAGAGCGTGAACACACACCTCCTTCCCCTGCCTCCTTATACAATATTCCGCTGCTCACCCCAGACTGCGGCAGTCACAGCGCGTGCATTACGGGTTCAGGATCGCACTTCATTCATCCCCTTGGCATGACATCTTGAGGAGCCTTCATTGTATCAATGATGCATTCAAAGATCTTGTCATCCAACGGATTGCTTTTGGAAGATTTTTGCTGATGAGTGAATCTGACCTCCAGTGTCAGGTCCCGGATTTCCCGATGGGAAGTGAGACCCTGCTGACCCACATTCCCAACCTGGATGGGGACAGGTGGTCTGTTTGTTCCCCTTGGGTTCACGGACGCCACCCCTGCCCCTCTGCCCATCAGCTCCCAATGCAAGTGTGACTTCCTCAGAGAGGTGGTCCCTGAGTCTTCTGACCAGGAAAGACCCTCTGATATTGACCCACACAGCACTGTCCCCCCCACCATAGTGCCCAGCCACCATAATTTTACCCACATTTTGGGTTTTTTTGGTTAATGTGTGTATTAATGTCCTAGGGCGGTTGTAACAAAGTACCACAAACTGGGTGGCTTGGTACAACAGAAATTTATTGTCTCACGGTCACGGAGGCCAGAAGTCTGAAATCAAGGTATCAGCGAGGCTGTGCTCCCTCTGGAGGCATGAGGGAGGTGTCTGTCCCAGGCATTTCTTCTGACTCCCTGTGACCTCAGGTGTCCCTGGCTTGGAGACGCATCATCCCACCCTCTGTCGTCACACATGCTTCACACGGCACTTCTCTGTGTCCAAATCTCCCCTTTTATAAGGTCACCAGTCGTAGTGAATTTGGGCCCAAACCTAATGGACTTATTTTAAGTTGTTGATCTCGTAGAGATCCTATTTCCAGGTAAGATCACATGCTGAGGTACTGGTGGTTAGGATGTCAACATACGAACTTTTAGGGGACATGAGCCAGCCGATAGCAGTATGTTGCCTCCTCAATGAAGGAAGGGAACTTGTTTGTTGTTATTTTCAGGGGAGCCCCCGAACCTAGCATGCTGTCTGGCCTAGAGGTAGTGCCTAACAGCTATAGCCGAATGTATGAATAAAAGAAAGAAAGAATGAATGAATGAAAGCTGATTACCTGAGATCACCCCCACTGCCCTCATGCACCTGCGGCAACCTTGAAAAACAACTACTCACAGGTGTCTTGAGACAGCTCCAACCACACAAGAATCAGGCCTCATCCTATCTATCCTGCCTTTCGTTGTTAGAGAATCTGAGCTTGAGGGAAACCACGGTGAATTAGCTATGCTCTCCTCCCCCCTGGATTAGTGAATAGTGGAGAGATGTAGAACAATAAATAGAAAGAGTTTGGCCTTGGTCAAGTATAGGTTTGGCAGATTTAGCAGATAAAAATGTAGGATGCGCAGTTAAATGTGAATTTCCCAAATATTGCATAGGACACAGTTACACCAAAAAGATGTCTTATTTATCTGAAATCCAAGCTTAACTGGGCACCTTGTGGTTAGTCTGGCAACCCTGGCTGTGGTTGGCATCTTGGCGGTGCACTAGATTTTTGAAAATTACAAGAGATTCCTCCGGAGATCAGAGTAAGAGGTAGGAGAATGGGGACTCTGAGTGAGGAGAGGTGAGAAGGGCAGAGCTCCAGATGGATCTGCTGGGGCCAATTTCTTCTGTGTCCAGCTCCTCCTATTTAGGGATAAACAGCTCTAGAGAAGCTTCTCACTCACCACCTCCCCCTCTCCTTCATCCTGTTTCCTCTCTTTCTGCCTCTTCCTTGCTTCCTCTAAGGTAATAGTCCTCCTTGAGAGAGTTAAGTAGTGTGTACCTACATAGTGCTTACACTAAGTACTGCCTGAACAGTCGTAGGGGTTTCTGCTCCATTCTCTCTGCAGGTAACTGGCCCCATGTCAGAGGCTCAGGGCTCACCTGTGATTCCAGGGCATGTGCCCACGTGAACAGACCTCTCATTGTTCATGGGAGACTGCAAATTCTCCAGACTCAAGGCTCATCTGGGTCTAAATATCCTCTCTGTCTCTTCCTAGCTAGGTAACTAGGCCTATTGTAGTTCTCATCTACAACATGGCAATAGCAATAAATCAGCCTTGTATATTGCGAGGGTTAAATCCATTAACCATATTGGATGCCGTGGATCTAACACATAATACACATTTAAAGATATTAACTATCATCAGCATCATCATCACTTTACCCATATTACCCTTACGTCTCCCCCACCCCTAAAAAGCCGATCTAGTTGCTTAAATCCTTATTTCACTGCTGTGGCGGGTACAGTGCTTTCACCAACATTTTGATAAGTTCTCTGGAGGTATACCTCCTCAGGGCTGCCTTTGGTCCAGCAGGAACCTGCTTCTACTGACTTAGTCGCGTGTAGCAATTATCTTAATCGGTTAGCATATGTGGTCCTCCATCTGGGTAGCTTTGATCTTGACATGAAATTCATCACTCACCCCAGCATTTCCATATGTAGATGACTTTATAGAAACTTTGGGGAGCATGAGAGTTATTATTGTACTAACACAAACTGAATTTTCCATCGTTGTATTCACAGATTTCTGCACTTTTTCAACTCAGCCCCCACTGTTCTGCCACATTATCTCCAACCTTCACCTTTCCTGCTCTCTTTCTCTCACCCTGCGCCCCAAATTCCTCTTCATTTCTGCTGAATCTCTTCAAGACTTTGGCCCTCAAAGTCTTACGTTTCTTCCAAGCAGCTTATCAAAATTTTTTCCTGAACACACTTTCCTTCCTAAGAGAGTCTGGTGCAAGCTACTCAAATGATAAGTTTTACTCAACTACAGTTACTTTGAAACACTCAGGGAAGAGCTTGAGCTGCCTTCTTCTAAGGCACATTCTCCCTTTTTGTCTGCAAGAACTATTCTATTTCACTTTCGCTTTCAACATATGGCCCAGAGTCCCTTGCATCTCAGAAACTCAGTGGCCTCTTTAAAGAAGATTCCAGAAACATCTTTCCCTATCTGGGTAGTTCAGTTATCCACACTGCATCATCTCTCACCTCTAATTACCATCACGCATTTTGAGTTGTACTTCATGAATGAGAAGCAATGGTAGAAAAGAATCCCATCCAAAAAAAAAAAAAAAAAAAGTCCTTCTCAAGACAAAGTTGGGAAAACGGAAAGGTTTAAATGCGTGCTGGCTGAGAAGCCAGCCTGAAGCAGCCATGGAGGATGGACTTCCCTCCATGAAGTGGCAGCTGGACGGGCTGCCTGGAAACTTTCCTGGGATTTCGTTCTGAGGCTCACATGTCAGAGTTATTGTTGGAGATTGGATTTGCTTCTGCAGGAACAGCGAGGATTCAGGGCACTGGCGCTGAGCCCTATTGATCTGTTTGGGGGATGTTAGCTCCTGAAGCCAGGGGATGTTCTTGAGGCTCCAGCATGAAAATCGCTCATTTTGACACCTTGGAACCATCCCCCACCTTGCAGAAGTGTGTCCAAGAAAAATAATGACTCTTATGACTCGGAGGGAATATACCTTTGGGTCAACTGAGGTTTCCAAACTTCATTATTACTCTAATATTTTGACATTGAAGAATTGGATTCTAACGTTGGGCTTGGGATCAATGCCAGAGGACTCTAGAAAAGTTATAAATAAGGCTTTTATGGGGTTCATTTCTTTAATTAGGGAGGCTGTGTAATTCCCAGCTCGGCAGCACAGTAGATAGAGTTATGGTGAAGTTTCACGTGGTGTGAAATCGACTGTGGCATTGCACTCCCACTAAATGCAGCTTGACGATTCAAGCCGGCATAAGCTGGAGGCAAACATATTCAGCCCGTGTGGCAGAGGAAGGAGAGACGGAGGGAGAACACACAGTGTTGTGTGGGAGGCCAGGTATTTCCTGTCTCCATTCTTTCTCTTCTTACCTGACTGGCTTCCACTCTCTTCCTTGTCCCTGATTCACAGAGTCTGGGGCGAATTTAGGGCCCGGAGGCTGCCCTGGGTGAACAAACTATATATAAGAGGCTTCCAGAAGGCTGGATCCAAAAGGGAAGGGATTGGCGGAATGTTCTCACGGAACCACTGAGCCCAGGAGAAGAGGGAAGCTGTCTAGGATGGGGCTGAGGTCAGGGCTGGGCAGCTGGCATGCGTGATGCTTCTCTGCTTCCCCTTGAAGCATTGATGCTTCTCAGGTGTAGTGGGTTGAATGGTGTCCCTTAATCCCCCCCCCCCCCGCCAAGATGCATGGCCAACTGGAACCCCAGAATGTGATCTTATGTGGAATAAAAGTCTTTGCAGATGTAGCTAAGATCTCAAGATGAAATCACCCTGGATTAGAGTGGACCCTGAATCCAATGGAGGTGTCCTGAGAGTAAAGAGCAAGAGACATAGACAGGGAGGGGGAAGCCATGTGAAGACAGAGGCAGAAACTGGAGGGACACTTCTGGAAGCCAAGGGGCCTCAAGGGCTCCCAGTGACACCGGAAGCTACAGGACGGCATGGAGCAGAGTCCCCCTCAGACACTCCAAAAGGAACCCACCTTGTCAGCGCCTTGGTTTCAGACGCCTGGTTTCCAGAACTGTTAGAAAATAGATTTCTGTTGATTAAGCCACTCAGAGAGGGGAGCCTGGGGGCAGGAGAAACACCACTCACCAGCCACAGGACACCCTTGACGCCCCTGAAAGGCTCAGAGCCCAGTGTGGGTCTGGCTTGGGGCAAACTGAGTTTGGGTTTGTCCCTCTCGTCTCCCCCCTTCTCTCTCCTTTCCATGAAGGGCCCAAGCCCCAGAACTTGGCTCTCCTACTCCTCTTCACACCTTCAGGAAACCTAACTGGTCCTGGTCACGTCCAGTGAGACATGTCTAGGATTATTGCTTTGATTCCATTGTCAAGCTCTTGCTGAAAACATGACTTATTCATCTTTGTTAGAATAATTCAGTCCCATTCAGAGAATAGCTGAGTGACCACCCTCTCCCTAATTCTTATGTGGACATTATCTGTTCCCTCCTCAGAACTCCGTGACATGGAATGACTTTTGTCCTTGCTTTGCAGTCGGCAGCGCATGGGGCAAGCCGGTGGTCAGGACACTCCTGGTGAGGGTGGGGCCGGGATTTGAACCCAGGTCCACAGAGACTGGATCCAAGGTAGTTGCTTTCTCCTTCCACACAGAGCATTTCATTAATCCACAGGGCCTCTTAGAAATCACATTTCCTCGGCGATAAAATTATAAATGCTCGTTACTGAAAATTTGGAAAACATGGAAGCGTACAAAAAGACTATAAGCACCAACTATTCTCCCAGCAGAGAAAAATCATTATTACATCTTGAAATACTTAATTTTCTTCCAAACATATATTATACCTTTGCAAAGTAGACACAGAGTCATTTCACGTAAGTTTATTTTTCACCCTCTCTCCTACTTAACAATGTGTCGTGAGCGCACTGTGTCCTTCAGTACCGTTTGGAAATACCACGGCTGCGTGGGATTCATCTTGAGGATAAATTGCGATGCTTCCAACCCAGGGTCATGCATTCAAACTTTGTCTAATTTTCCCTTTGAGAAGCAATCCCATTGTGATCATCTTTGTACATAAATGTGTGTCTGTGTTTTTGACTGTTTTCTTGGGAAAGGATCCCCCCCAAAAGGGTCATTTCAAAGTGTTTCCAAAGGCAGCTTTGGCTCCTGGCTACCACGTCGATGCTTCTAGGGGTTCTTTATTTTTCAAAACAGAACATAAGGAGGCATTACGTCTTGAGATGCGGAGAGAAGCTCTGGTTAGAAGAAGGCTTAGTTGAAGGACACCTCTGTCGATGTGTCTGTTTACTGCCCTCTGGCATCAGATCTGGGTGACTTGGAGTCTCATTTCCTCATGCTTTTTGGAAGCTGGCAGAGAGGTGCTCTCACGGGTGTGGCAAGATGAACAAGCTACCGTGTCCTGAGAGCTCCAGAGGCCCACCTTTCCCCGACCAGGTTGCTTCCCACACTAGAGTGGCATAGATGTCCCCTGGTGAGAGCCGCATGGAGCTTCCTGGGTGGGTGGGTGGGGGGTGTCCCTGCCTACTGCATGGGAAGGGCACACCCTCTGCAGGTACTGAGCTCAAAGGATCACACGTGCTCTATCACTTCCTTGCTTGTCGATTTTCCAATAAACTGTGACATCAAATCCTGTCCTATATCCGGTGACATCAAATCCTGCCAATGGCATGACTTGGAGCCTCTTTTGAGTGACAGGGATGGTAACTCGGGTGGAGCTTTCTCAACTTATAAAGTACCAGGTAACCACCTCATACGGGGTGAGTGCTCGTAATTCCTCCCTGGTCCTCTGGGGACCACCTTTTGCTTTGTGACCTCCAGTGTTGGTGGAACAGCTGTTGGCTCTGGAACACTGAGAATGTCACTGGGCTCGTGGGGATGGTACCAGCGACTGGTCTGTGAGAATGGGACTGGCCACACGCACGTGCCGCTCACTGGGGAGTCATTAGTTAACATCAGTGAGTGTTTTTCTTATTCAAGGTCATGGTGCCGCATGAGAGATTTTATACACAGATAGACCAGATACACGATTGCATCTGCATTTCAATAGCAACGATACCAGAAGTAGTCATCATCTTGAGAATTTTAAAATTGCGAAGATTGGAAAATAAGAAAATAAGAATTTCCTTCCAGATAATGTAATTGTGTACATAAATAGATGGTTAGAATTTGTAATAAGGATAGCCAGGTTGATAATGTATAAAAAGCTTTTTTTGTTTGTTTTTTTTTTTTTAATTGCTGTATATGAGCCACAGAGACAGGCTAGGCTGGCTGCCCATTCAGCAGTCTGTTTTCTGGGATTGGGAACTCTATTGCAAATGGGCAGGGGTGAAATGAGGCCTTCCCCTCTCTCCTCCCCACGCCCTGCTCCTTCTGCTCCCTTTTCTGCTTCTTCTCCCCTCCTGCTCACCTTCCCACCGCTACCCCTCTCCCTTCTGTCCCCTCCTCCTGACCACAGTCTGGACCCCAGTGAGCAGAGCTGGTCTAACATGTGGCTTTGGGAGGTGATGCGCGGGCTTCTGAGAGGCGAGACCTCTGTGCAAGGGTGTATGTACCCTCACCACCTGTTGCTGTGAATTCGCCCCTGGGGGTAAATCGTGCTTGCTGATGAACTGCAATCGTGTGACCTAGGAGCACTAACCCAGTGGCTGGAAAGCACCCAGGAACACATTATGACACATTCACCTTGCTCAGGTCCTTATCTTCACGTGGGGTTCCTGTCGTGGATACACATTCCTACATACAATGTAGCAGAAGGCCCACTTCGGTTATACTTCAGTGGGGATTGTGGAGATTGGTCTTAATTAATCTTATTTACCTTGAGGTCCTCTAAGGAGTGGTTTTAACTTCTACAAAAGAACAAGGACACTACTTCTAATTGGGATAATCTTAGTGAAACAGTGTAAAAGAAATCCAAGATTACGTGAGTAATAATTCCATTAAAAGAGGCTTTCTATACATACAGGAAAGCATTATGCTGAAATTAGAACTTTCTTCCTAATTCTCTTGACTTTTAAATCTTTGAATTGTGCCTAAACATTACTTTATTGATGGTGGCATGCCTTAACGTAATAATGTTCTGTTGTAAAATAACCCTTTATAGGTGCAGAGTTTAAAAAATTTTTTTTTTCAACGTTTATTTATTTTTGGGACAGAGAGAGACAGAGCATGAACGGGGAAGGGGCAGAGAGAGAGGAAGACACAGAATCGGAAACAGGCTCCAGGCTCTGAGCCATCAGCCCAGAGCCTGACGCGGGGCTCGAACTCACGGACCACGAGATCGTGACCTGGCTGAAGTCGGACGCTCAACCGACTGCACCACCTAGGCGCCCCAGGTGCAGAGTTTTAAACAGAGAAAGCATTCTTCAGATAATAGGCTTCTATAGGTATTTGAGCCTGTATCTTTGTAATAAAATGTACTTCATCCCCTAGACTGCACAATCTTTTTATGCTGTCCATGGGGGTGTTCACAGGTATTCAATTAGCTGTCTCCCTCTCTGAGGGAGAAAGACACTGAGAATTACAGGAAAACAATAATAGCAGATAAGCTACGAAGATTCAAGTGTGGTTCACGTACATGAAGTTTGCTTGTTTGGACTTTTCTGAGCAGAAGTAGCACGCATAATGTTTCCCCGCTAGTGTCCCAAGGTGGCCGCGTACAATGGAGCTAGTTCATGGAAGTTACCCCTTCGTGGTGTTTTAGAGGGTTTGAATTCATGTTGTCTGCTCCTCTGGCAGAGGCCGAGCTGATCACCTCCACTGGCTCTGGTCTATGAATTTCAGCTACCCTCACTCTACTGTCGGGATTATGACAAACACATTCATTGGAGCCTGGCTTTTGGTGTCCATTTGGAATTATCAAGAAGCTTGGTCCATTAGAAAATATGCTGTCCATCGTATTGATTTAAGAAGAGTAACTGATGTGTGGTATTTTGTCCCACTGGAAATACGAGAAATGATTTCTTATGTTGTATTTAACATTTTTTCACCACGATCACCTGCTGAAATAATAAATTCAAAATTAAGTTGGTAGAAACCCTGCCTAAAATTGACAGATTAAAAAAAAAATTTAATGTTTATTTTTGAGAGAGAGAGAGAGAGAGAGAGAGAGAGCACGTGTTGGGGAGGGGCAGACACACACACACACACACACACACACACACACACACACACACACAATCTGAAGCAGGCTCCAGGCTCCGAGATGTCAGCACAGAGTCCGACATGGGGCTCAAACTCACAAATTGTGAGCTCGTGACCTGAGCCGAAGTTGGACGCTTAACTGACTGGGCCACCCAGGCACCCCAAAACCGACAGATTTTTTTTAAGAACAAGGGAGATTTGAGAAACCTGGTGTTCCTTGTTCTGGAAGGTCCTGTACCAGGCCAGTTTGGGAGGGTGGCTGTGCCTTCCTCCCGTCCCCTGCCCCTGTGGGGAATGGAGGGCATGGGGCCGCAGGTTATTTAAGGAAGGATGCTGACAGTTTGTGACACACGCCTGTATCTTCTGTTCAGGATACGATTAGAAAGAGCCCTGATTCTGGAGGGCTCCAAGTTGCAAGGTGCGGACTTGTGTGTCCTGTCCTTTGCAGTATTTCTGGACACAGCTGAGAGGAGTGAGGGACTGTTTAGGGATATCTGCTTATAGCACAGAGCAGAGCCTCAGATGTTGAATTTGCTTCTGAACGTTTTACAAGGAGCCTGGCATACAGTGTCGACAAATATTTGCTGAATGAATAAATAAATTGTCTAGAGTGTCTCTCCTTTTTTTAACCCTTCATTCACTTAAAAAAAATTTTTTTTTTTCTCCTGAAGTAGAATGCACACACAGAGAAGTGCACAACCATAAATGTGGCATTTAGGAGATGACACTATGAAACATCCCCGTGTCACCTTGTCACCGGCCACCTAATTCAGAGAGAAGACTGTGTTGGTCCACTCAGGCTGCTATAAAAAAGTACCCGCCAGGTGGCTTATAAGCAACAGAAATGTATTTTTCCATGCTCTGGAGGGTGGAAGTCTGATTTCCCGGTACGAGTGTGCTACCAGGCGTTCCAGATCGCAGACTTAATTGCTCTGTCCTCACCTGGAAGAAGTGGGGAGGGGGCTCTCTGGGCCTCTTTTGTGAGCACACTAATCTCATTGGTCAGGGCTCCACCTCAGGAACCTCATCACCTCCCCAAAGCCCCACCCGCTAATTACATCACCTTGCTCATTTTCAACATACGGATTTTGGGGGGACGCAAACATGCAGATCATAGCAAGAATGTTTGCAGCCCTCTGGAAGCCCCTCTCCTCCTCCAGATCACTGCCCTTCCCCTCCCCTTAAAGACCATCAACATGCGGGACGCCTGGGTGGTTCAGTTGGGTCCCCCTCATGCTCTGTCTCTCTCTCTTTCTCTCTGTCAAAAATAAAATAAAAATTTTCAAAAAAAGACCATCAACATGCTGACTTTTGTCAGCTCCTCTTTGCGGGTACACCTGGCAGGCAGCATCCTGAGCCCACACGCCGTTCTCGGTAAATGGAATCAATCAGTATGTTTCCCTCTGCGTCTGGCTTCTTCTGTTCCCCGCACGTGGGTGATGGTCACTTGCGTTGTTGTGTGTGCTTCTTTAGCTTTCGTGGCTGTTTGGTATTCTGTTGTGTGACCGCACAACAAATTATTCAGCTATCCTGCTGTTAATGGACATCTGGGCTGTGGACATCATGGCTTTGGCTCTTACAAAGATCCCTCCCTAAGCGTCACTCTGTGTGGCCCCTCGTCACCTGTGCGTGTGGCTCTGTAGAGGGTACACCCAGGCAGTGCTGCCCCTGGATCAGGGCAAGAGGGCCCCGTGCTGGGCTGTGCATAGAATAACCACAGCAAACCACACATTTATTTAGGGACACACGGCATCTTTCCCATTCAACACCTGTCGCTCTGTGCAGCATGACCCTTAATCCCAGACCTCTTATCTGGTGACTGACACCATCAGGCCCCCACATAAACTTCCTCACATTGGATCTGTGTTTTAAGAGCAAAGAAAAGGCTCTGAGTGCCAGAAAGGAGGTGTGAGTTGCCCCAGGCTTTGCAGTGAGGGAGCTGCTAGAGGGGCTTGGCAGAGTGCAGGTGTAGTGAGCCATGATGGCTTGTGGAAGGATTTCAATGCAAGAATTGTGAGTAGCTTTATATGTATAAACCATTTAATAGGATTAAATTATAGTTTAGAAATTTATATAATTACAGCTTTATTTGTATAACTTGGATATAAAATTCTTGACTTTATTAATTATAATGTGTGTTTGACCTAATTTAAAAAATTAATTTAGGGGCACCTGGGTGGCTCAGTCGGTTACGTGTCTAACTCTTGGTTTTGGCTCAGCCCATGATCCCAGGATCGTGGGATAGAGCCCTGTGTCCGGCTCTGTGCTAACAGTGTGGAGCCTGCTTGGGATTCTCTGTCTGTCTGTCTCTCTCTCTCTCTGCCTTTCCTCTACTTGCTCTCTCTCTCTCTCTCTCTCTCTCTCAAAGTAAATAAATAAAATTAAAAAATATTTTGAAAAATTAGTGTAAATATTTTAGGAAAAGAACTCTTTGGGAAAATACAAGTATTTTAAAATTATAAATTCTTGGGGCGCCTGGGTGGCTCCGTCAGTTAAGCGTCTGACGTCGACTCAGGTCATGGTCTCATGGTGCGTGAGTTCGAGCCCTGCGTCGGGCTCTGTGCTGACAGCTCAGAGCCTGGAGCCTGTTTCAGATTCTGTGTCTCCCCCTCTCTCTGCCCCTCTCTCTCTCCCTCTCTCTCTATCTCTCTCAAAAATAAATAAACACTAAAAACGTGTTTTTTAATTATAAATTCTTTAAGAAAAAAGTTTTAATGTTTATTTATTTTTGCGAATAGGGGAGGGCAGAGAGAGAGAGAAACACAGAATCTGAAACAGGCTCCAGGCTCTGAGCTGTCAGCACAGAGCCCGATGTGGGGCTGGAATCCACAAACTGCAAGATCATGACCTGAGCCAAAGTCAGACGCTTAACAGACTGATCCACCCAGGTGCCCCCAAATTATAAGTTCCTAACATTATTTCAAAACATTTACAGACTTCCATATTTCATGATTTAATTTATATTTTGGTGGAAGTTTATTCAAATGTATACATTCAAGTAACATTTTATTGTATATTTTAATCTGAAATACATATTATAAGGTAAAAAGTTACTTTAGATCATGGAGAATAAAATGTAAATTCATTTTTGTGTATTTGTGGAAACAGAATATGGAAACAGGGCTCAGAAATGAAAAGCTAAAAAAAGAAGTAAGTTTTTCAGAGGGTGCCCTGCTTAGACTGAAAAAGCAATCTGGAAACAAGGAAATTAAGCAGACTTTTGTCAAGTGTGACTCACATGAAATTTACAAACAGGATATTATAAATTTTATAATTAGATTTAATTAATTAAACAATAATGAAAATGAGCATAAAGTTATTCTCACCAAATAGAAAAAGAGGTCAGATAAAAATCTCTTTTATTTGTTAGTAAGGGAAGATTGAAGTTTGGATCCAACAATGGAAATGGAAAAGAGTAACTCTTATCAAATCTGCAACCAGACGCCGCAGACAGAGCCCCGCCTGCTGCCGTGATGAGGTGACATTCACGACATTGGTAAATTGGGCAAGAATGTGGAGACCTCCGCACATCGTCTTGATAGTGTGTGAATGTTTCTAGCAAACAGTCTGATTCAAATTGATGAATCAGGGGCGCCTGGGTGGCGCAGTCGGTTAAGCGTCCGACTTCAGCCAGGTCACGATCTCGCGGTCCGTGAGTTCGAGCCCCGCGTCGGGGTCTGTGTCTCCCTCTCTCTCTGCCCCTCCCCCGTTCATGCTCTGTCTCTCTCTGTCCCAAAAATAAATAAACGTTGAAAAAAAAATTAAAAAAAAACAAATTGATGAATCAGATTTTCCCTTCGGTAGGTCTGACAGAACACTTAGTATTTTACATCAAAATTAAATTATTTCTAGCGGAAAAAGAAAGTACAGAGACCAACTTTTATAGTTTAGGTTTAAAGGCAAAGTATTTTATTTTTGTGTGTGGTGTAAGAAAGTGGCCCAGTCTTTCCCGGTTATTGTGGAGCCAGTCACTGTGAGCAGAAGAGTCCCCCCAGGGCACCCTGTACCAGGTGACATGGTGAGTCCCTCACGCCAACCAGCACAAGCGCAGGAAGTTTTTGGAGATGGTGGAGCTGTAGGTCAGCTTGAAGAACTCTGACCTCAGAAGAACAAATGCTTCTCAGGCATCATCAGGCTTAAGTCCACTCCCTGCCCTATGTTCTCTGTCTGTGTTCTGGGGGACCAGCAGCACTGCAATGAGGCCAAGGCTGTGGATATTCCCCACATGGACATCAGGGCACCAACGAAACTCAGCAGAAATAAAAACTTAGTCAAGAAGCTGGATTAGAAGTATGATGCCGTTTTGGCTTCAGAATCTGTGCTCAAGCAGATCCCACGAATCCTGGTCCAGGACTGAATAAGGCTGGCAAATTCCCCTCTTTGCTGACCTCCCATGAGAACATCACGGCCAAAGGGGATGAAGTGAAGTCCACGATCAAATCCCAGATGAAGAGGGTGCTGTGTCTGGCCTTGGCCGTTAGCCATGTGAAAATGACAGATGATGGGCTTGTGAACAACATCCAGTTAGCTGTGAATTGGTGAACGTCCGGGCTTTATACATCGAGAGCACCATGGGCCAGCCCCAACGCCTGCGCTAAGGCACAGCTTGATAGTCCCTAGTGCTGTCAAACAAACAAAGAAAGAAACAAACAAGTAAGTAAAGGAATAAATAACGTGGCCCGACTCTTTTGCATGTCGCTGTCCACTTTTCCCAATACCATTTGTTGAAGAGATTGTCTTCTTCCCATTGGATATTCATTCATGCTTTGTGGAAGATGAGTTGACCATATAGTTCTGGGTCCATTTCTGGGGTTTCTATTCTGTTTGATTGATCTATGTGTCTGTTTTTGTGCCAGTACCATACTGTCTTGATGACTACAGCTTTGTAATATAGCTTAGGTCTGGAATTGTCATGCCTCCAGCTTTGGTTTTCTTTTTCAAGACTTCTTTGTCTATTGGGGGTCGTTTTTGGTTCCATACACATTTTAGGATCGTTTGTTCTAGCTCTGTGAAAAATGCTGGTGGTATTTTGATAGAGACTGCGTTGAATGTGTAGTTTGTTTTGGGTAGTGTCAACGTTTTAACAATATAGGATCTTCCAATCCATGAGCATAGAAAGTTTTTCCATTTTTTGTGTGTCTTCAGTTTCTCTCATAAGTGTTCTATAGTTTTCAGAGTACAGATCTTTTGCTTCTTTGACTGCGTTTATTCCTAGGTATCTTATGGTTTTGGGTGCAATTGTAAATGGTATCAGTTCCTTGATTTCTCTTTCTGCTTCTTCACTATTGGTGTATAGAAATGCAACCGATTTCTGTACGTTGATTTTGTATCCTGCAACTTTACTGAATTTGTATATCACTTCTAGCAATTTTTTAGTGGAGTCTTTCGGGTTTTCTGTATAGAATATCATGTTGTCTGTGAATAGGGAAATTTTTACTGCTTCCTTGCCATTTTGGAGGCCTTTTATTTCTTTTTGTTGTCTGATTTCTGTGGCTAGGACTTCAGTACTATGTTAAAAAACAGTGTTGAATCACTAAATTGTACACCAGAAACTAATATTATACTGTATGTTAACAAAATTGAATTTAATAAAAAGTAATAAAAAAAAAGGCAAAGTATTTTGTAACTTTCCTACTTTTTATGACTTAGCTTTCACCACCATGTTATTTGTGGCTGGAAACATCCGAGTTCTTAATTATAAGAACACAAAACATCCCAGGGCTCCTGGGTGGCTCATTGGTTAAGTGACCCACTGCAGCTCAGGTCCTGACCTTGCGGTCCGTGAGTTTGAGCCCCGCGTCAGGCTCGGTGCTAACAGCCTGGAGTCTGCTCCGGATTCTGTGTCTCCCTTGCTCTCTGCCCCTCCCCCACTTATGCTCTGTCTCTCTCTCAAAAATAAACATTAAAAAAATTTTTAAAAAGAACACAAAACATCCCTTGCACATAAAAATCACACAAGTGTAATTACTACCATGAAAAGAAATCTGTACAGCAAACAACCAAGAATCTTCAAGAAAGACACGTGAACATTGAAATACACGGAGGTGGTGTTTCTTAAAGAATGTTCTGTCCAATATTTAGCAAAAATGATAATGTTTTTTCTGTGTGATGCCACTAGTACAGTATTTATAGAAAATGATAGACATTTCTTAGTTTTGTACATATGATTTCAAAATGAGATGATAGAATGGTTGAATGTGGAATATAGAAAAAAATGAATGCATATGAACATGATCAAGGATGGAAAATTCAAGTGAGATCCATATTTTAATGGATAAAACAGTGAGAGAAAAAAATCATACATAAATGTTTAAAAAAGTAAACACTACTCACTTAAACTAGATTGTACCAAGGACACATGTCCTGTCGAACAACTAACGTTTCTGGTATGTGATGTTAACTATCATACAAAAGAAAACAGGGACTTGAAAAGGAGTGGTTATGTCATTGGTTTTATATCTGTTGTAAAATGTATAGGTTTTGACTTAGGTAAGAGACAAGATAAATACTTTGAGTTTTAGGCATTGGTTTAAAAGAGAGTTGAGGGACTATGGTAAAGGCACCAAGACTATATTAGTCAAGAGGAGAGCTTACAAACCAGAATTTTAGCTGAAAATCCATTTGTTACTGGGAGTCATGACTCAATTATATCCACAGTGACATATTTGTAGCAATGAATGCAATAATTATATATGTGATTTTCTTTATCTTCCCAGAGGTGGAATATCTTATCAAATTTGACCTTTCAATCATTCTCAAACACCTGAAGGGAATACCAGATAGATGCCGGTAGAGAAATCAGATTTTATTTTGACGAGCTACAATATTTATTAGAAGAGTTAAGTAAAACAACAAATGACTCTCAACTAAAAATTAATATGGTTCTTAGCACACAAATCAAATAAATGTTGAATCTGCATCCTACACAGTCATGGGGTATGAACTCATGCTTGCTAATGATATGTAGCAAAAAGCATACACAAAATCCAAATCCATATTTAGGTATAAATAGTTCTGAAATGTTTTTGTTTAAAAAAGTGGACTTTGCTCATGTGATACATGCATGGAAGGTGCCAGTCCAACAAAACTTGAAAACTTAGCACCAAGAAATGAAAATGTTTGCATGCGTATGAAAAAGAGTGTGCATTTTTATGTGTATTTATTTTTGAGAGAGAGAGAGAGCACGAGAGAGAGCAGGAGAGGGCAGAGAGAGAGGGAGACACAGAATCCAAAGCAAGTTCTAGGCTCTGAGCAGTCAGCACCAAGCCAACGTGGGGCCCGAACTCACAAACCGTGAGATCATGACCGAAGCTGAAGTCAGATGCTTAACCAGCTTAGCCACCCAGGCACTCTGAAGCAGAGTGTGTATTAATGATTCTAAAACTAATTATGCCCATTGTGACTTAGGACACAGTCTCAAATGAAGAGAGATTTGAGTAAATTAAGCTGTGTTCTGTCAATTTGGTTTTCTTTATAATGTTCCAGAATTGAACAATTTAAAAGAGCTTACACAATTGAGTTAAGTAAGAATTAAGTAGATAAAATAAATGACAGATTAAGGAATTTCTCGACTGTATATTGTTATAGCTTATTTAAACAAACCAATACTGATGTTATCATTAACGCAAGCTCACGCTTTTTTCAGAATTTCTTAGTTTTTACCAAAGGTTCCTTTTCTGTTCCAGGATCCCATTCAGGATACCGCATTTCATTTAGCTATCCTACCTCCTTGGGCTCTGCTTTTTTTTCGGGCTTTCCTTGTTTTTGATGACCCTGACAGTTTTGAGGAATGCTGGTCAGGTATTTTGTAGAATGTCTTTGAACTGGGATTCGTTTAATATTTTTCTCACGATTAGACTGGGGTTATAGGTTTGGGGGAGAAAGACCACAGATGTCAAGTACCATTTGTACCCCATCATATCAAGGGGACACACTGTCAACATGACTTGTGACTGCTGATGTTAAGTTTGAGCACTTGGGGAGGTCATAATTTTGTTTCTTTAAAGTTACCCCTATCCCTGCGTACTCTACTCTATGGGAGGCAAGCCCATGCTTGAGTGGAGAGTTATGCTCTACCTCTTAGAAAACAGAGTTATCTATTTAAGTTGTTTGGAATTCTTGTGCATGGGACACTTTTCTATTCTCCTCCATTAATTTATGTATTTGATTATTTTTTTTTTTATATCAGTGTGGACTCATGGATATTCTATACTTTGGGTCATTATCTAATACTACTTTACTCACTTTGTTGCTCAAATTGGTCCAGCTTTGACCATTGAGAGCTATTTTAATTGGCTCCGGTGACTTTTTGATATACCCCCTGGACATAGGTTTTTTTATATTTTTTATTTTATTTTTTTTAACATTTGTGTATATTTGAGAGACAAAGCATGAGCAGGGGAGGGTCAGAGAAGGAAGGAGACAGAATCCCAGGCAGGCTTCAGGCTCTGAGCTGTCAGCTCAAACTCCTGGACTGTGAGATCATGACCTGAGCTGAAGTCGGACGCTTAACCAACTGAACCACCCAGGTGCCCCACCCTGAGTCATAGTTTTAATTAATTGATTATATTATTATTTAACACTTCCTTGCCTCTTGTACTACAAGATGCTCAAGGCTCCTCTTGTGTATTTCTTGCCCCAGTCCTAGAATCAGCCATTTCTCCAAGGATCCCTGGGTCGTCTCATTACAGAACGGTATTAGAAACCAGGATGTGGTGCTGGATGTGTTTCTTCTTACAGGGTGGTGGTGTTCCTGGGTTCTGTCATCTGACAGAGAAAGGAAAAATATGTGAGAATATCAACTTGTGCATAAACACATATCTGTAAATATTTCTTGGTGAAGCCATTTGCATCTATATTAAGCTAACCATGAGTGTATGTCTCAACTCTCAACTGTTATGACCTGGGTCGTTCTAACATCCTAGATGAAGTTGGAAGCTTAATTGACTGAGCCGCCCAGGTGCCCCATCTTTTATCCATTTTAAAAATTGGGTTATTTTCTAATTTTTGACTTTTAAGCCTCTTTGTGTATTTTCAGTAGACGTCCTTTATCAGATAGTGTTTTGAAAATATTTCCTCCCAGCCTGTGGTTTATATTTCTATTCACTTAATGTGTGTTTTTACACAGCAGAAGTTTTTTTTTTAAATTTTTTTTTTTCAACGTTTATTTATTTTTGGGACAGAGAGAGACAGAGCGTGAACGGGGGAGGGGCAGAGAGAGAGAGGGAGACACAGAATCGGAAACAGGCTCCAGGCTCCGAGCCTTCAGCCCAGAGCCCGACGCGGGGCTCGAACTCACGGACCGCGCGATCGTGACCTGGCTGAAGTCGGACGCTTCACCGACTGCACCACCCAGGCGCCCCATCACAGCAGAAGTTTTTAATTTTAATAAAGTCCAAGTTAGGAATTCAGCTTTCTCTTTCATGGATCATACTTTTTCTGTTGAATCTAAAACCTTATCATCAAATTCAAGTTTTCATGGTTTTTCGCCTATAATCTCTTAGAAAAGTTTTATGATTTTGCATTTTTCATTTAGAGCTAATATGAGTTAATTATTGTTAAAGTTGTACGATCTCTGTTAGATTTTTTTCAATATTGACATCCAATCGTTCTAGCATCATTTTTGAACAAAACTATCTTTTTAATACTGAATTTCCCTTTCTTTTTTTGTCAAAAATCAGGTAACTATATTTTTGTAGCTCTATTTATTGTCTTTCTGTTCTGTTCCATTGACTTATTTGTCTGTTTTTTTTATTAATACTATGCTGTCTTAACTTATGTGGTTTTATAGTAAATCTTGAAATCAAATAGTGTGAGTCCTCTAACCTCATTCTTCTTTTTTAGTATTGTATTGCCTATTCTAGTTTTTTTGTCTTTTTCTGTATACTTTGCAATTAGTTTGTTGATATTCCCAAAATAGCCTAGTGGGATTTTGATTGAAAGTAACTTGAATCTATGGATTGGGTTGGAAAGAATTGTCATCTTAATGATATTCAGACCTGCCATCAGGGACATGGGGTATCTCTCCATTTATTTTGATATTTTTTGATTTCCTTCGTCAGTATTTTATAACTTTTTGCACGTAGGCCCTATATATATTTTTGTTAATTTATACATAATTATTTAATTTTTTGTTGGTATTGTATTAGTTGGTGTTTATATTCATCAGGGTTTGTAGAACCAACAGGATGTGTGTGTCTCTATCTATCTTCCTCTCTCTCTCTCTCTCTCTCTCTATCATCTCTCTCAGTCTTCGTCATTACCACCTATCTATATCTATTATCTGTGTTTCTGTGTATCTATCCGTCATCATCATCATCTACCTATTTTCCTATCATCTATTGAGAGAGGTTTATTTTACGGAGTTGGCCCACGTGATTGTAGAAGCTTGTTAAGTCCAGAATGTGAAGGGTAGGCTGGCAGGCTGGGAACCCAGGGAAGAGTTGCAGTTTGAGTCCAAAGGCAGTCCGCAGCTAGAGTTCCTGCTTCCTCAGAGAAGCCCAAACCGTGTTCTATTAAAGCCTCAGCTAATCGGATGAGGCCCGCCCATCTTAGGGAGGGTGATCTGCTTTGACTCAAAGTGCAATGACTTAAGTCTTAATGTCACCCCCAAAACACCTTCACAGAAACATCCAGCATAATGTTTGATCACATATATAGACACTGTGGCTCAGCCAAGTGGAGTTAACCGTCAGAGTGCTTTTAGATTTGAAACTCTGGTTGTTTATTGCCGGCTTATAGGAAAGCAATCGACTTCTGTGTTTGAAGCATGTACTGTGAGACCTTGTTTAACTTGTGTATTAATTGTAGGCCTGTTTTTGTTGCGCTTTTCTACATACGCAGTTATGTCTGTAAATAAAGACGGTTTTACTTATTTGTTTCCAATCTGCATATGCATATTTCTTTGTCTTTCATTGTTGCACCAGCTAAGACTTCCAGCGCCATGCCGAACACGAATGGTGAGAGAGGACATCATTGCCTTGTTCCTGGTCCTAGGGGGAGAGTGTCTGGTCTCTCATCCTTAAGTAGGATGTTAGCTTTAGTTTCCTAATAGAGGTTCTTGATCAATTGGAGGATGTTCTTCTCTCTTCTTAGTTTGTTGATAATTTTACCATGAATAGGCATTGGATTTTGTTAAATTATGATCAAATGATTTTTCTTCTTTAGCATGTTCATATGAGAATTGTATTGATTCATTGATAGATTTTTGAATGTTGAACCACACTCATATTGCCTACAATCAATCCCACTTGGTTTTGGTATATAGTTCTTTTTATACATTGATGGGTTTGATTAGCTAACATTTTGTTGAGCATTTTTGTGTCTATATTCATAAGAAATATTTTTCTTAACTGTCTTTTTTAAAATGGTTTTATCTGGTTTGGGTATTAAAGTAATGTTGATCTCATAGACAAGTTATGAAGTGTTCCTTCTGATTTTATTTTCTAGAAGATATTATGGAGAATTAGTATTATTTCTACCATAAATGTTTGGTAGAATTTACCAATGAAACCATCTGGAACCAGTGCTTTCCTTTTTGAAAGATTATTAGTTATTGATTCAATTTCTTTAGTACATATAAGGATAATGATGTTGACTATTCCCTTTGTGTGAGTTTTGTTATTTTGTGCCTCTCAAAAAATTCATTCATTTCATCTAAGTTATCAGATTTTGGGACAAAGAGTTGTTAATAGTATTCCTTTATTATCCTTTTATTGCCCAAGGAATCAGCCTTATATTGGTGACTTGAATTCTCTCTTTTCTCCCTCTCTTCCTCTCTCTTATCCTGGCTAAAGGTTTATCAATTTTATTTATCTTCTCAAAAAACCAGCTGTTTGATTCTTTGATTTTGGTTCATTGATGCTTTCTCTGAATCCCACAAATTTTGCTGAGCTGAATTCTCGTTTTTATTTAGTTTAAAATATTTTAAAATTTTTCTGAGACTTCTTTTTGGTCTATGGGCTTTTTATAAGTATGCTGTTTGTTTGTCTGTTTGTTTGTTTATTTATTTTTCATAGAAGAATTAAGATTTTAATTTAAATGTACTTATATTCTTTTTTCTGAACAAAGGTGCATCTAGAAAGACATACATTTAGTTTGATATTCTTTAAGTTGGGAAACTATATTTGCAACTCAAGAAAAATGCTTTTGTAAATAATGATAAAAAACAAAGCTTAAAATATAAGACTTACACATGCTTTTAAATTCATTTGTCAGGAGGGAGACAGAACTGAAACCATAAGATCTGCAAGATGAATATTTAGTGAGGGAGTCTCTTTTTTTTAATACATTCCAGAATTTTTACAATAAAAACCTAAAAAGTCAGGGAGACTGTTAGACCAATCTTGTCCAAACGTGTTATAAAATTATCACATCTTACATTATCTAATGTTTTCTTGCTGCCAGTCTTAATTTTAAGACCATAAGGTATAATCTGAAAAAATTTAAAAACAATTTCCAAAGTTTATCCAAAAAAAAAAAAAAAGAAAGAAAAAACAAACACCCTAGCTCAGTAGCCAAGGTCAAATCCAATTATGATATTTTAACCCATTAGCAAACCTGGTATCTTCAAGAAGTATGCTGTTTAATTTCCAATTGTTTGGGGGAAATTTCCAGCTATCTTTCTGTTACTGATTTTTAATTTCATTTAATAGTAGTCTGAGAATATACTTTGTATGATTTCTATTTTTTTAAGTTCGTTAAGGTATTTTTCATGGCCAGAATGTGGCTTATCTTGGTGAATGTTTCCCATTAACTTGAAAAGAATGTGTGTTCTAGCATCACTGAATGAAGTATTCTAAAACATGTCAATTAGATCAAATTGATTGATGGTGCTGTTCAGGCTGTCTATATATTTACTGATTTTCTGCCCACTTGATATATCAATTACAGGCAGGGGGTATTGAAGTCTCCAACTATAATAGTGAAGTTGACTATTTCTTCTTTCATTTCTATCATTTTTTCCTCACATCTTTTGATGCTTTGTCATGTGGCATATTCATGCTTATCATTATGTCTTCCTAGAGAATTGGCTCCTTCCTCACTATTTAATGTCCTTATCTCTGTTAATCTTCTTTGTTCTGAAACCTACTTTCTCTGAAAGTATTATAGCTATTCCAGCTTTTCCGCCTGTTCGTGTTAGCAAGATATAACTTTCTCCATCCCTTCAATTTTAACTTGAGTCTTTCTTTATATTTTATGTAGGTTTTCTTTTTTGTAGACATATATAGAGTTGAGTTTTTTTTTTTAATTCCATATGAGAATCTCTGTCATTTAAGGAATTTCTGAAGCCACTTTTTTTCTATTTTATTTGTTTTTTTCATTTTCTTTTTCTTTTACTCATTTAGCCCATCCCCCCTTCCACAACCTGTCCAGCAACCCTCTGTTTGTTCTCTATTAAGCGTCTCTTATGTTTTGTCCCCTTCCCTATTTTTATATTACTTTTGTTTCCCTTCGCTTATACTCATCTGTTTAGCATCTTAAATTTGAGGCCATACACTGTAAAGTGATTATAGATATATTTGGTTTAGTTTTTACTGTTTTCAACCATTTATTATTATTATTATTATTATTATTATTATTATTTCTTTTATTTCTCTCTTTTCCTGCCGTCTCTAGTTTTAATTGAGCATTTTATTTCCTCTCTGGGCATGTCAGCGTGTTACTTCTTTTAATAATTTTTAGTGGCTGCCTTAGCATTTAAAATATACATTAAAAATTTTTGTTTTCCTTTATTGATTAATTATTTTTTTTTTGAGAGAGAGAAAGAGAGAGAGAGCAAGTGGGGGAGGGGCAGAGAGAGGGGGAGACACAGAATCTGAAGCAGGCTCCAGGCTCTGAGCTGTCAGCACAGAACTTGACGTGGGGCTTGAACTCATGAGCTGCAAGATCATGACCTGAGCTGAAGTCGGACGCTTAATTGACTGAGCCGCCCAGGTGCCCCTCCAATATACATTTTTAAGTAAACTGAATCAATCTTCCAACAGCACTATAGCCTACCATGTAGAGTAGAAATACTTCTATGTGTAGGACAGGTACTTTTATAGGTAGTGTAATTCTTCACACCTACCCCTTGCTACACTCGTGTCACTTAAGTGCTGTAATCACAACAATACCAAATTACTCTTATTCCCTTAAGCAAAGAATTACCTTTCAGATCGATCAAAAATCAGAATAATAAAAATATTATACTGTCGTTTATTTCTTCTTAGATGCTCTTCCTTTTTAAACAATATAGACCCAAGTTTCTAGTCTATATTGTTTTCTTTCTTCCTAGAGAGATAACTTTTTTTTTTCAATGTTTATTTATTTTTGGGACAGAGAGAGACAGAGCATGAATGGGGGAGGGGCAGAGAGAGAGGGAGACACAGAATCAGAAACAGGCTCCAGGCTCTGAGCCATCAGCCCAGAGCCTGACGCGGGGCTCGAACTCACGGACCGCGAGATCGTGACCTGGCTGAAGTCGGACGCTTAACCAACTGAGCCATCCAGGCGCCCCTGAGAGAGAACTTCTTGTAACGTTTTTTTCCAGCGCTGATCTCCTGACAGTGAATTTCCTCAGTTTTCGTTTATCTAGGAAAGTCTTCATTTTCCCTTTCTTTTGAAGGATAATTTCCTTGAAGGACAGATTTCTAGGTCTGGTTGGTTTTTTTCTTCCAACCCTTGAAATAGCTCACTTCTGTTTTCTGATGAGAAGCACTGCAATTCTTATCCATGTTTTCATAGAGACAAGACTTCCCCCTGCCTTCTTTCAAGATTTTCTCTTTGTCTTTGGTTCTATACAGGTTCAGTGTGGTACGTCAAGGTGTGTGTGTCATGTGTGTGTCTGTGTGTGTGTGTGTACACATGTATTTTGGTATTAGTACTGCGTGGTACTTTCAGAGTTTTCTCGATGTGTGGCTTGGTACTGACATTAATTTTGAAAACGTCTGAGCCGTTATTACTTCATATATTTCTTCTGCCCAATTCTTTCTTCTCTTGCTATTACAACTTTTGAAATTGTTTCAAAACTTTTGGATGTTCTTTTCTGGTTTGCATTTTTTTTTTTTTTTAATTCTTTTCCTCTTTCAGTTTGGGAAGTTTCTCTTGACATATTCTTTTTTATTTATTTTTTTACTTTATTTTTATTTTTTTTATTAAAAATTTTTAAATGTTTGTTTATTTTTGAGGGAGAGAGAGAGAGAGAGGAGAGAGCATGAGCAAACGAGGGGCAGAGAGAGAGACACACACACACACAGAATCTGATGCAGGTTCCAGGCTCCGAGCTGTCAGCACAGAGCTCGGTGAGGGTCTCGAACTCATGGACCATGAGATCATTACCTGAGCCGAAGTCAGTCGCTTAACTAACTGAGCCACCCAGGCGCCCCTCTGTTTGCACATTCTTAAGCTCACTGATTGTTTCCTTGACTGTGTCTAGTTTACTGATGAGCCCATCAAAAGTGTTTTTTCATTTCTATTACCGTGTTTCTGATTCCTAGCATTTCCTTTCAGTTCTTAGAATTTCCATCTCTCTGCTTACATTAGCCATTGTCTTAGTCTTTCCAGGCTGCTGTAACAAGATGCCGTGTATTGTGTGGCTTTTAAATAATAGAAATGCGTTTCTCACAGCTGTGGAAGCTGGGCGTCTGAGATCAAGGCACCAGCAGATTCGGGGTCTGATGAGAGCCTGCCCCCAGGATGGCATCTTTTTGCCATGACTTCATGCAGTGGAAGGAACAAGGGAGCTGTGTAAAGTCTCTCTTATCGGGGCAGCTCTGCCACTTGGGAGGGCTCTGCCTTCATGACCCGATCACCTTCCAGAGACCCCACCTCCAGACGCCATCACACGGAGGGTTAAGATCTCCACATAGGACTTTTGGGAGAGCGCAAACATTCAGCCCATAGAATCATCCACTTCTGCCTGTTGTCTCTTTACCCACTTAACATCCTAATCAGAGTTGTTGAAACGTGCTAATACTCAACATACGAATCACAGTTATTTAAAATTCTCTGGCTGCTAATTCCAACATCTTTGTCACATCTGAGTCTGATCATGATGTTGCTCTCCTTGTTTCGACTACTTTCTCTCGCTCCTTTGCGTACCTTGCCTGTTTTTTGAAGGCTGGGTAAGAGGAATGGAGGCAAATAGGTCTTGGGTGTGAAGGTTTATGTTAAACGGGTTAGGAGTTGGGCTTCTTTTTCCATGTTTGCTCTAAGTGTAGGTGTTAGGGTCTGAAAATTCCTCTAGTTTTGGTGTTTTTGTCTCTGCTGTTGTCTCTAGCGTCCCTTGGAACTCTTCCTGGGGTCTGTTTCGCAGTGGTCTTGGCTCTGTTCCGCCGTTCCGCTGGGGTCCCGGTGCGGTTGGGGGGAAGGCATAGGGGACGGGAGTGTTCACGTGTTGTGTGGTCTGCTTGGGTCTCGGTGACTCGGCCTGGGTCTAGGGGCTGTGACTTTCACCACTGTGTCTCCGTGGACGCATCCTCCCCCCCCCCCCCCCCCCCGGTTCTTCCTCGATTCCCTCATTTTGTTTTCTGGAAGTTTGGCCCTGTTGGCTGCTTTTCCCCCTCGTGAAGCAGAAAGGCTCGCAGGGGTCTGGAGCAGGATAGAAGCACCTGACCCATTTGGGATAAAGTTTTGGGGATGCATTGTCCCCTGGGGAGTACACCTTTGCCAGGGAGAAGGTCTGGGCATATTTCGTGATGATTATTCTTCCCTTCTCCCTGCCCTGGCGAGGGATCCTTCTCAGGGCCTCACCGTAAAAACCTGGCGTGGCTCCGGGTAGTAAAGCCCATGAGAGTGTGCTCCCCCCACCCCCCAAGGTGTGGGTTCCGGGGATTTCTTACTCTTCTGGGAGTCCACACTTCGCCTCCAGCAGTTCAAATCGCCGTGTAAGCGTGTCTTCCGGCTGACGGCTCCAAGGGCTCCTCCTCCAGGCAAACAGATCTTGGTTGCCCATCTCTCCGGTTGTGACCGTCTCTCCAGATTTGGGGATGGTCCAATCAATTTTTCTTCCACCTCAATGTTTCTGTTAGGTCCAAGCAAAGTTTTTGGTTTTCAGCAAAGGAGAAAGTTGCACAGCTACGCCGAATTTGGGCTCCCTCTTAGTCTGGATCTTAGGAGTGACGGAACTGAGAGCAGCCGCGTTTGTTTTGTTCCCACTCATCCTGGCCTTTAATCCTCCACGAGCTTCCTTTTGCTTCTGGGGCTGGTACCCATCTGTTTCCCCTCCCTAGTCCCTTCCCTTGTAGCCTTCCAGAAAGGGATATAAAAGCCATTCTTAATTGTAGTTCCAGGGTAGAAAGAGCAAAGCTGATCTTGCGTTAGTGTATTAAAAACGGGAAAAGGGGACACACAGCACAGAGGTCTTTCTGAGGGGCAGCCACAGGACTTGGTGACCAGTGGGGTGGGAGGAGGGTGACTGGGGTATAGGCAAAGTAGGAGAAAGGACTTTAGGCTGTTTGGGTGGACCGATCGTTGGTTAAGTATGCCCTGAACGTATCTGATGAATGGGTAGATACTTCCACAATGATGGGAATATCAAGCGGGCAGCTGCAGCTAAAACAGAAGCATGGCCGTGATCACATCAGTGATTTTACAGGGTGACCTCAGGGGGGTGGAGAAAGGGCCCATCGAAACAGGTCACTGGGAGATATTTTGCGAGCAGGTAGATGCCAGGCTTCTCTCGTCTGCCTTCTCCTTGACAGAGAACCAGGCAGGACGAGTCGGGTGTTGCTGAGACTGAGCAGGAGACACAAGGAACCAGCAGCAGAGTTGTTCATAGGTCTCGCTGCAATGCTTTGTGGGACAAAGAAACTCAATAATAAAAGCTTCACTTTCAAAACGCGGCAGGCTTCTCTTCGGAGAAATAGATGCTATTTCCTTTGTTTTCTTTCTTTCTCTTTTTATCCTGCACCAACAGGAAACAGAATTAAGGGTGAGCCTCGCACTGCAGTCTGGGGTAATAGATATAGTTGTTCTCATGCCTGTGATCAAATACTGAAGGTGCACTTGGGGAAACTGATGCCAAGGTGGAAGCTGCAAATGAAACGTTCTGTGCCTCGAATCAAGAGCAGGCTTTGAAATCCCAGACCCATCGCCCCGCTGCTACGTGAACTCTATTTTGGAATTGTGAGAAATCAATACGGAAAAGTATATACGCCGGGAACAACGTTAAAAGATCTCTTCACTCCCCTGAAAACGCCAGACTTAAAGTGTTCCCACAGTTGGTGCGCGGTCTGGGGGTGATGCCGCGATCAAATCTGAACCACAAGACCCACGCCCTCCTTTCTGAACCTCCGAGTCCTGTGCTGTGCGTGAGCGGTGTTGGTCCAGAATCCGCTGTCACTGGGGCTCATGGGAGCATGAAGGAGCAGGTCTAGTAAAAATTTGGACAAAAAAGTGAACCTCAGATTTTTATAAAAGAACTCAGGCTTCCTACTTTCAAATATATGGATTAGCCCCAGCTGGCCAGAGAAAGTGCTTGACTTAATTACAGGGCTTGACTTAACGAGGAATAATTCTAATTCGTGTTCATATTTCGGCAACCCTATTTACATTAATGGCCTGTTCAGATACGTCTGAGAACAATTGACTTTCTTGAGTAGCAAGCTTTTCTTCATAATCTACACATTTTAGCTTAGACACTGCTTTTTCGCAGGTCCCCAGGAAGTGACCTTTTGTGCCAGCCCTTTGCAGACGGCCGCTGGCAGTCCCATGCTCTGGATGGCGAGGACAGTGACGGATGAGCACCAGCTCCCAGGACCCACTGCCAGAACCCCCAGAGGTGCCGTCTCACCTGCTGATTAGCTAGAGAAGTTTCCAGCTCCAGGAAGACCCTCCTGCCCAACTAGCCCCATGCACACAGTTAGCACTGACTCAGAGATAAATACACATCAGTCCCGTCGTCAGGCACCATGGGTCTAGTCGGTGGAGGGAGATTGTGCAGTTGAGGCAGTAGGGCCCACGGCGCAAGTCAGCACAGGCTCTGAGCGGTGGGGGCTGTGGGGGGGGGGTCGTCAGTTCTGCCTTTGGTGGAAGCGGAGGCTCAGAAAAGTTACCCGGAAGTGACTTTTGGGTCGAATTATGAGAAAGGACTTGAGAAACACCAGGCCCCAAGACGAAGGAGCGATGATGGCCCTGGACCACGGGCATGAAGCAGGTGCTGCCTTCGGGGAGCCTGTCAATAGCTTAGTGTGGTTGGGGATAGTGGTAGCATTTGCTTATGTGTGTGTGTGGGGGGGGCCCTTCATCAGGGATCGCGACGGGTGGGGAGCAGACAGACAGCAACAGGAGGCGGGATCCCGGGGGGGGGGGTTTCAGTGCCACAGCAAACAATTCAGATTCTATTCTAGTGACCCTGGCAAGCTAGTTGATGGCCTTTCAACTTTGTAAAACGCTTTTCACTTGACGTAATTTTGGACTTACGCGAGAGTTGCAAAGATAGCACTCAGTTCCCGCACACCCCTCCTCTGACTCCGTCTAATGTCCACATCTGTGTGAGGCTGGCACACACAACAAAGACATTAACCCCGGTCTGATGTTACTAGCTCAGCTACAGATGAGTCAGATTTCATCAGGTTCACACGTATGTCCTTTTCTGTAGCGGGATCCCGTGAGGGGCTCATGACCTTTTCGTCCTCGTGCTCCCCCATCCTTCATACCTCGTTCATCTCCCTGACGTGTTTGGAGACTATTGGTCAGGTATTTCATAAAATCGCTTTCCCTCCCCACCCCTCCCCTCCCCTCCCCTCCCCTCCCCGCCCCTCCCCTCTCCTTTCCTTTCCTTCCTTCTTTCATTTTTGAGCACTTTCTTACCTCATGGCACCACAAAGTGCTCCAGACTCATGTCGCGTTGTGCTTCCTTCGCCCCTCGCTAACTTTGCTTTCTAAGCAGTGAGTGGCATGACTGAAATCCCCTGACGTGACAAGATCCGTGTTGGAAAGATCCCCTATGCAGAGGATGGACGGGTGTGGAAAGGTGCGACTGTGGCACTGATCGGGCTGGAGATGAAGAGGCTGAGGCCAAGTCAGCGGCATCAAGGGAGGAGGAACCGGGGGTGCTGGGAGGAGGGGAGGAGGTGGCTGTATGTGACGAGCAGGTTTCTGTGATGATGGGTGGACGCGTGGTTGGTTCCTGGGACAGGAAACACAGGAAGGGGTTTGGCTTTGCTCTTTTGGCCTCCAGTGGCAGTGTCACCACACCCGTTTTCGGTGCTCTTCTTCTGGGCTCTTTCTGTGTTGTCTCCTCGGTTCTCTGGATCCTCTCCTTTCTTAGCACAACTTCCCTGAATTGCCTCACTTCTTGCAACTGGGATACTCACGGCTCACGTAGCCCTTTGTGTCTGAGATTTGCAAGGATGACCTTCTTTCTTGCCCTGCCAGGCACCGTTGTAGGCAATGGGAGGCAACTATCATGGCCAGCTAACCGCTCTCCTGAAGCTGGCAATTCTAAGACACGTAATAAACAAGTGAACCAATAAACAGCCCAGAGCATTCTAGCTAGTGGAATAAGCGTGATGCCGGGCACACAGTGAAGTAATCTGATGGAAAGGGACTGAGGGTGGGAGAGGGGTAACCTTGACTGAGAGGTCACTGCAAGTCCCGTTAAAGAGGGGCATTTGAGCCAAGATCTGCAGGGAAGAGCCAGCCATATAACTATCCAAGGAAAGAACATTTCAGACAAGGGACTGGCTCGTGCACAGCCCCCAAGAAGAAGGTGAGACCGGGTGCACATTATAGGAACAGAGAGAAAATCCACGTGGCTGAAAAATGGTGGACCGGGTGGGAGACAGCAGGTGAGATCAGATGGGAGACATTCCGGGTGGACTGGTTGGCCGTAGGAGGATGACGAGTTATATTTTAGGGGGAGGAGAAAGCCATCGAAGACTTCCTCGAGGAATAGCCTGATCTGATCTATGCTTTTAAAAATTCTCTCTAGGGGTGCCTGGGTGGCTCAGTTGGTTAAGCGTCCGACTTTGGCTCAGGTCACGATCCCGCGGTCCGTGAGTTCGAGCCCCGCGTCGGGCTCTGGGCTGATGGCTCGGAGCCTGGAGCCTGTTTCCGATTCTGTGTCTCCCTATCTCTCTGCCTTTTCCCCGTTCATGCTCTGTCTCTCTCTGTCTCAAAAATAAATAAACGTTAAAAAAAATTAAAAAAAAAAAATTCTCTCTAGCCTCTGTGGCCCCGGGGTTGTAGGAAGGCAGCAGTGGGCGCAGGGAGACAAGTCAGGTGAAAGAAGGGGAGGGATTTGAACAGGGGACAGAGATGGGCAGAGGGCACGCCAGAGACATGATGGCAGACGTGGGAGGAAAAACATCAAGGATGAAACCTAAGTTTTCGGCTTGAGCAACTGGGAACTGAGGACAGCTCACTGGGGGACAGGCATGGGAGGGGCAAGTCTGCAGTGAGGGGATTAAGCCTGTGGTCCTGGGCATGTTGATTTGTGATGCTGATTACGAGTCCTGGCAGGCGGGTTGAGAAGGCAGCCCTGGGTGTAGTGCTCGGGTGAAATGTTGAGACTTGCCAGTCTGAGGGTGCGGTTCCAGGCCTTGGGCCTGGAAGGGGTCGTTGTGGGAGAAGGTACAGATGGAGAGCTTGACTTTTGTGCCTTCAGAAACCCCAGCCCCCAAACGATTGCTTTAGCCACACAAGGTGGTCAACTTCATTCACCTACAAATAAAACTACAAGGTCCTGATAATAAAGAGGATGTGGTTAAGATGGGACAAAAAATGGAATTAAGTGATTGCAACACCAAAGGCTAAGAAACAGCTGCCATGCCCGTGGTCCATTGTCTCGGGGACCAACGAGAACCCGCAGGGACGCTGGGCCTGTCCCTGTGACTGGGAGTCACGAGGGGAGCAGCAGGGGACAGAAGCAGAGCCATGCTATGCAGGAGATGCCCTCAATCTAACTTCTCCTAAGAAGAATATTTAAAATAAGATTCCTTGGTTTTGTCAAAGCAGGAATGGTGACAGAGGAATCTAACAGGGGACAGGAGAGGGGGGGCCTCGGGAAATCAGCCCGGGGTCTGGGGCCAAGGCTCAGAGCCACCGCTGGGAGGTCTGGGCAGAGTCACTGGGGGTGATGGTCACTGGGGGACTGGGTCAGTCTGGGCAACCAGAAAGTGAGGATTTAAGAGGGCAAGACTGGGGAGGTCTGCATAATATGCACAGTTTGTCTGAGAAAGTCTCGGTGGGATCCAGTTCTTCTGAGGTCTTTGCTCCGCAATGGCCTATCCAAGGCAGGAATTAGGACCTCAAGAGGAGACACAATAAAGATGAGCCATTCAAGGTGCACCAGAATGTGTAACATGACATTAGGAAGGGATTGGATTGGCTCTGACGGGGACCGTCCCCGGTAGGATTATCTAACTCGGGGACACGTAGGCATTGTTACTGTGAGCGGCAGATGCCTAACTTCCTGATTTCAGCTCTTCCGCGGTGGGATACTTCACCAGACAAAATCTAGTGGGATGTGCTTGAAAAACAAATGTTGCAGTGTGGAATGCTAAGAGAAGGTGAAAGGAAGGAAGACATGGATTTCTGGAAAACGGTGCTAATTTTCCATTTCATGGGGAAGGCAAAAAATAACCGAGGAAGCAAGTTGAAGTGTTAGAAACTCAGCTGAACTTTCCTGAAAATAGTGGCAAAGAGAAGAGGGAAATAAAACACAAGAGGCCTACCCCCCCACCCCCCATTTCAGGAACAGAACCGATGTCACGGAGACATGCTAAACAGAGCCACCGGGGAGCGGAGGACGTGTCTCTAAGAGCACATGGTGTCTCTAGGCTTAGAGGGGGCAGACTCCAGAGGCACTGATAACTGGTTCATGAGTCCACTGGGGGTGGTTCTTCAGCAGGAGCACAGCTGGGGACGAGGGGAAGATGTCCAGTGGGGAGTGTTTCACAGTCTTCCAATTCCACGGCAGGAAGGGACGACGGCCATCATTGTGACCCAGCCGAACTCATAAGAGAAACCATTACATATGAGACAGAGCCCATCATCGCTGGGACCCTGGGACGGGAAGGAGAGGGACGTCAGGAGGAAAATGGAGATTGAAAGCATTTGTATGTGCAGGAAGGGAAGGGGCCTCTCAGATGAGACCCAGAGATGGGTTCCCCACCGCTGCCAATTTCTAATCTTTGCAGAAGGGACATGTGTCTGAAATATGACTGTCTGAGATGAAGAGACAGGACACATGTCCCCCCCTAAGTTTGGTAAATGCGGTGTCCAAAGCAAGCATGATAGAGGACTGTATTCATGCGGGCTCAGGTCACAGGCTGTAGACTCGGCATTCAGGGCTGGCTGCACGTGCCCTGTGCTCGGAAGGGGCCTGCACTTGTTCTGATGCTCTGTGTGGTCACTGGTTTGGAATTACTAATCATTTCATATTTGAACGTGCGCTTTGTAAGTGAAATCTGTTGGGACAGGGAAGCATGCATATGAATGGAGAAAATCTGTGCGGCGAGCACACCGTTCCCAGCCACCTTCATCACGTGTAATGTTGGCTGAGCCCACGAGGCCAGAATTCTCATGGACTCTCCATGGGTGGGGAGAGTTTTCTGACTTTTCTGAATTTTCTGGTGTGCCACCAGTGCTGAGATGGTCGTATGGCTTTGATTAACTCTTTAGATTCTTAAAAAAAAAATTTTTTTTTAATGTTTATTTATTTTTGAGAGAGAGAAACACAGCACAAGCAGGGGAGGGGCAGAGAAGGAAGGAGACAGAATCGGAAGCAGGCTCCAGGCTCTGAGCTGTCAGCACAGAGCCCTACGGGGGGCTCGCACCCACAGACAGTGAGATCATGTACTGAGCCGAAGTCGGACGCTCAACCGACTGACCCACCCAGGCGCCCCTCTTCAGATTCTTTAAAGAGTGAAGATTGTGAGCACATTGGGGTTGAACGGACCCAGTCTCTGAGGTCTTGAAGGACCCATGACAACTTTTAAGGCAAATGATTCAGGCCCGGCTTCCGGAAAGAGCCTGATGTTGCTGGCATTTGAGAGAGAATGGAGCAAACTAGAGTATTTTTCCCCCATTCTAAATTCTTTAAACTTAAGTGTTTCTTTAAAGTATTTCTTCAGCTTTTACAATTTTCCTTGGAGGTTAGGTTTTGGATTTTAATTCCTCTGGCTTAGAAATTTTTTATTTTCCTTTCTCTGGATTTTCACTTAGGAGCGAAAGGGAATTGAATCTTGGGATGTTAATCCTGACCTCCCCCTGGTCTAACGCCAGCATTCCGTCCACCAGGCGCCCACACGGCACACAGCCACGCACGCGCTGTCTGCTCCGATCACACTGGGCCCCGCGATGCCCGAAGAGGCACACACTGTCCCCTCTGTCTGGACTATCTTTCCCTCCTCCTGTGTCTTGCAAACTCAAAGTTTTTTGCCAGTATCCCTTCTTTCCTACGACTCGCTCCTTTGTCTCCACTCTCAGTCATTTTGCCGGTCTCCCCTGGGGGCAGAAAAGGGGAGTCCTGCTGTGACGTGTCTACTCTGACCCCGCAGCTCTGCATTCCCTTGGCCTTGGGGTTGCCAGGGCCTGGCCTTCAACTCTGCCCTTGTCCAAGGTTGTGCAAGCTGTAGAGGAGTGACGTGCATCACACGCACTGCTGGTTTCTTCATTTACAGCGGGTCACCTGTCTCTTTAGATGCCACACATCTCCCGAGCTCTGACTACTTCAGTTCAGGCCCCTTTTTGGCATCAGCGTCTCTGCCATCCTGGCAGCTGTTACTTGGTTTTCTGTTTCCTCTCTCCACCCTTCTCCACCTGCCGCGTGCTGGAGAAGACGGACCCACTTAGACCAGCTCTCCTCCGTCTTCCCACTGGATTTGGCCGCTGGCGCTGGCAGATGGTCTTTTGGTTCCCACCTAGGAGGTCTCACTCAGCATCTCAGTTAACTTCTCTCTGGGTTTTGGAAGCACCCCAGCCCTTTGCCCTTGGGTCTAGTTGTTAGGGTCTCCTGGTGCTCCCAGGCTCAGGGTGTCGGGTCTTCCCCTGTTGGGTTTTCTTACCTCTGCCCACATCTCTGCAAATGCCTCCCTACCAAGCTTTCTTCAAGTACTTGTTGACATGCTGTTGCTTGTGGGGACCCAGACTGACATAGTTGAGCAGCATAATCATAATCATAAATTATAATAATTATTAATATTTAACATAGTATTTTAGTAATTATTTATTATTATTATAGCAAAATGAGGTGAATTCTCTTGAAGACTATTTCATCAAGACCTTTGTTTTAGTTTTCTATTGCTGCATGACAAACCAAACTTAGTATTTGAGAACAACACCCATTTATATTATGTCCTAGCTCTGTAGGTCTGAAGCCCAAACTCAGCTGGGTCCTCATGGAAAAAAAGAGCCGCTGACACATGCCAACACGTGGGCAGGGACTTGCTTCCAAGCTCATCCAGACTGATGGCAGAATCCAGTTCTTTGTGGTTGTGGGACTGAGGTCTCCATTCTCTTGCAGGCTGTTAGCTGGGGATTATCCACTCAGAAGCAGTGCTCATGTTCCTTTGTACTTGACCTCTCCGTCTTCAAAGTCAGCAGAGAAGAATTTCTCTTGCATCAAATCCCTTTCAACTTTGAACATCCTTCTCTAGGAAGAACCGTATCCATGTTAATGGCTCACTTGATTAGGTTAGTGGTGCCATTTCCACACCTCATCAGTTGGCCACTGCCCCACCATAGTTACAGGGCCCTCCCAACTCAAGAGGAGGGGGTTCTACAGGGCGTGTGTGAGCCATTGCTGGGTCATTTTAGAAATCTGCACACCACAGACTTGACGAATCATGATGCATCACCCAATTTCTCACTTCCCCAGTGGCAATAACATGTCTCCCTTGGATTTTGAGTCTTTTCCTTGGAAAGCTGTGGACAAACCCAGCTACCTTCTGGATCTTTGTCCTAGCTTTTGTGTGCTCCTGGCTCCTATTTGGAGACTTATTGCCCTCGTAGGAGGTGTTTGGAAAGGAATAGGGTGGTTTTTATTTCCATCACTACTGAGGGGCCTACCAGCAACCTGGTGGGCTTTGACCAGGGGTGCTGGACACACTCATGATGTGAGAGCCCTGCACAATACTTTCTCCTGCCCACGTGGTTTATCAGGAGAGAACACTATACCACAGATTAGGTTTCTGCTTCCTCAACTGTAATTACATTCCAGCTGCTTCCAGAATATGTCCAGGTTATGCTTTGGGCAAAAACTTTTGCCTGCCTTTGTATGAAGTGACCATTTTTAGACAGCGTGTAAATGGGCTCTGGGAACCCGAGGGAAAACAAACAGCTCCTAAGTGACACCAGTAATAGAGGGCTGGAGCTTAGGCTGAGGAAGAGAAAATGATTCTGGAAGAGTTTTTCTATGGCTACTTGATGAAAGACCCATCACATCACTGTCAATACCAGGTCCTACAGGATGGATGTGGAGCCTGGAAAGACTGACCACTCCCCAAGTCAAAATAGCTCTAGTCGCATTATTTTGGGCGGTCCCCCAAATTCAGTGTCTCCCTAGGATCTGTCTCACCTTTTCTACCGCTAATTCCAGTGACCAACAACTATTTCTTGAGTTTATGTCATGAACCAGGCACCGTTCTAATTACCTCTTGCTTAAGATTTGCCTTTTCGTCTTATTTAGTTTCTGTCTCCCAGGCTAGCCCCACTCCAGTTAATTCTGTATTCTGATAATCTCAAGTAATCATGTCAGGTTATTGACCAAAACCCTTTAGAACTTCTCCTGTGCCTTCTGTGGTTAAAATCCTAGAGGGCAAGACGCAGTCTTCTCCAGCATGATTCCAAACCACCTTTCATGTCCTCCCCCCAACTTCCAACCCACTGCCCTTCTGGAAGGATTAGCTTCCCTGAGTTTGCTTTCACCTTTACTGTGTTTAACCCATGTCTCCTTCCTAAAATGCGTCCCCTTTCCCCTAAAACATTCTACCCCTTGAAATAGAACTCATCCTACAAAACCTTGCTAAATAGTTTGTTGTTTATGAAACTTTGCATGTTTTTTTCTAAAGAGATAGAACTTGTTCCCCGTTAAAGTTTGAGGGGGGTTTTCCTCCCTCTGCTTTATGTTTCCTTTCCTGTGTCCTTATTCAGAAAGTGTTTGTTGAATTGAAGTCACTGTGTGGTTGCTATAGGTCTCTGACTGTTGAGTATCGCTGCGTACAGGAGAGGTGCCTTTCTTCTCTTGGGACTTTGAAAATAGGATGTGACGCATATATGGCATCAGTAGGTTAATATATGTAAGTGGCAACCCTCCCCTAGAATTGTCAGATTACAACCGCACGGCGCTTTCTCACGTGACATAGGGCTATTCACCCACACACATGCTTTCAGATAGAATCTACGATTGTTGTGTTTTATGGCTCCTACAGCATTTTAGCCTAAGCTGTTTTGTTTGATGCTCTTAATACTATCCTATGAGGTTGTGTAATATAAATAATACGTAGGAATTGTATCTGTTGAAATAAATTTCCTACAGTCTCAATATCAATGGAAATATAAAACCTTTCTTATTATGCATTGTAAATAACACAAATGACATACAATATCATGGATGCTTACCACTGGCTTTTTTACTGACCATGGCTAACAGATCTATACACATACAGAGTCTGTATGTGTCACATAACGATGCGTGAGCTTTTACTCAACATATGTTTTTCCTAAAGTGAATGTGTCTTTGACCTTGGCTGTTTGCATTTGAGATAGGAGAAACCGATGGCTTCCATTTATTAGTGTTGTTCAGTGAATAGCATGGCTTTGGAGACCATTGACCCTTCATACTGTGGTCTTTAGCTCAGGAGAAATTGGTTTTTCCTGTATGTTATCAGCTAATATTATTGTAATTAAAGATTATTTTTTTCTCCATATCTCTATTTTATAAAGAATGAAAAAGCAAAGCCTAAGAAACTGCTTGAGTTGCCACGTTAGGGGCAGGTGTTGGAGAATCTGGGAGAGCCACCGCGGCAGTGACCCCCATTTGGGGGCCATAAGGGCAGAGAGAGATCTCTCGCAGCCCAGCTTTCTCATCAGGAAGCAGCTGGAGCAGAGGTGCCAAATTATTTTCTTCCAAAAAAGTATCCTTGTGTGCCAGATCCTATGCTGGGTGAAGGTTGTTCCAGGCTCCCCCTAGAGTGGTAACGAGTGGGGGATCTGCAAGAAATGAAGGCTTTGTCTGGCTCTTACTCAGGGCAATTCCTCTCGTGCCCCAAGGCTGGGGTCTGAGCGTGTGGACTCCCACGTCTCCTGTTCCCTTTGCAGGTTGGTCTCTCCAGGAGGCTGACTCTGAGACAGACTTCAGGGTGTAGGACATTTATTGAGGAGGTCCCTTGGGATCAACAGCTGTGGAAAGGTAAGGGGGGGAAGTAGGATTGGGCAGAGGGCAAAGCTGGGTTGAAATGCAGCCCGAGGATGGCCTTGGCCAGCTCCACGAGAGCTCTGAAGCAAAAATGGCCCATCACAGTTGTCTTGAATTAGCTAAAGTAGCCAGTCATTTATACCCTCGCCTCAACCAGGCATTAGATGTGATCCTGTTCTGGGGAAGGCATGATCTCGGGTGAGGAGGTTGAGTATAGACCTTCATGGTCCTGTGTATGAGCTAGGAAATGGTGCCCCTCTGGGAAGATGGAATTCCTCTGTGCAACAGTTGGGACCCTTACCAGTTTTTGGCCCTCACTTGTCCAGGAAAAGTGACTTTGGTAGGTTAGCCCCTTCTGGTGTCTCTGAGGTTCAGACCCCTGATAGGGGAATTGGAAATGTCTAGGGCTAGGATGGTCTTGGGGGACTTGTCCATAATCCTAAGCATCCCGACTCAGAAACCCAAGAGTAAAGGTCTTGGAAGCCATGTCCTTGAGATCTGTTTCTGAGAGCATCCCGCCGCCTTGAGATTCAAATAGGCAATTTGCCATCAGACTGGATCCCTTCTGCCTGGTGCATCAAGCCACATTTAAAAAGACCAGAAAGTCTTTTCATATTCCGAATAAAACTTATCAGTAAGATTCCAAAGGAGGTCAAAATGACTCTCTAACTGTTTAAACACAGAGCTGACACTGTGTATAAGCAGAGTTTGAGATAATCATTATCTTTGCCAGCTCTTGGGGAACTTCTGCTGTCGACTTGCTGTTGCCTCCATCTGAATGAGTGACATTTACAACCTTTAAACACAGGAAGAGGAGCTGTACCTGCCTTCCGGGTGACGTGAAGGTCCATGGAAATGCCAATCACAAGTGGAATTACTTCCATCCTCTGGATTTTATTACTCTAGGTTAGCTTTCTATTTCCATTGAAAATATTCTCTAACACGAACTTCAGATTGATACCTCTTTCACGGAGCTTCCATGCAGAAGTACATTTTTAACTACTTGTTAGAAATGATCCCTCCATGCACCATAATGACATTGGATTAATCCAGGTTCACATGATACACACACACACACACACACACACACACACACACAGATTTAGAAACCAAATAAAACATATATGACTATGGCCACTTATATATGACCATAGAATTAATTGTGAGTAGAGTTGCAAGGTTCCTTTGAGACCCTCCTATTTGAGATTATTTTAACAAACGGGGAAGAAGTAAGGACCTTGGAGATTAAACCATTACCGACAACCTCACGACTCTATGTTCACCAGTTTCATAAAGCGTTTCACGTGCAGTAGATTCCTTTCTGGTGGTGAAGACGGCATTTCTTATTGTGCGCGATGACGGTGGTGGGGAGGAAACAGGAAGCGTGCAGTTTATGGTCGTGGCATCAGACAGTAGGGCTAACAGGTAGACTCGGCTACTCCCCTCGGCCTAGGATTTTGTTCCCGTTGCACCATGGCATGTTTCAATTCCAGATTCCCCCAGTTGGAATGTTGAAACTGTCGTTGCAGAAATACCCTTGTTGTCCATAGCCCCCCACCCTGCTTTTGTGCAAGGCTGTGGTCATCGCTTGGGTGGTGAGCACACCTATACCTGAATTAGCTTTAGGCTGTAGGGGCTCTGGGGGGAGATAGCATTTCATTTATTAATTAGAGATAAGGCTTGGATTCTAGCCTTTTGGATGAAAACCGGACATTGTCTTTTATATGTGCTCTTAAATGATAATTTTAGGAAACAGTGAAATAATGATTCTCAAAGACGTAAAATTAACACGCATCAAAGATTTTATTTCACTCCTTAATTAACGAGGGAATCAGTATGATGTTCTAACTGGTAGGTAGTCAACTGTCAGTAATCAAGCGCCTCTCCACCAGACGCCAGTTGCTTCTTATGGGCGTGAATCACTAGCAGTGTCATTACTGTGTCACCTACGTAGTTGTAGAGACAGGGAAAGGCGGAGATCACCTGGAACGGCGCCCTGCACAGCAGTGCAGATTTGCTCATTTCGAAGTCTTTTACGCATTTTCCTGACACTATGTTTTGAATGCTACCTTTGGACTCGGCTCTGATCTCTCATGGAAAGTTTGCCAGTGAAGTTAAAATGCTTACGTTTTTCTACATTGAATTCATGTGGAGTTAACCTAGTAACAGAGTAATTGTTTTCACGCAAATATTTTTGTTAGCGAAAATCCTAACTTGTACTTCTGTCAACTGGATGTGTTTGGAATTAATTCTAAAAAAGTACATCTAGGTTAGGATAATATAGGAGTTTGGGATTTCCATTCCCAACCTCTACAGGTTTATTATTATTTATTTTATTTTATTATTTTATTTATTATTTTTGTTTCCCTTCCCTTATGTTCATCTGTTTTGCCTCTTAAAGTCCTCATATGAGTGAAGTCATCTGATTTTTGTCTTTCTCTGACTAAGTTTGCTTAGCATAATACCCTCCAGTTCCATCCATGTAGTTGTAAATGGCAAGATTTCATTCTTTTTGATTGCCGAGTAATACTCCATTGTGTATATATACCACATCTTCTTTATCCATTCATCCATCGATGGACATTTGGGCTCTTTCCATACTTTGGTTATTGTCGATAGTGCTGCTATAAACATTGGGGTGCATGTGTCCCTTCGAAACAGCACACCTGTATCCCTTGGATAAATACCTAGTAGTGCAATTGCACAGGAAACCTACTAAAGTCACTAATGGTGCATAGTAGGGAAACTTTGGGTGGAGGTCGTGAGACTTGTATGTTTCTTTTTGAATGGCTGTATGACCTTGAACACTTTTTTTTTTTTAATTTCACTGAACTTTGGCTTCTTCATCCATAAATAAGAGTGGTTTTTTTTAAAAATTAATTAATTAATTAATTTTTTTAAATTTACATCCGAATTAGTTAGCATATAGTGCAACAATGATTTCAGGAATACATTCCTTAATGCCCCTTACCCATTTAGCCCATCCCCCCTCCCACACCCCCGTCTGTAACCCGCTGTTTGTTCTCCCTATTTATGAGTCTCTTCTGTTTTGTCCCCCTCCCTGTTTTTGTATTATTTTTGTTTCCCTTCCCTTATGTTCCTCTGTTTTGTCTCTTAAAGTCCTCATATGAGTGAAGTCATATGATACTTGTCTTTCTCTGACTGACTAATTTCACTTAGCATAATACCCTCCAGTTCCACCCATGTAGTTGCAAATGGAAAGATTTCATTCTTTTTGATTGCTGAGTAATACTCCATTGTATATATATACCACATCTTCTTTATCCATTCATCAGTCAATAGACATTTGGGCTCTTTCCATACTTTGGCTAGTGTCGATAGTGCTATAAACATGGGGGTGCATGTGTCCCTTCAAAACAGCACACCTATATCCCTTGGATAAATACCTAGTAGTGCAGTTGCTGGGTCGTAGGGTAGTTCTGTTTTTAGTTTTTTGAGGAACCTCCATACCGTTTTCCATAGTGGCTGCACCAGCTTGCATTCCCAAGGAAGAGTGTTTTTAAACACATGATTCTTTCAGCACAAGATTGAGTGATTCTCTCTACCATCTCCACTGTGAGTGATGAATACTGGGCATGCTTCTCAGTGGATGTCACACAGTCCCTACCTGGAGTCATCAGAAGCATCTTAGAGCCCTGGCCCAGTGACCACTCCCCTCCCCAGCTCTGCTGGATCTTTCTTTCTCCCATCAAATTCTCACTTTTGCTTTTGAGAAAGACATAAATTTACTCACCAAGGTACTCCTCTTCTAGAACACTGAGAGCAAAATACTTAACCAGTGGACACCCTTTTTCCCATTTCTGTGAAAAATGTGAAATGCCAAATAACTCCGAAGTAGGAAACAAAAATAGTCCCTCACTGTGCCATTCACACCCTTCCAGATCATAGTTTCCTCAGCTGTCCAATCAGCAGATCTAAATCTTTCATATACAAGTTTTTTGTTTTTGTTTTTTTATTTTTTTAAAATTTTTTTTTCAACATTTATTTATTTTTTGGGACAGAGAGAGACAGAGCATGAACGGGGGAGGGGCAGAGAGAGAGGGAGACACAGAATCGGAAACAGGCTCCAGGCTCCGAGCCATCAGCCCAGAGCCTGACGCGGGGCTTGAACTCCCGGACCGCGAGATCGTGACCTGGCTGAAGTCGGACGCTTAACCGACTGCGCCACCCAGGCGCCCCCATATACAAGTTTTTATTTCAATTCCAGTGAGTTAACATACAGTGTTATATTAGTCTCAGGTGTACAGTTTAGTGAGTTAACATCTCCATACAACACCCATTGTTCATCAGGACAAGTGCCTCTTGAATCCTTATCACCTGCGTCACCCCCTCACCCCTGTCCATCTCTCCTCTGGTGACCACCAGTTTGTTCTGTGCAGTTAAGAGTCTGTTTCTTGGTTTGCCTCTCTCTCTTTTTTTTCCTCTTTGCTCCTTTGTTTCTTAAATTCCACATACGAGTGAAATCATGTGGTATTTGTCTTTCTCTTACTTATTTCGCTTAGCATAATACATTCTAGCTCCAGCCATGTCATTGCAAAAGGCAAGATTTCATTCTTTTTTATGGCTGAGTAATATTCCATTGTGTGTATATTCCATACACACACACACACACACACACACACACACACCATGTCTTCCTTATCCATCCATCAGTCAATGGACATTTGCATTGTTTCCATAATTTGGCTATTGTAGATAATGCTGCTATAAACACCAGGGTGTATGTATCCCTTTGAATTAATAGTTTTGTATTCTTTGGGTAAGTACCTAATAGTGCAGTTGCTAGATCATAGGGTAGTTCTATCTTTAACTTTTTGAGGAACCTCCATACTGTTTTCCACAGTGGCTCCACCAGTTTGCTTTCCCACCAGCAGTGCAAGAGGGTTCCCCTTTTTCCACATCCTTGCCAACATCTGTTGTTTCTTGTGTTGTTGATTTTAGCCATTCCGACCGGTGTGAGGTGGTATCTCATCGTGGTTTTGATTTGTATTTGCTGATGATCGGTGATGTTGAGCATCACACTCATTTCCAGGCTTCCTGGTAGGCACCGGACACCTGTTCTGTATTTTAAGCCCTCAGGATTCAGTTATTCCATTTTACAGAAGAGGAAAGTGATTTTCTTGGAGCTTCAGAGACCTGCCAGGACTGCACTCACAGGGTCCAGGTCAACTGCTAGACCAAGAATGTGGGGAAAGGATGTGGAGGTGTTTGAGTTGGTGCTATGCCTGGTTACTTAAAATTTTAAAAACCTACTTTTCTTTCTGTTAAAAGAAATTTCTTGGACTGTTGGTCTGCCCTTGATAAGCTGCTTTTCTTTCTGTTAAATTAGAATAAAATTGAAAGCCAAGGTTAATTGAAGCTGGAGCTTTCTGAGAGATGCATTCCCGTTTCCTTCTCTTGCTCTGAGCTGCTCTCCAGCTGGAGGAAGAGCTCAGGACCCCCAGGCACGGGGAGCGTATATGCTGTGACTGATGGTTATATTGCCAAATAATTTAATTTTAAAAAATCCTTAAATGCTTAAAAATACTGCTACCCCAATTAAAATCTGTGATACAGGCGGCTGATTGATGGCCATCTCTTTTGCATCTTACACGTCCTACCTTGAATTATACAGATTATTAGTTTTTCCAAGCTTTCCAGATGTCACCTGCTGCTGCCGGGAAAGTAAACCTTGATTACTCCGCCCTGACCCTGAACTTGGTCATCAGTCTGGCGATCACACGGGACAAGAAAAATATTTTCATATTTGGATCTGGAAAAAAGACGTGAGCAGAACACAAACATGTTTTTAATAAATTTTGGGCAGCAGGCTGTCTGCTTTTAGAAAAAGTCTCTTTGTTGGGGCGCCTGGGTGGCTCAGTTGGTTGAACGTCTGACTTCGGCTCAGGTCATGATCTCGTGGTCTGTGAGTTCGAGCCCTGCGTCGGGCTCTGTGCTGATCGCTTGGAGCCTGGAGCCCGCTTCGGATTCTGTGTCTCCCTCTCTCTCTCTGCCCCTCCCCTGCTCATGCTCTGTGTCTCTCTCTGTCAAAAATAAACAAAACATTAAAAAAAGTTTTAACAAAAAAGAAAAAGTCTCTTGGTCAAAGGAAGAGAATATTTTATGAAGGCATTGACTTGCTCAAAAAGGTGTGTTTGCAGCCTTTTTTTCCATAATGACATCATCCAGATTAGATTTATACCCCAATGACTTTTCCCTTCATTTGAAGTATGAAATTAAATTAAAATTCATTTTATTTACTTTGAGAGAAAGAGAAAGAGAGGCAGAGAGAGAGAGAGAGAATTCCAAACAGGCTCCATACTATTAGAGCAGAGCCCGAGGTGGGGCTCGATCTCACAAACCGCGAGATCATGATCTGAGCTGAAGTTGGAGGCTTAACCAACTGAGCCACCAGGTGCCCCTAAATTAAATTTTAAAAATTCACGTTAATTAACTGGCTTTTAGAAAATAAAGTCAAAATGCAGAAGAGTTGTTAAGATACTCTAGTTTGACTGTTTCATTTTATACCCTGTCCTGGCTATTTTTTTCTGTGTGACCTTGGACAAGTTATTTAACTTCTCTGTGTCTCAGTTTTTTCATCTGAAAATGTCAATAGTAATAGTTCCTGACTCCCTGGGTTGCAAGAGTTAACATCACATAACAAATCAAAACATCACCAAAAAAAAAAAAAAAAAAACCAAACCCATAACAAATGCTCAATAGATATTTTTGGTAGTAATAGTCATTTCTTACTTATGGTAGATAAGGAGACCAGTCCTAGATTCAGGCAAATATGCTGGATAATGGTATTTAAGATTACAGAGCAAACAGATTCAGGGTTGTTTCTCAGCATAGTGTGCAGATGGCAAACCAGGCTACTACGGAATCAGAATCACATCACAGGTTTGTTGGAGTTCCAGCAGCTGCCTGTTTCCCTGGGGACTTGCCAGGGAGCAAGACAGAACTCCTGACCTCAAGTTACATCACGGCATCATCATCTCTGGGCTGATCTGGTACGCCTGTTTTCCACAACTGTTTGGAGGTTACAAAGTTCGTACATAAGACTGTCAGGATAAATACTAGGAGTCCCTATGCTGGTGATTACAAATACAAAAAGCTTAGTTCCCAAATATTACCAGTATGAGCACAGGTTGACAAAGATGTGGCCCTCCCCTTTCTTAGAGTGGTCCTCCTTGGCTACGGTGGAAGTTAGGCCCCCTGTGCATTCAGAATGACTCACTTAGTGAAGCCGAAGCCAAGTTATAAATTATTTCTGTAGTTTGGTAGTTTCGAGTATGGTCTTTTATTGATTTCTAATCACTTGTGAATAAAGAAATGTTGACCAAAAATTAAATTTACAAACAGCGCACTGATCGTAAACAAGATACTCAGACTAAAATGGTTTTTTAATTACCATCGGTGAATGGTTTACATTTTCCTTGTAGAGATCTTCTTAATTATCACCCTTATCATTTCTTTTCTCAATCTATTATTTATCTTCACTGAACAGTGACTATTTAGCTCCTATTGTATTTTTGTCCTTCGTTAGTGTTGGGACTATAACCGTGCTATCTTGGGTCCCCTGAGAAGCAGACATGAGATACGATGGCACACGTGAGAAGTTACCAGGACGATGCCCGTGAAGGAGAAAAGTGAGGAGCCCAAGGAGGCAGTGGGAGCCTTCAGACCGTGAGGCGGCCTGACACCGGTGAACAGAGAGGAAAGGTTGAGCAGAAAAGCTCCACACCTCCATGCAGGTTGGAGAAGGATCTGACCAGTCTGTTGAGTTAGTTATTCTCTAGCCAAAGCTGCTCGTCGCAGGAGAACTCTGGTCTGGCAAGAGTGTGCAGGCAGTGGCCGAGAGCGTGTTCCGGCAGAATGGGCTTGATGTGCATGCAGTGAAGGCTGCAGAGGGCCATGCCTGGGCTTGTGAATCAGTATTGCTCCCCACAGCAGGAGCACAGAGCAGTGCGTTGGCATGGGGACCACAGTCTCCTGTTTCAAGAAGCTTGCAGCATGTTGGGATGTAGTGTCCTCCCTAACCTCCTTGGAGGCATGTCCGGGATACCTGTGTAGGCAAGTGGGAAATAACCATTTGCATGGCTTCTGGAACTAATACTTGACCAATAGAGAGACCTGGCACAACAGCACACAATCATCGTTGACAGTGTATGCTTGTTGCGGGCATATGATGTCTTAGCACCAAGGGACACAGTGGGGTGTTGCCTGATCGAGGCGGACGGAAAGCTGTCACCGCTAGCCTTCCCACGCACAAACTCGGGTGCCTTTGAATCTGTCCCCCTGTGGTCCCTTTGCTAGCTTCTGAGCTCTTTGAAGACAAAGATGACAATTTAGTTTCTCTGTGTTCTCCACGCACAGCAACGTTTAGGCATTTAGCAGATTTGTTCTCATTGTCAATGAGCAACATGTTGAGACACTGATACGTCACTATCATGATCACCATTGCAGTTGTCCCAAACCCCGTCTCCATGCCATATCATCTCTCCCAGGGAATCCTTTTAAGGAACAAGAGAATCACTGTCTTGTGGGATGGCCACTCACTGCCAAGGTGTCATTTGTAAGATAATGGCTGGCCTCCGGTAATGAAATAGAGGACAGACCTCCTCTGTCTCTGGTAGGAGAGCGCCATGATCCACAATCAGGGAAAGACGAGCTAGAATTGAAATAGACTCATCTTCGTCCCCTCTGGGCTGTCCTCCTCTAGTTCATCCCTTTTCAATGTGGTTCACTTCGAGAATGTTTAGACATACAGAAAAATGTAGAGCACAATGTAAGGGACCACCATGGACTGTGACTCAGCCACATGAAATCTTAATACTTCACCATGTTCGCTTCATTCCTTTACGGGCATAAAGTATCACAGGTGAGCCTTGTGAACGTTTGTCCTTGACTCAATGCTGTCACTTTCACCCCTGGGCATGTTTTTATATTTTCCTATCAGACATGTGCCTCCATAAACGATGAGACATCTTGTTTTGCATGTTCTTAAACTTAAACCACATGATGTTTTGTTTGCGTTCACTTTGAGGGTCCCCAGATCACCCGAGGTTCCGCGCTTCCATGGTGGAAGGATTCCATGGTGCTCAGGCTCCCGGCTGTGACTTGTTGCAATCGGTCAGAGCTGGGAGGAGGGGGAGTGCAGAGGGGGGTGAAGAACACAGTCAGAAAAGGGAAAGGCATGGGGGTGGGGGCTGGGGGTGGGGGTGAGGTCAGGAGGAAACCAGGCAGGAGCTTCCTAGGGTTTTGCCCAGCAGCCACACAGAACACGCTTGTTCCTCTGTGTGTGAAGGGTTGTCCTCCAGGGAGTCTGACAGGGGCTCGGGCCCCAGGATTTTCATCGGGGGCTGCTCACGTTGGTGCCCCTGCCTGGCTCAGCACCCGGACTCCAGACGCCCCAAAGGAAAGCAAGGTCCAACACCAACTGCATTGTTTGCACACCTAGTGTTATCATGCCAAGCTTTTTTTTGTTATTTAGGGGATGGAGGGAACCCTCTTGAAATCTGATGCATCTTTCTAAGGCCAACAGGCCCAGGCTGGCCGTGTTCATGCTTTTTTTGCACAACGTCCATATTGCAGCAGCTTAAAAAAAAAAATCAATATTATGGTTTTAAGATGCATCTACTTGATACATTAATTCCAGTTAACTTGTTGAATTTTTATGGTATTCTATCGATGAGCATTTAAATTATTCCCTGTTTTCCCAAGTTGCAAGTAATTGCAGTAACCATTCTTTTAAATGTCTTCTTGGACGTCTATGCAAGTATGTCTGGGCTCTGTGCACATCTTCAACTTGCTGGGAGTGATCAAAGTACTTTCCAGACTGCTTGCCTTAGGATCCCACCAGAATGTGTGTGAACCCTCATTCCCTTGCCTCCTCACCAAAGCGTAGCACTATCAGGATTTTCACTGAGCTGATTAGAACGAATGTTCTAATGAATGTTCCCTTCATTGCAGTGAGTGAGATAGACACACACCTGGGTGGCAAGGGGCGAACACGGCCAGGACTTGGAACTGCTAGAAGCGGTCCATGCAAGCTCAGGACAGACAGAAGAGACGAGCCAACTCTCCCCAGCCGTTCACATCTCTGGCAAGCGTGCTTTGAGAAATACTGAAATAGCATTAAGGGAAGTTGCACTTCCTGATCTATTACATTTATCTGTCATCAAATACTGCCAGTTTCTGGGTAAAAAATAATCAGGGTTCCTTCCTGTGATTCATATACCAGTCAGAAATTCTTGGCTTCCTAGAACTCCAATAAAAACTCTAAATAGCTCAGTAATAATTCTTAACAGTACTTTCTTTTTGGCTGAAGAACTCCAAGAGTACGGTCAGGCACAAAGGGAAATGTTTTCCACATCTCCATAAGGATTTCTAAAGGGGCTCCCTTCCCTGAATGTCCCGTGTCAGCAGGATGGGGGTGTGATGCCCACTCCCATGCTTCGCGGAAGATCTGCAGCTCGCCCTGGGGAGACTGAGTCCAGTAAATGAGGTGCTCACAGGCCAGTGGAAGGCAAAGCAGACCAGATCAGTTGTCCCCAAGCTGTCCTGCCCAGAGACCTGCATCGGACACAGAGAAGGTGAGGAGGTCCATGGTTTACAGGAGACCTTACCACCAAAAAGAGGAATTTATAACAATAGCAAAGGGTTTTATGGGCTGAGTCATGTCCTTCCAAAATGCATAGGTTGAAGTTCTAGCCCCCGTTTGCCTCAGAATGTGACTGTATTTGGAGACAGGGTTTTTATAGAGGGAATTAAGTTGAAACGAAGGCATTCATGTGGGCTCTACTCCAGTATGACCAGTGTCATACTGAAGAGGAGATCAGGACATAGAGGGAAGACGGAGTGACGACACAGGGAGAAGATGGCCACTATAACCTGGGAGGAGGCATCAGAAGGAAGCAGTCCTTCCAGCATCTGGATCCTGGACTTCCAAGTCTTTAGAACTGTGAGAAAATAATACGTTTCTGTTGTTCAAGCCACTGAGTCTGTGGTACCCTGTTGCGGTGGCCCTGGGTGACTGATGCGGGATGCATGATGGCGAGGTGTTGAAGGCAGGAAGGAGCCAGCCTCAGAAAACACATGCAGGGAGAGGGGAAGGTGTAGAGGGAGGAGAGTCTAGCTGGTATCTGTCTCCTTTGATGCTCCTCCCACCTCCCCCTCCCCATTTCTCGGTCATGCAGTGGAAAACGCGTGTTGGGGAAGCCCTGTGGTTCACAGGGTGGAGCTCTAGCCACCCAGGGAGAAGGCTTGCATTCTTCCCTCAGAGGCCCCCAGGGAAGGACTTGGGTGTGAGGTTGCCCCGAAAAAGCCAAGGTGCTGGGACGAAGAAGGTCAATGCTGGGGCAGCCATGAGGGTGAGCTGGCAGGGCCACCCTGGGGGCAGGAGAAGGTCCAGGAGGTCAAGGTTGGGCTGAGCAGATTACAAGGTATTGAAGAGAGTGGTGGGGGTGACTCCCAGGGCTGGGGTGAGGACTTCACACTGCTGGCCAGGAGGAGCGAGCTGGGGTATGTTGCATGGGAGGTGGCCCCTGTGAGCATTGCCAAGATGCGTCAGGGGAGCCTGGCCCAGAGCACCCCCTGGGCTGCGGGTTTTAATCTTTCTTCTCGGAGCGTGATCGAAGGCGCTGAGCAGCAGAACGGCACGTTCAGGGTCAGATCCCAGTTTGCTCTTTGGACCAACAGCTTCTGAATCAAGCGAGGCACTGGCTAAAAATTGGATTTATAGCCACACGTGAGACCTACTAAATCAGACTTCCTGGGGTGGAAGCCAGGAATCTAAATTTTTAACAAGCTCTCCAAGCAATTTGGAGACACACTGGGGATTAAGAATCATTGATCGGGTGTCTGGAGGAGTAACGTGGAAGTTGCTGGCAAAGACTTTGCCTGCCCCGTCTCTCCTCTCTTTGTTGCTTTCAACCTTACTCTAAGTAGAACAACGTCTTGGTTATTTTGCAAGGTTATATTCCCTGGCTATAGAAAGCCAGCACATGTATGTACGTGTGTGTGCATAAGACTGTTTGCTATGAAACCCTTGAGAATCTGCTACGTGAAACCCACACTGCTTCCCTGGGGAGGCCAAAGGGAACAAAGCAAAGCAGCTCAAAGAAAAGGATCAGGAAGCAGAAGCAGTTTGGATTAACAAGACACTCAGCAAAGCTAATCTGTAGCCCACTAAGGTCAAAATCAGGCAGGCAGGGCCCACTTCAGGGGCCTTTTCTCTTTTCCATGAGGAAGACAGGCAGCCCTCTTGAAGGCAGGGGCCGATTTCAAGTGGAACAAGGTCCCTTCCCCTGACTTTGCCGGGGATGAAGCCCTCGTTATTGGGCTTCTTGTTTAGGTGACGATCTCGGCACGAAGGCCGTTCAGGAGATAGAGCGCATTGCTCACGATGCACAGCACCTTGTATGTCGCTTGGCGATACGTTGCCTCCATGGACGTTGCTTCCTTACCAACTTGAGGCATGTGCACCTATGACGTATGTTCTCTCTAGGGGCTGTTTATGAGGGGAGGGAGTCAGGGCTCAAGCAACGATGGAAGGAGGGTCCTGACAGTGACACCTGGGATGATACAGGACTCAGGACCATGGGGAGGAACGTGTGAAGAAGAAGCTATTGCCGTTCTCTGGGCCAGTTCTGGTCCATCTTTGCAGGGTACTGTTATCTCTCACTGGACCATACACCTCTTACAATTCACTCTGCTTGTCTGAGGCTGTGTGTTGAACATGCGTCAGCTCAGTGCATTCCTTGGGCCATTTCTGCTCCTTGCTCAACAAAGATTACAAATAGATTAGGGAGGGGATCTGTGTCCACTGGGCTTGGTGGCTGTGACTTCCCACAGACATCTTTATGGTGTTCAGGAATGTACGTAAAGCTCACACTTTGGTGAGGAAAGACTCACTAATCAAACAATCACAGTGAAGAATATATTAGACATGCTCTTGGAAGAAACAGAAGACCCTGAGAATGTGTAGCCCAGAGCTGAAATCCCCTGTGAATAAGAGAAGGTCCAGTTATTGAGATGCCCACACTCTGGGAGACTACACTGGACCTGAGAATACCAATTAGGTGAAAGAAACGACCTTGTAGAACAGCAAGGTGTGTCTGGCAATAGTGAGCTGTGGGTCAATTTGACAGCCATTTGGCAGGTGAGAAAGACGGGAGTTGGTGTGGAGTTGACACTGGGAAAGGAGAGGGAGACACCAAGGGTCATGCCGAGGTGGTGGCTTGTACAGTTGGTAAGTGGTTGGTGCCATTCTCTGAGGAGGGGAATGTTTGGGGCCATGCTCATGGTTGGGGGGAGCAAGGGTGGAGGTGATGAGTTCAGTGTCTTGTGGGTGATGAGTTGAGTTTGAGGTTACCTTGAGACATCCAAGTGAAGACACTGAGTGAGCACTTAGACATGAAGGTCGAGAGCTCCATAGGCAGGTCTGTGCCTGGAAGGTTCACTTGGGGATCTTTGGGGTGTATTGCTGCCATGCTTAAAGTTGCCTCTGGTGTCTGCATCATTTATCAGCACCATGTCAACTGTTTTCGTCACCAGCTCCATTGCACCCAGAAATTCTGTCAATGAGGGCCTGAGGAGGAGAGAGATACAATCTGATTTGTGTTTCTTAAAGACCACTCTGCCATGAGGAAGTGGACTGGGCATAGACCAGTGCAAGTGGGGAGCCCACATATGATGCTATTCTGATCATCTGGGGGAGACATGTTGTAGGTGAGGACTCCTCGCCAGGACGGGGATAGGGAAGAAGATGGCTTTGGTTATATTTTGCAGGTGGAGCTGATAGGATTTGCTTGTGGGCGGGATGTAGGACGTGAGAAGAAGACCGAGATCAAGAAGAATTCTTAGATGTTTTGTCTGAGCAACTAGGACAGTGGTGCTCCAATGCACACAGGTGCAGGAGACTGGAGGGGCAGCCATTGGGGAGGGGTGTGCCATGTTTGAGATGCCCACGTTTACATCAAGTGGGGTGTTAAAGAGAGAGCTGGCTGGAGTCCATTACTGAGGAGGAAAGGCTGGCTCCTTGGGAAACCCAGGAAGCGAGGGACCTCTGAGGGAATAGAGGGTGCCAAAAATTGGGGTCCTAGTTGTTGAAGACTCTACATCCTCTGAGATGCTGCCTTTGGGACTGGGATGGGGGTGTGGGTCTCAGGTCCTAGCTCTCTCTCCCCTCCTTCCTGGCTCCATGCACACATAATTATTCAGATAAATGAGAGTGGAATGATTGCCAACGGAGACCTAAATACTTCCATTCATCCTGTTAATTCCTCCTTTCCTCTTCCTTCTAAGGTATCTGAGAGGGAGACCAAGGGCAAGAGAGGACTGGCTTTGTCATAAGTGTCGGCACAGACGGGAGTGAAAACTTTGTACCAGAGCTCAGCGAATGGCCCTGCCACCCAAGTTGGCCTTATTTAACTGATTAAGGGACTTCCTGATCTTTGGAAAATCCTGGAGCTGGTGAAGACAGCTTAATCTTTCTGTACCTTAAATAGTTGCCTGTTGGCTGCTGTGGCCACCTGCTTTTCTTCTTGCTATTATCTCAAGAAATATTCTGTTCTCTGTAGGGACCACCCAACTTAACCACTCATACTGTCCTAACAACCAGTTTGATTCTGTCCCAGAACCCTGGACTTTACCTGCAGGACCCATGAGAGGACAGGGGCTCTGGGGAAAGTTCAGAGGTGGCAAATGTGTTCCTTCCCTAAGCTGTTTCTTTTCTGTTTTCAGGGACCTTAATGCACATGTTCTATCTGATCTTCTTTCTGGATCAAGGGTTTTTCTGTGCTGTGTACAAATGTAGTTACTTGTAAAACTGTGACCCAAACTTACTGTAAAATACCTCTTAGTTCTCATGGTAGTCAATATGTAGAAATGGCAGGAGTGGCCTGTGACCTTCCGGTTAGCTGTTGGCTGTGTTTTAATTGGTTGGGTTTCCAGATGTCAGATTTCTCTAGTGTCATGACATAACTTCCTTAGAGGGCTGGCTGCATGGATCCCGCCTGCAGGGAGCCAAGCTGGGTTTGGTCTACATCATCCAAAGGCATATTAGATTGTGTATGTTCCTAGCAAATGGTTGACAGTTTCCAGTCCAGAAAACTTGCCAGCTGGGCCAAACCCTGATTCAATGTCTCCCTTTGATGAGAACAAAACAAACCGTGAGATGGACGTCTACAGTCTGTCTATAGGAGTCTTCCTTATGTGGCCGGGGCAGGAGGCCCCATTGCTCAAGTGCAGGCCAGTGCAAGGACTCTGGGGCAGACTTGGAGTGCGGTCATCAAGGTCAGGTGCTGGTCCTTCCAGGACCTGAAGAGCTTGTAGCCTTGGGGCTCTGGGCTGGGCAGTCTCTGATCGCTTCTAGGGAAGCCCCCTCCCTCCGTGTCTTGGTCGGCCACGTGGTCCTTCAGTAGCCCAAGGCCACTGCAGATGGGGAGAGTAAGTAACTAGCTCCAGGTGTCTGGGGCGCTGTGCAGCTTCTGGGGGGAGAGCTGTTAGGTACAAACCAGCACAAGATGGGGCATTTCTTCCAGTTTCTGGTCTTGACCTCCATCCAATCTCTGAGTCACTGGATTATCTTTCTTTACTATTTTATTTTATTTTTATTTTTAAAATGCTTATTTATTTTTGAGAGAGAGAGAGAGAGAGAGAGCGAGCGCACAAGCAGGGAGAGGCAGAGAGAGTGGGACAGAAGATCTGAAGCAGGTTCCTCATGGACATCAGAGAGGGAGATCATGATCTGTGCTAAGAGGGAAGATTAACCGACTGAGCCACGCAGGCACCCACTGGACTATTTTTAAAGCATTTTGGGGGGAATACATCCAGGCATTTCACAGACGTGATGTAAAAATCTTCTCCCTTTCCTTCCCTACCCCCTCTTTTCTCCTCCTTTTCTTCTTCCTCGTCTTCCTTCTATGGAATCATTTCCGTCTTCTCTCTGGCCACAAGTTCATCTATAGAATCCTTGAAATAAGGTCTCATGGTATTTGCAGTGCCATGAGGCTAGGTGACATAAATCAAATCAAATTGGGCTTGATTTTTTGCTGTACCTTTTGGGGACTTTTTCCTCCACTCTTGTCTCTGATCGATTTAAGACAAATGGTGCTATCTTTAATTTGCAAGTTCCCTACTTCAGCATTGCTCCCCTGATTGAATATCCTGTGACCTAATACTTCCCCTGAGACGAGTTTCCCTTAAGGTCATTAATGCAATGATACCAAAAGTCATTTTCGAAATCAAATTTATTTCCATTGCTATAAATCTTCATTTTGATCCCCACAAGAGCTTACTTGAAATCTTTCATGGTCTGTTTCAAATTCAATTCAGTAGGATTTGACATAGTTTTCAAAGGCCCTCAGAACGGCAGGACCAAAACTTTGTTGGATATTGTTGTTGCCTGTGAAGTACACCCCTCCCCCCCACAACAGAATTATTTCTTGCATTATGTTCATTTACTTTCTGGATTAATTTTATGGTGGAAGAAGCTGACTGCTTATTTCTTCTGGGAAACACATAAGGAGTCCAGATTTTAATATATTCTTTCCTTCTGCCAAGAAAACTTAACGAAGCCTCAACTTTGTGAATATATATAACCCAGCTCTCAGAATTCATTTGTGCAGTAGTCTGAATTCAATCCATTAAGCTCCATCCTAAAGCCCCTGTGTATGCAAAATTCTCGCTAGGGCTTAAATTAATTGATAAATAGTTGCATCTTTAAGTTTCAGATTATTTTAGAAAGTGCATGGGTTGGCTGTAATTTCTAAGGTGGTTTGTGATGATTGGCTGTCTCCAACAAAGAGGCTTTCACCAGTTGTGGAAACCTTGCTTATTTATCTCCTCATTATGAGTAAAAATAGATACTAATAAAGCCACCAGCAAGATGACCCAAACCTTGTAGCAGCTAAAGAAATGACAATTCAGCTGTTAAAAGTCGCAGGGAATAATTAAGCTGGTCGCTGGGAGGCCTCCGTCTCCCGTAAAGAGACCAGAAGTGCAGGGCGGCTACCGGGGCCTCAGTTGGGAACGTCCCCAGCCAGTCTCTCTCTCGGGAGACTCTGTTCAGCTACTTTGGAGAGACCCCTTCTTCTGAATGGACTGATTCTGTCAAACCTCAACCATCGCAAGGTACAGGGTGCATGCCTAATGCTATTGGTTTTGGCACTAAGCAATCCTTGGATTCTTTCCTTATCAGATGTAGTATCAGGTTTCCCATTCACTAAGTAATATTCATGCAAAGTCACAACCGGGAACACTAGGGACTCACATGCAGCCACGGGTGGCCATGTGACAGCCTGCGCTGATGGGGAGTAGGTGGAAGAGAGGCCTGCCCCTCTGGGTTTGGTCCTTCCTGAACTCAGAAGCCAGATCCTCTCCTGTCCCTTCCCACTCACTGGAATGTAGGTGGTGGAGCCACAGAGCAGAAAGAACCTAGATTCCTGCATGAGCCCATGGCAGAGAGTGGCTCCCCCTGCCCAGGGCTGGGCACGACGCGATGGGTTCATGAGGAACTTCCTTTTAAACGTACTGCATTTTGGGATTTCGCAGGTTAGAACTTACAAACACTTACCCTGATGAACACACCAAATTAGTTCCCAAGGCCTCTGTAACAAAGCACCACAGACTGGGTGGCTTACCCAACAGAAATTTATTATCTCATAGTTCTGGAGACAAAAGGCAAACTCAAGGCGTCAGCAAGGCCATGACCTTCTGAAACCTGCCCGGGAGATTTCCTTGCCTCTCAGCGTCTGGGGGTCCACTGGAAGTCTTCGACGCTCCTTGGCTTATAGATGGGTTGCTTCCATGTTCACCTGGTGCTTTTCCTGTGTCTCCATATCGTCCGCCCTCGATGCAGGTCTGCGCCTGTGTCCCAGTTTCCCCTTTTGACGAGGACACCCGTTGTATTGGTTTGGAGCCCAACCCTGATGACTTCATCTTAACTTGATTATCTCTGGAAAGACCTCATCTCCAAATATGGTCACATTCTGAGGTGCTGGGTGTTGGGACTCCTACGTATCTTTTTGGGAGACACAGTTCACCAGTGTTTACTGGGGCCTCGCAGTGCTCTTGGCATCTCTCGGAGCATTGACACAGATTACCTTATTTCATTACCGTGGTGCCTTCGTGAAGAGAATAGTCTTGCTGCCCCTTTGTCGGGTGATGAAACAGGGATGCAGAAGTATGAGGTAACTCTCCAGGACACACACATTCGACGTGAGTGCTGTGTGTGCAACCAGAACCCGCATCGTGTGGTCTTGTCCATCTCTCAGAAAGGAGCTCTGGTCATCAGCAAGAAGAGAAACAGGTAGTTGAGGCTGTCCGTGGGGATCCTGCGACCCCCCTAATACTCCCTGATGACCTGAGGTGTGAGACTCCTTTGTTCCGAGGCTGTAGGGAGATTCTGATGCACTCGTGCTGATGCAGGTGAGTGGACCAGGAGCTCCTGTCTTTGGTCTTTTGGGAGCCTCAGGCAGGCCCCACTGAAGTTCCACCCCATTCCTCCCAGCCAGTTCCCCCCAGATCCCCCCAGCCAGTTCTTGAGTCTGGCTGCTTCCCCGTGGGTGTGCATTGCCTTTGTAAGTGGTGGGCTCTTATGTAACATCCGGCCTCTCCTTGTGGCCACCTCTGTTTCTGTTTCTCTGGGAGCTTCCCTTTCTGTTTTTGCGCAGTGCCCAAGGGTTTCTAAAGGGTCAGAGTTCAGCTTTGGTGCAGGAATCCAGGCTCTTGGACCTACCTGGAAGTGAGTGTACCGTGTGGGGTGTGTAGTGTGAGCTGTGGCTGAAGAGTTCTGCTGGGGCTGGAGCACAGAGAGCTGCAATGCCAGTGGGCAGCTATGGGCCACTGGGGGCAAGGCCTTCACCCCCATGTTCTTAAGGCTACTCAGTATACTGGAGATGCTCAGCGTCCGCTCGCCCCACAACACACTGTAAAGATGACGTCTCCTGATTAGGCCCAAGGGGAGGGTCTGTTCCATCCTTGCTTAGATGATGACCTTCTGCCATATCCTGAACCCCTTAGAGCTCATCATAAGTTGCCCACTGCCCCCACATACCACCTTCCAGCCTGTAAGCTTTTGAAAGCAGTTTCAATTACAAATGGCATCAGATCTAAATCAGGATCTGAGGAGAGCAGCCTGCTTTTAATCAATCACTCCAGTTGACTGCTTTATGTGCCTACTGGCAAAAAATAGATCCAGTCCATTTAATAAGATTGCCCAGCCAAGGAGAGAGCCTGACCTGTGAGTTCCTCACTCGGGGGCAGCAGGCACCTGCAGGGTGGCAGGGAGTTCCCGGGGCTTCTCCGTGGGGCTGTTTGTGACCATGGTTTCTGACTGACACTTCTCGTTTACAAGGTGACCCAAGCACAGAACCTTTTAATTAGCGCACAGATCCGGAGCGCTTTGTGTGGGTGACTGTCAGTTTCTTTGCCTTCCGCGGCCCTCTGTTGCCAAGGCAACACTCTCCCAACAGTGGATCAGGCTGCGGCAGGGCAGTGGAGAGGCAGGCAGCCCGGTGCCAGCTCCCAGCCAGATAGTAAATATTCATGATAAGACCGCGAGGTTAAAAACTGCATTGCCGATGAGTTTTATTATTCAGGGTCAGCATTACGCAGTGCTGGGGGGGGGGCGTGGAGAAAGGAAGCTTGTTTGTCTGAAGGCTAAAACACAGAAGCAAAAGTACCAAAGTCTCAAAAAATAACACAGAAAGTGTGAACACTCCTCAGCTGTTGTGTCTTGACTTGATTAATATCAAATATTTCCATGGAAGTACAAAGAATATGGGATTATCTTTCTTAGCAAGTAATATCACTGTAATATTGTCTTGCCCATGTGTTTGTTTAATAACTGAGTCATAAGGGAATGTGCTTAAGAAGCTGAGATCCAGTCAACATGTAATAAATAGTCTGCTGGCAGTAGGGACATATTCGAGCTGCCCTGGACTCGTGACTATGTTTATCACTTCCTGTGAGGACATTTTGGGATGAACAAATCTGAGGGTAGATGCTATGTCTATTAAAAAACAAATACAACTGCTGATATTCACCCTTTAGATAGTTCCAGAAGAGAAGTAATGGGAACCAGTCACAGGCCAACTCAAATAAGATCTTTCTCTCCCTTCTGATCACTTGGGTCTTCGATTCCTGGAGGGCTCTCAGGTTCTGGTTGGTTCCACTGCTGGTTGGCAGGACAAGGCTGGTGCCAACGCCTGGTACAGTCTGGGCCACAGGGTGTGAAATTGGGCTTCTTTTCACCTAAAGATTTAGCCCTGTGAAGGGATCATAAGTTGCCAGTTGGGTCCTTAGATCCTCATAGGAAAGTCATTCCATAGGAACGGGACTGCTTCAAGATAGAGGAAAGACTTACCAGATCAATACTTGTAGGAGTATTTCATTAAGTGTTAAATAACTATTGTAATTACATCACCTGCAGCTTACTTGATTATTTAATTCAGCCTGTTGAGGAATTAATTACTATTTAATCAGTGCTGTCATTTAGAGGACAGACATAATCACCGAGTTTCTGTGCTGGTAATGACACAGTACCATTCTTCCTCTCAGTCTGGTGTGGTCTAACAGCTGGAGGCGATATTCCCATCTGCTTGTTGGATCTTCTGGATCCAGATGAGTGTGGGCTGGGTGTTGACTGAGCACCTACAAGGAGCCACTCAAAAGTGTATCTACAGGTCACAGGGTGACATTGCCTGTCCTGGTGCCATTTCTAGGCACTGGATGGAAGGGGCAGGAGCATCTTCGATAGTGAATGTCACAGCTGACACCCGCAGTTGGTCAAGGCTGCAGGAGACAGAAAAGCAAAGCCATATTTTAAATTTTCCAGTAGGCCAGTATTGCTTGAAAGGAAAAGCTGATAAATTGTAAAGCATCCGTTCTGTGAAAGAAACTGTCAAGGGAATGAGAAGGCAAGCCACAAATTAGAAGAAAATATTTGCAAAAGACACATATGATATATCCAAAATACACAAGAACTCGTAATATTGAACAATAAGAAAATGAACAGCCTGTTAAAAAATGGGCAAAAGACCTGAACAGACACCTCACCAAAGAAGACATACAGATGGCTAATAAACATGTGAAAAGACAGCCCACATCATATGTCATCAGGGAAATGTAAACTCAAAGAACAATGAGATACCACTGCACACCTATTAGAATGGCCAAAATCCAGAGCACTGACGACACCAAATGCTGGCGAGGATGTGGAGCAACAGGAACTCTCACTCTTCGCTGGTGGGAATGCAACATGGTGCAGCCACTTTGGAAGACAGTTTGGCAGTTTCTTACAAACTGAACATACTCTTGCCATATGTTCCCGAATTTGTGGTCCTTGGTATCTACCCAAAGAAGCTGAAAATTTATGTCCACACAAAAACCTGCACATAAATGTTTATAGCAGTTTTATTCATAATTGCCAAAACCTGGAAACAACCAAGATGCCTTCAGTAGGTGAATGGATAAGCAAACTGTGATATATATAGACAATGGAATATTATTCAGTGCTAAAAATAAATGAGCTCTCAAGCCATGAAAAGATGTGGGAGAGCCTTAAGGCTCTTCTAAGTGAAAGAAGCTAATCTGAAAAGGTCACATGCTGTCCGATTCCAACTCTATGACATTCTGGAAAAAACAAAACTATGAGATGGTAAAATTATTGCCAGGGGTTCGGGGTGGGGGGAAGAGGAGAAGCACAGAAAATGTCTAAGGCAGTGAAACTACCCTGTAAGGTACTATAATGGTGGATATGCATCACTATATGTTTCTGAAACCCACAGAGGCACAGCATCAAGAGAGAACCACATATAAACTGGGAACCCTGGGTAATAGTGGTGGGTCACTGTTCGTTGTTCCAACAGATGTGGCCGCTCTGGGGCAGGATGTTGATAGTGGGGGAGCTTATACACATGCGGGGGTAAGGTATGTAGGAACTCCATACTTCCCACACAATTGTTCTGTGAACCTAAAACTGCTCATAAAAATAAGGCTTATTAATTTAAAAAATAACACACAGGAGAAAAGTCGTGTCATTGAACAAAATTACAATGGAGACTTCAAGATGACTGAAGAATTGCCCTCTTTAATTGTGTATAGCTACATATTTGTGGCTCCTTGCACAGAGCTGACTAAGGCTTTAACTCATCGTGTAAGATGGATGTATACACAGGTGAGAGCTGACTGGTGCAGCTGGCTTCTTTTCACTTCTTGTGAGGCAGCTAGAAAAATTCCAACACTGGCTGGGGGCTCTGGCCAGATCATGATGGAGTTTCCAAGTGTTCTTGGGTTCTTTTGGCCAGCAAGATCTTGAAGAAATATTACCATGGAAGTTTCAAACTCTGAGAAAGGAGAACATCTTTCCACAGCATCTCCAAGCATCTGTCCTTGTGGGTAGTGAATGGTTTCTCCTGTGAGTGGAACGGGAGGCCCGCATTAAGTCAAGTGGCACCTAGAAAGTGCGAAGGAAGTTTTTATGTGGGAAAAAATTTCAGTTACATTCAATACACAGCATCCTCAATTCACCCAATTATAATGGCTACAATTTATTGGGTGCCTCAGAATCCCTGTGCCAGGGATATTTTTTTACTACAACCATGTGGGAAAGTATCACCTTCCCTCTTGTAAATGAGGAAGGGGGGCTCAGAGAGGTTAAGTGACTTTCCCAAGGCCCTGGGTAAAGTGAGGATAAAGTGGGGATTCCAACTCTATGGGTAACTCCCAAGGCCCGTGTGATTTTCAGCCTCCTGTAGTTTCCATCCCACTCTGACTCAGCACGGGAAAATTCCAGCCCAGCCACTCAGGGTTCTTTAAGCCACCTGGCAGATGTCATTGACCCTCTTCCAAAAGGGCCTGCGTTAGCCATTCAAAGACTCTGTGGTGATGACACAAATTGGGATAGAGCCAAATGTTGAAGTCAAGACTCTCTTTCCTTCACCTAAGAGATACTGTGTGTTGCAAGTGGACGTTCTAGCCTTATTTCCTGGCACACCCAACTTGGTAAACAAATGTCTGATTCAGGACATCCTGGGATTCCTAACAACCCCCACAGCACTTGTCAGCATGCAGAGGGTCTCCACTTAGGATGCTAGAATCTTGGAACGCACGTCACGCCGGAGATGGGTACACTATCTCTCTCCCAGAGCAAGAGAGACCAATCACTCAACAGCCCAGCAACTCCAAGTGTGAGGAAGCTAGCTCTTCCTTTATGGTCAACGAAGACTCCCATCCTTGTATGTCCTCTGATCAATGGCTCTTCTGCTTTTATAATCACATAGAATAATGCTGCTCTCCATTACCTAGCAGTCAGACGGCCATTTGGCCATAGGGTTCAAGACGTTCCTCAGGCTTCCTCGGCTATTTTCTCATGTGCTGAGGTGAACAGATAGATCACCATCCCAACTGAGCCTTGAACGAAGAACTCAATTTTGGTGACTATGGATAAGACTAGGTACCCTTTGTACAAGTTTTCTTGGAGTCCCGTAATTTCAACTCACTGTAGACAAGACAAGCATGGGGAGGGTGGATATATGTACAAGCCAGGCAAATTCAAGGTCATCCTTCAGTCAAGAAGTGGGAGATCTTATTGCAGCCATCCCCAGCTGGCCCGTCCCCTTGGCCTAGACTCTCCCTAAATTCCATGCCTGTTTTACTTCTTACTTTCTATCATTGCCCATTGCATCCCAGTGGGGACCATTACACAATCTCAACCTTGATGGGCCCTAAGCAGACAGGCTGACTTAACTCATGCAGACATTAGCAAGAATGTACAAAATTCTTAGTCCTCAGTTCACATTTTTAGGGGAATTCAACAAATCAACTGGTGTTCCCACTGTAATTTCAAGGTACAGAAATGCTACGTGTGTGTATTGTCTCAGGAATTAAATCCATCTGCCCCCATCTTCTTTCACTGTGCCCCTTTTATCTCTAAACTGTGAAGAAATGTGAAATAACTGTTCTACTTTACAGAGAATTGATTGGTTTTTGTAAAATATATTTTTCTTTTTTTTCTTTTCCAGGGCACTGGAAAGGTCGGGGGAGGGGGTGGGAATTCCATCTGCCATTAGATCCTTCCTTAATACAGAGTATGGCTTGATCTGGGAGTTTTTTTGTAAATACAATGTACTTTTAAAGGTGTCATTCACATTTTTTCCACGGATGACCATCTGGTATTTGAATAGCACTTCTTACGTGGATGTAGGAAAAAAGCTTTTTCTTTAAACAGCAAGATAAACAGCTGACTCATTCCTCACCTCTAACTGTAATTCGAAATACTGTATTTGTAGCACCTGATATCTTTTTGTTACTGCTTTAACTCTAAGATGAATGGGGCTCCTGCCTTTGTTCCGTTGAAGCCTGATGTCTTAGGAGGTCTGGATTCCAGAGTAGATGACAGATAGGTGGAGACGCTCATAAATGCATGTCATAGGTGCACTGGAAAAGCTCGTAACAGGTGCGCAGTTTGTGGTGTTGCTTAAATGCAATCTAATTTCAAGATTCACATACTGGTATTTTCTAAAAAAGTTCAGAGGAAGAAAAGAGGCTTGCTGCACTGAGAACTGCAGAATGCATAAATTAGCAGGGGAACTACACAGGCAGGATCATTCCAAATGTATGATAATCTATATTTCAGCATTTATGGTTGCCTGGTATAAATGAGGGGTAATTTCATTTCTGCCATCCCTGCAGGAAAGCCGGACATGTTGTGGCGTCTTCATTGGAAATGTGCAGGCTGTGTTCAACGGGACTTTTTACCCTAGATTTGTTAACCTATCATGACGACAATCTATAATGCAGACGGAGTTTTGGGTTTTGTAGCTGGGCACAGGGTGCAATGAGATCGAGCGTACATTTCCTTGGCACGGAGCATGAATTATGATTTCTCTAATGGGCTGCAGCTCCCTGTAAAACACTTCCTATTTATTGAAAGTAAATGTTAAATTGTTAACAGTGTATTTCTCTGCATTTTTCAAATTATTATTTTATGGCAAGAAATTGAAATATGGATTGCAGTCATAAGAGCCTTTATACTAAGCATCAATTCAAAATAGTTTGCTGCAGTGAGGCATGAATCAATTAATGCATGCACCTGGCAATCCCAAAGCCCCAAATTGCGGACAACCTGTTGGCTATAGCCTTTGACTTGGGCCACTAGCCCAAGACCTATTTGCTGAACTTGGCTGGGGGGGGTGGGCTGTGAACCCACATAGTGGCCACGTCCTATGTAAATGCAGTTGAACTCTGCATGGCAGCTGATAGAGGTGGGTGAGTATGTATGTGTGTGCATGTGCTATGTATGACAAGCCTGTGATTCATGTTTAATTTGACTCTGCAGTTTCCATGGCATCCTGTGATGCTTTTGTTTCTCTCTATGGAGATGAGCTACATTTGCTGCTGTCACTACTTTGAACCCTAACATCCAAGCTGCACAGACACGCACCCATGTATGAGAAGGGGGGTTTTGGTGAACCACACTGAAACTAGGAAAAAAGAGAGTGACAGGATTGCGTGGGTAGCCTTAGGGGTGCAACAGAAGTCTAATACTGGAAATAACTGGCTAGGCAACTCCATGGACGTTGCCCATCTAAGTCCATCGAAGCTGAGTAGAACCTCGGATTAGTTTGCTTGGCCACCATAGAAATCACACAGTTGGTGGTTGCTGACTATCCTTGGTGATACTTGGCATCCTTACTTGTGATTGCATCACTCCGATTTCTGCCTGAGTCTTCACATGGTGTTATCTCTCTCTCTCTCTCTCTCTCTCTCTCTCTCTCTCTCTCTCTCTCTTTCTCTCTGTGTGTGTGTCCAAATTTCCTCCTCCTTCTAGGAATAATCATTGAATTAGGGCCTACTCTAATCCACTATGACCTCATCATAACTTGATTACAGTGACTCCCTCGTCACCACCATTCTGGTCTCTGCTTCTATGAGTTTGACGGTTTTAGATATCTCATATAAGTGGAATCATGCAGTATTTGCCCTTCTTTGACTGGCTTATTTCACTCAGCATGATGTCTTTCAAGCTTATCCATGTTGCAAATGATAGGATTTCCTTTTTTAAGGCTGAATAATATCCTATTGTATAGATACTACATTTTCTTTATTGATTCGTCTGCCAATGACATTTGGGTTATTTCCATATCTTGCTTGTTGTAAGTAATTCTGCAATGACCATGGGAGTGAAGATAGCTCTTTAAGAGTCTGATTTCAGTTCTGTTGGGTCTATGCCCAGAAAACAATGGAACAAATAAAGATCCAGAAATAAATGCATGCATATACGGTCAACTGATTTTCAACCAAGGTGCCCAAAATACATAATGGAGGAAGAACAGTATGTTTAAGAAAGAGTGTTGGGAAAACTAGATATCTAATGTGAAAGAATGAAATGAGATCCCTGTATTACTCTATTAAAAAAAAACAAACAAAAAACTCCACCGCACCTCAAAATGGATTAAAGATGTAAATGAAAGACCTGAAACTAAAAATGTCAAGGAGAAAACATAGGAGAAAAGCTTCACGACACTGGGCTTGGCAATGACTTCTTGAATATGACACCAAAAGCACAAGCAATAAAAGAAAAATTAGACAAGTGGAACTATGTTAACCCAAAAAGCCTCTGCACAGCAAAGGAAACAACAGAATGAAAAGGCAACATACAGAATGGGAGAAAATATTTATAAACTATATATCTCATAAAGGATCAATTTCCAAAATATACAAGGAAACTCTCACATTTCAACAGTGAAAGAAATACAAAACCAAACCTCCAAAAATCTGATTTTGAAAATGGGCAAGGGACTTGAATAGATAGTTCTCCAAAGAAGACACCCAGAGGACCAAATGGTGAATGAAAAGATGCTCAGCATCATTCATCTTCAGGGAAATGCAAATCAAAACTACAACAAAATGTCACCTCATACCCATTAGGAAAGCTATTATAAAAAAAAAAAAGATAACAAAAATTGTCAAGGATGTAGAGAAATTGCACACTGTTGGCGGGAATGTCAAATTGTGAAGCTACTATGGAAAACAATAGAAAGAGACCTCAAAAAATTAAAAATGTAACTAACTTATGAGCCAAGCAAAGTCAAGCCAAGGATTCACTAGCCTTGTCTACTTTCATCAAAATTGTAAATAGGCCAAGACTCTTTTTGCAAATAAGGTCAAATTCACAGGTTCCTGGAGACATTGATTTTGAAGAGATACCATTCAAACCACTACAGGCCACATATCTCGTTCTTGCCAATGGACTGAGGTGGAATTACCGTGTGTCACTTCTGAACTGAAACACTTAATAGTTGGTGCAAGACTGTCCGGTGCCCTCTTGTGCTAAGCCCACTATGGAGGCTGCATGGTTCACCTGGGGCAATTATAGGATGGCAGAGCCTCTGTGGAAGAGAGTTACATAGGATGGTTGCCTGGACGTGCACTGGATATTTAAGAATGGGTGAGAAACAAATCTGAGCTGAGTTAAACCATCTGGGAGTACAGGGGCAATCCTTTAGGTTGATGAGGTTGAGGACCATATGGAGCAGGTATGGCCCACCCTCTTCTTTCAGATCTGCATGCTTGAAGACCTATATCCTCTCCCCTCTCAGTCGTGGGCCAAGCTCAGGGCACAGGTTCTGTCTTTCCCAGAGGAGCTCTGTGTGGCCCATCCCTGCTAGTGATGATAGCTACGTGAATCTGGGTAATTTTGAGACTAGAGATTAAGACCACTTGGTGAGATGACTGAAGCCATCGTCTTCAGTGCCCGCTTAATGATAAAAAAAAAAAAAAAGCACTCTCTTCATTTCAATCATTTCTCCTGACATTTTCTCCTAGATGGTTTAGAATGTGGGTGAGGAGAAAAGGTTGACAGTCATTAGTCCTTCAAATCCTCCTGGAAACATTATATCCATAAAACCAATCCAAAGTCTTACAATAGAAATACTTAGAGTAATAAATCACTTTATTTTTTTTAAAGTTTTATTTATTTTGAGAGAGAGGGAGTGAGCGAGCAGGGGAGGGGCAGAGACAAGGAGAAAGAGAGAATCCCAAGCAGACTTTCCTCACCATCAGCATGGAGCCTGATGCAGGGCTTGAACTCACAAACCATGAAATCATGACTGAGCCAAAACCAAGAGTCAGATGCTCAACCAACTGGGCCACCCAGGCACCCCAATAAATCACTTTTAGAATATAAAATAATATTTTTTTAAATTTAAATTCAAGTTAGTTAACATACAATGTAGTCTTGGCTTTAGGTGTAGAGCCCAGTGACTCATTTCTAACATGTGACTCGCAGTGCTCATCCCCAAAAGTGCTCTCCTCAATACCTATCACCCATTTAACCCATCCTCTCACCTGCCTCCCCTCCAACAACCCTCACTTTGTTCTCTGTATTTAAGAGTCTCTTATGGTTTGCCTCCTTCTCTGTTTTTATCTTATTTTTCCTTCCCTTCCTAAATAATGATATTCATAGTGCTTATTGTGTGCTGGGCATTGTTCCAAGCACATTATGTCTATCTGTCTTTCTCCATCCATCCCTCCTCATTTAATCCCCATGACGATCTTCAGAAGAAGATTCAGTTTCTGTCCTCATTTATTAAAGATGAGGGTACTGAAGCACAGAGTTGTAATCTTTCCATAGTAACTAGCTTCACAGTCTATATTTAACTCTCTTTTCTTCTAAATATGAATTGTTAAAATAAAAATTCCCGTTGAATGACTAGACGAAATCAAGGGAATTGTCCACAACATAGAAGAAAGGACAAACAGGCGATATTGCAGGTTTGTTCACATAGTCTTTCCCATCTTTAGATCCCAAAGTACTTCTTACCATTGTTCTTGTAACTCTGTAGTGCCACCTGTCACATTTGAGTCTCTAGTCCATGTATGATGTGAAGTAGGGATCCAGTTTTAATTTTCACCATAGATTGAGCCAGGTTTACTGACAATCTTATTAATAATCTTTCTCCAGGATTCATGGGGCCATTAGTATATTGTAAGTTCCCACATACGACCTCTTTGTTTTCTTTCCTTGGTCTTTTTTGCCTTTGATTGCACCATGAACTCAGGGTTATTAATACTAGATCTTCTTTAATGCCTTAATGGTTGCTCAAGATAATTCTTAGACACTTTATAACATTGTTGGTTGTGAGTCCTATTTTGTTTTAAATATATTTTGTTGGAGATGAATTAAATAATTTTTTAGATTTACTCTATATCTTGCCACCTTCCTGAATACTCTTATTTATTCTAATAGATTGTTAGTTATGTTGGCTTCTCTGGGTAGATGTTCATGGCTTCTTGAAATAATGGCAATTATATCATCTCTTCCTTCTTCATTCTTACATTTATTTATTTTTCTTCCTTATCAGGAACTATGTTCAACCGTAGAGATGACAGTGGGATTTTTCCCTGATCTTAAATAGAATGTTTATAGGGTTTTCCTTTCTATTAGTGTTTTTTGTTTGTTTTTTGTTAGATATTTTTATTGGATAAGTGTTAATATGTGGTTTTAATTATTCTTTGCTTGAATTGGGATACTCATGTGTTTTTTTTTTTTCTCTTTTAGTCTATGGATGTTATGCTAATAACTTTTAAAATAGTGAACCATATTTGCATTCCTAGGATCAATTCTCCCTGCTTATGATGGTTTATTATCATTACTATACTCTTGGATTTGGATAGCCACTATTTTATTTAGGGAAATTAAATCTAAATCCATAACTAAATGAGGCTATACATTTTATTACTTATACTGGTCACCTTAATTTTGGAGTGAATATATAAAATGAACTGCATGTTTAAAGCTTTGTATTTGTTTTGAAACAACTGTTTCTTGAAAGTTTGAGGGAACACACTTAGAAAGCCTATTTTGGTTTGGGGTGTGTGTGTGTGTGTGTGTGTGTGTGTGTGTGTGTGTGTGTGTGAAAGAGAGATCAATTTGCCTAATATTTATAGATTTATACAAGTTATCTCTTTTTCTTGTGCCAAGTGACATTTTATGTATTTCTAGGAATGTATCTATTTGCATTAAGTTTTCAAGCTTTTACTGCATAACTAGATTTTCAAGTTTATTGCTGCAAAAGTACTGACACTATTCTTATGTTATTGTTATTATTTTAAATTTCCATTGTATCTGTGATCATGTTCCCTTTTTTATTCTATGCTTTGCTTTTCCATGTTTTGCCTTTTGCGCTGCATCAGTTTTGTGAGTGGCCTATCTTAATAATCTTATATCAGTTCTTGATTGCGTGTTCTTTTTAAATGATATTTCTGCCTCTGTGTCACTTCTTACCTTCCTGTGTATTTGTATTTCCCTGTTTTTTTTCCATCTCCTAGGTTAACACAAATGTTTTTGGGTGATAGCCAATGAACAAGAAATTGAATTAAATGTATATTATTGAGAACTTCCGAGGCAACTGATGGAAGAACCAGAGATCACTCTGTGGGATGACATTGGGAACACTATCTGACTTCATCCTCCAGCTCCACTGCCTCTGGCCATGTGATTATACCAACAAATGTCTCAGTGCCTCTCAGTCTATATTTCCTCATTTGGAAATAGGGCTATTAAGCAGATCAAATTAATTATCAGATCTTTTGGCTTAGAACAGTGCCTCAACATAATGATGGTCAATAAGTGTTAGCCCATGATGATGACAGTGGTGATGATGGTGACGATTAGTACTATTAATCAGCTCTGAAACACCGGGAAGAGACCCTCCCTTCACCTCTCCCTGTGCACTCACCAGCATCCACGTTCTCCTCTTTCTAAGTCCACAACTAGACTGTATTTTCTTTTTCCAGATGTTGCATCTAAGTGTGGCCACATGACTAATTCTTATCAGTGGGGTGTGAGACAAAGTGAGATATGAAATATCCAGGTCATGGCCATTAAATGTAGGTGTGCCTTCTCTATGGGCCCACTTTCCCCACTCACCAGGTGAATGCAGGGGAGGACGAGGCCCTAGAAGTTGGCAGAAGATTTCATAGGAGTGTATGTCCCTGACTGCATGGAACCCCTCTGCTCACACTTTATGGATGTGATAACAGCAAGATGTTAACTGTCCTTGTGTGAAGCCACTGGGCTTTAAGGAAGAGGTCCCTGGCAATATGAAGGAGCCTTCACAAGTCATCAGGTCCAGTCACGCCCCAAACTTGTTCTATATCAGTAACCTGTAGTGCTCAAAAACGAAATGAAATGAAACAAAGCCAGATTCCAGGCCTGATATCCAGACTTCTGAATTTCATAGTGTAAGATCCAAAAGTCTTTTTTTAAAGTTCCCTTGGAGAAGGGATATAGGAGTGCTGATGCATAGGGGCACTTGTACCCCAATGTTTATAGCAGCACTTTCAATAATAGCCAAATTATGGGAAGAGCCTAAATGTCTATCAACTGATGAATGGATAAAGAAATTGTGGTTTATATACACAATGGAATACTACTTGGCAATGAGAAAGAATGAAATAGGGTCTTTTGTAGCAACGTGGATGGAACTGGAGAGTGTTGTTAAGTGAAATAAGTCATGCAGAGAAAGACAGATACCATATGTTTTCACTCTTATGTGGATCCTGAGAAACTTAACAGAAGACCGTGGGGGAGGGGAAAGGAAAAAAAAAAAGCTAGAGAGGGAGGGAGCCAAACGATAAGAGTCTCTTAAAAAACTGAGAATAAACTGAGGGTTGATGGGGGGTGGGAGGGAGAGGAAAGTGGGTGATGGGCATGGAGGAGGGCACCTGTTGGGATGAGCACTGGGTGTTGTATGGAAACCAATTTGACAATAAGTCTCATATTAAAAAAAAAATAAAGTTGCTATGGAGAAATCAATGAAATCAATTCACTGCATGATATTTGGGAATCACTGACTATACATCAACTTGAGGTGGAAGAGAATATCACCTATTCTGGGTTGTTAATGGAGTGTGGTCTAAAATTCTCCTGAAGAGAAGATTTCACATTCTAAAGCATTTCTCTTTGTGTGTTTCCTCAAAATATCATGGTCTTTCATGAGTCAGTCTAGCCATGTGGCAAATTCCCTTCCCTCCATCAAGGGTTTGCTTAAACACTACCTTCTCAATGAAGTCCACTCTGACCACATTCCTTAATACTGTACCCAGGTCTCTGTTAAATGTTTACACTTTTCATTATTCCATTGCATTTTCACCTTCTTAGTATTTTATATAGATTCCTCATATATTATATCTCACCCTGGGAGGATAGGAGCTCCCCAAGCTAGAATTCCGAAGTGTTCACTGATGTATTCAAGTGCCTAGGACTCTGCTGTGCACATGGTAACTGTTTAGTGATATCTGTTGAATGGATAAGTATATGGCTCATGGCTCACATATGGCTTCTCCAAACCAAACTGAAGACCTGGCTAACATTTAAGGTGAAAATAGATTGGACTGTTTTTGAGTTTGGCTTTTTCTTTTCTCTATTTCCAGAGAGATATTTGGAGACTCAGGAATAAATCTGTCTGGTCTAGACTGAACACAATATTTCATTTTGGTTTTAACCTTCTCATTTGGGGAACAAGCTGGGTACATATTTTGGCAAGTTGGTGAAAGAAGCACATTTCTATATATTCTAGTGAATTTTTTAATGTATGTATTCCCCCCAGTGAATTCTGCAGTATTTGCATTTGGGGAAAAACATTTAATATTTGGGGCACATGGCTGGCTCCGTGGTTGAGTTTCAGTGCTGAGTGTAGAGCCTGCTTAAGATTCTCTCTCTCCCTCTCTCTCCCCCTTTCTCTTTCTCTTCTTCTGCCCTCTCCCCTGCTCACATGCACACATTGTCTCTGTCTCTCTCTAAAATAAAGTAAAAAAGATAATATTTAAGCAACTAAAACTTAGAGCTTCTAAAACTTTGAACTGCTACTCATCTATACATTCAGGCATTTATTTATTTATTTATTTATTTATTTATTTATTTGAAAATTTAAAAAATATTTTTACTTATTTTTGAGAGAGAGACAGAGAGAGCATGAGCAGGGAAGGGGCAGAGAGAGAGGAAGACACACAATCTGAAGCAAGCTCCAGGCTCTGAGCTGTCTGCACAGAACCTGACACTAGGCTCGAACTCATGAACCACCAGATCATGACCCGAGCCAAAGTCGGACACTTAACTGACTGAGCCACCCCGGCTCCCCATAGGCATTGATTTTTTGAAGAGCCAGCTAGTCAAAGTGTTGGGCTGGGAGCTGAGGAAGTATCCCCACAGCTTATGAGCAAGTACACGTGTGTATGTATATGAGGAATTTTTTTAACAATACGTTTTTTTTTTTTTTTATTTCTATCAATGGGTTGGTTACATATGATCTTGAAAGTGCTCGGGGCACCTGGGTGGCTCAGTCGGTTGAGCATCCAACTTCGGCTCAAGTCATGATCTTGCAGTTTGTGAGTTTGAGCCCCACATTGGCCTCGTTGCTGTCAGCCTGCTTTGAATCCTCTGTCTTCTCCTCTCTCTCTTTCAAAAAATAACTTAAAAAATAACTTTAAAAAAAGTGCTCAAGAGTGTAAAGGGCAAATGGTTGCACAGAACTTTGGAAGGCATTCAAGATGTTTTACTGACCTGAAGTCAGACCTCGTAGGTTCAGTGAATGGTTTTATTGTGACATTTGTTGTGGCCAGAGTAAGTGCTGTGACCCCCTCAGAGACTTCTTCCTTGGGTGTCCTTTTCTGCTTCACAGAGAAAGACAGGAGATGTGGTATCGGCTTTGTATTTCTAAGAGATGCATTTCAAGTATTTTATTATGTAGTACCCTAATCCTACAACAAAATCGGAGTGACAGTCCATGCAAATTTGCAAATAAGAAAATATTGTATGGGATAGTTATTAATGGAAAAAAAGAAACTAGGAATAAAAATATCTTTAATAAAGCAATCGTTCATAATTGAAAGATCTCCATGCACTAAGAACTCTCCTGCTAACTTTGGTCACTTAACTGTTGTTCAGATTGACCTAAAATAACTAACTCACCCATGCTAGGAAATGACCATTTCCTTCAGACCATTTTAATATGGAAATATAACTGCTTTGGCATTCTTTTTTTCATGCATTAGAATGATGGAATATTAATATTTTCCTTCATCTCTAGGAAGTTTTTAAAGTAAACCTATCTTGGGGTTCCTGGGTGGCTCAGTCGGTTGAGTGTCCAACTCTTGATTTCGGCTCAGGTGAAGATCTCACAGTCATGGGATCGAGCCCAGCATCAGGTGCCATGCTGAGAGTGGACCTGCTTGAGATTCTCTCTCTCCCTGTGCCCCTTCCCCGGCTCGTGCTCTTTCTTTAAAAAAAAAAAAAAAAAAAAAAAAAAAAAAAGGGAAGGCTATTCTTGGTAGTGCTTTGGTTGTGAAAATTTTGGCCTTGGGTTAATGTTGCCAACCCCAGTTGGAGGTGTGGAAGACTGTGGGCAAAGCAGGAGCCAGGAGAAGGGAGTGAGAGTGAGTGTGGGGGTGAGAGGGACAGTTTCTCTTGGGCTGATCAGCCTGAGAAGGGAGAAGGGTATTACCTCTTTGAGCCATCATGGAGCATTATGGGTCTCTCAACCTGGCCTCCAGTGTAACCACTCATACTCTGGCTGCAGGAACCATGTGCACTGGGATTTGTAGACTTTCCAATGACTTTGTGTCCCCAGTATGCATGGAAGCACCCAAGCAACAGAGGTCTCAAGATATGTCTCAGATAGGGACAAAGGGCATCCTTATGCTAACCAATATGGACTCGTGCCCAATAACCAAAGAGGTCACCCAAAGCCATGGCCAACCATGGTTTCCTGGGGGCAGAGTGACCAGGAGAGGGAAGGGTCCTGATGTTGACTGGGAAGGGATGTCCTCTGGCTTAGAGTGAGAAGTAACAAGATTTAAGAGACATTTTAAAATTGTTCTTTCTTAATCCCTTGAGTTTGTGGACTGAGATTAATATCTGCTGTCATTGAATCAAGACATCCCTTAGCATATCTAACAAAAAGAGCATCAGAGGCTGAGGCTTCCAAAAGAAAATTGAGAGAATTACTTGTATGCCATGAAGATCTATATGCCTCATTGCAACCTGGATGTATGGACGCATCCAGACTTTGGACATCAGGTCACATGAGAAGCACATCAAGAATTCTCATACTGCTCTGAGCAGACAAGAATTCATTGACATGAGCTGTGGGTGTGTTTCCTATGTGCACACTTTGCTTGTGGGTCTTGTGGGTCTGGGCACCTCGCATGCGGGTGAGAAGCACCAGTTGTGTGATGTGATTTGGCACTTTTTTAAAAATTAATTTACTTAAATTCTAGTTAACATACTGAATAGTATTGGTTTCCAGGAATAAAACCCAGTGATTCATCACTTATACATAACACCCAGTGCTCATCCCAAGTGCCCTTCTTAATGCCCGTCATACATCTAGCCCATCCCCCCACCCGCCTCCCCTCCATCAACCTTCAGGTTGTTCTTGTATTTAAGAGTCTCTTATGGTTTTGTTTCTTAAATCCCACACATGAGCAGAATCATGTGATATTTGTCTTTCTCTGACTGACTTATTTTGCTTAGCATAATACACTCTAGTTCCATCCACGTTGTTGCAAATGGCAAGATTGCATTCTTTTTCATTGCCAAATAGTATTCCATTGTTTATATAAACCACATCTTCTTTACCCATTCATCAGTCAATGAACATTTGGGCACTTGCCATAGTTTGGCTATTGTTGATAGCACTGCTATAAACATTAGGGTGCATGTGCCGCTTTAAATCAGCACTCCTGTATCCTTTGGATAAATACCTATTCATGCAATTGCTGGCTCATAGGGTAGTTCTATTTTTAATTTTTTGAGGAACCTCCATACTGTTCTCCAGAGCAGCTGCCCCAGTTTGCGTTCCCATCAACAGTGCAAGAGGGTTCCCGTTACTCCACCTCCTCGCCAACATCTGTTGTTTCCATTTGGCACTTATTCTTACAGACATTAAGACACAAGCACATTTGGACATTATTAAAAATATCTTGATTGGAAGGCACTGTTTAGTTTTTGTTTAACCTTACATGAATGGGGGCCTCAGGGAGGAAAGCAAGGCTCTTACAGTGTGCAATTTTTCATACACGGATATATTACTGTTTTGCATAGAAATTCTCTTGCTCTACAAAGGCACATATACAAATGTAATTTTAAAATGATTTTTCCCCCACAAAGCACAATTCACATACCATGCAAAATTTAAAGTTTTCTTTCTTTCTTTCTTTCTTTCTTTCTTTCTTTCTTTCTTTCTTTCTTTCTTTCTTTCTTTTTTTCCATCAAGTTCTTTGTTGCCTCACAGCCAGTGTTAGGTCAGGTCAAAACTCTACACAAAGCAAGTAATTTCTGAGGTTTTAAACATGAAAAGAAACCACCTGGAAGTCCATATATTTCACCCATAACAATTTTAGTTGATTATTGCAACTAAAGTTGGGAGCTAAGGGAAGAGAGAAACTCGAGATGGAAAAATTCTTTACTGAGAAATTAGCTGTGGAAGAATCTATCAAGCTGAGTGGTTGGTAGAACTAAAAATCAGAGGCCATGCTTCTGTTGGGTTTGCCCAGTAGGGGGCTTGGCAGGAGGTAAAGGTGAGTTCCTAGTGTCTTCTCTGTGAGATCCCCTACAGCCTGGCACCTGTTCCCTCCCCTCATCTCTGCAGGCCTGGGCTTGGCAAGACCTGCTTTCCTGAGCCCTGTCTTGTGGTGCTTCTATACCCAGCCTTCGTAAATAATCCTCGGGTAAAGGAACTCTCCCCAAATGCTTCAGTTTTCAATGCACCATTGATTTCGTGTTGGAACATGACAGAATGGAGCAAATGGAAGAAGTGGGAACTCAGTTCTCTGATAAGGGTCTCTAGGATCCGAGTTCCTGCCCACTGCTCCGCACTACCTCGGAAACCTTTCTGGGTTCCAGCCATGGAAACAGGCTTCTGGCCCTTTTACTGCCTGTGTTGTTTGCTGTGCTATTCCACGGACTTGGAGTTTCTTCTGGGGGGACAATGTAAATGTCACCAAAACAAAACAAAAATAATACTATCCGCAAATTCATATCCCTCGGTACATTTTTATTGGTACTTTAAGACCTAAAGGCTATCAGGTAAGTTGTTTGATGGAAAGCCTAAAACAAGGGAGTCAACTTTGCAGCTAATTTCTGGGGGGAACTTCATGCCAGACATAACACACCCTCCAGATACAAAATATTCAGACAGGCAACATGCGAGTGGAAAGGCATGGTGATCATCAGAGTCTTAGCACGGAGACGTTACAAGCACGTACGGAGGAAAGGACTGTATTCGCAAATTAACCGTTGTGTGGATGGCTTTGGAAATAATTCTGGAGTGGCTGGTAAGAACGGCACAAGGTGTACCCAGCCTGCTCCAGCATCGACAGCTTCTTTAAAGAAACAACTCTTTTCCTCCTTTGGTACCTCCTGTGTTTTCTGCACTCATCAGGTGTTCTCTGCTCTGTCTCATTAAACTAATGACAGCCATTAAGAGACAGATGTGACTGTACTAGTTATGGGGAGACAAACAGAGCTCAGAGGTGAAATGACTCCTTCTGGGGCACAGAGCTGGAAGTGGGTGAGCCACTGTCAAATCTGGGTTTGCTGGGAGGATCTTAGTGTCTCATCTTCGTATCTTACCCAGACAGAAACAGAAGAAGGTGGGTTCTAGGAGAAATAAATATTTAAAGAAACCCACTATAAGACGGGTCATGATTATGTTGTTCTGCCATGGGCCAGATACCTTCCTGAAACCTAAAAGTGATAAAGAACTGGTAAAAACGTAGTTCCTACAAAAGCTGTTAGGAGCCGGGCGCCCACCACCAGGTGCTTTAGCAGATGTCGTGACGGAAAAGGGACATTAGAGCTCTCCAGCCATGAATGTGCTCATTTTCTGGCAACTTGCTCTTGAATGAGTCGAACGTTCGGAAACCAGGGGATGTGTGTTCACGCGCAATGATGTGTGGTGCTTATCCAAAGAAGCAGGAGGTTTGCTTTGCTTTGTACCTTAAAAACAATTGTGTGGGACAAATAACTTTATGGAAGAACACTCCATTGTTCCCGAGAAAAATTGGAGGTGCTTACAGGCAGCGCGTTTTCGTAGTTTTAACGGTTTATTGTTTTCCGCTGTCACCAGCGCATTCTTTCTTATCCATTAGTCCTTTTCACAGGTCTCTCTGTCTTGGTGCCCCTGACAGCCTGTGGATGTAAGTACCTATTTCATCTTCCCTGTAACTGCTTTTGTACGGGCCTAACTGCTGAAGTCTGTGCTTGTATTATCCTTCCTCCCTTTGGCATCAGTATCTCTTCCTGCCCTGGCTTGTTCCCATCAGATGAAGGCGATACTGTGCCCTTTCTCACCTTAAAGAAACACAGAAGATAAAAGAAAAACCGCCTGAGATTCTGCGTAACCTTCTCCTCTGTCTGGCTTTGCTTCTCGTTAGAGCAAAAGCCTCCTCCACCTCCTGTAGGGTTTGACCCTCCTCCCGGTGCTCTCACCCTCCTCTTTCCAGCCCCACGGCTCACCCCTTGGACTCTTCTCTATCTATCCTCACTCCTAGGTGTTCTCACCAACACCTCATTTTTAATGCCATAATATGCATCGGCATGTGACTGTCTCCTGCCTGCATGCCTGAGAGATGTTTTGATGTGACATGTCTGCAAAGGTTCTCATTACTTCCCGCTCCAAATCTGCTCTTCCCTCCATCTTCCCCACTCAGAGGAAGGCACCTCTGCTGGTGACTGGAAGCTCAGGCCCAAGACCCTGGGTTCTCCTTGGTTCTCCTTCTCTCATACCTACTTCCAATTCATTAGCCTGGTCTTTCAGCCATAGTGTCAAAGTATACACAAATCTGAACCTGTCTGGCTCCCGCCATCCTGTGTACCCTGAGAAGACACAATAGCGTCTCTCACCGGGTTACCGTAATAACCTCCTGTCTTACCTGCCTGCCTCTACACATACTTTCTGGGGATACCTTTTACAATGGCTCGAAGGGCCTTTTGAGATAGATGTACGCTTCCTAGTTACTCCCTTGCTCAAGGCCTTCAACGCATTCTCAACACCTTCAGGATAAAGTCTACATCCACCGCCATGGTCTACAAGACTCAAAATAAGCCGGGCCCTGCCATGGACTTCACCAGTCTACTCACCCCAGCCGGCTCCCTCCTTCTGTCCATGCTGACCTGCTGCAGGTCAGGAATTCACTGTGCTCCTCTCCTGTGCCAAGCTCTGTTCTAGGCTCTGGAGACAGGAGTTTAGATTTTAGTGGGGAAGACAGACACATCTACACACAGAGGGAGTGGGGTGTCTGCTGTGAAGGAAGCAGCAGAAGACAAAGACCCAGAGAGATGGAAGAGGATATTTCAGATGAGATGAGATGCAGGCATTGGGGCACAGACCTGCTGGGAATGTGTGAGGAGCCCTGAGAAGACACGAGGAAGAGCCAATGTGGCGCGGGGGGCCTAGTAAATGGGGCAGTTCTTTTCTCTACAGGCAGGTGGCACAGGGCTGTCCCTTTCAGATTGTGGAAAGCCCCACAGTTCTGGGGCAAAGTGTAGGGGAGAGAAAAAGAGGTTAAGGGAAGGAAACACTGGGTTATAGACGGTTTGTCGGGTGATGGGACAGACACACAAACAGACTGTAGCTTCACCCCTTGAGTGGATGATACTTTCTGCTTTGGGGAATAGACTGGAGTTTCACGGACCCATAGAACTCACAGCAATTGGAAGGAATGGCTCCTCCGAGAGTCAGGATCATCGTCTGAAAGTGGTGGCGCTGATCATGCAATCTTCATGTATTTTTCAGGCATCCTACAGTTAGTAACTTTTCAGAAAAATTAAGTCTTATTTAATTCCATCCCTGACTCATGGATTTTGATTGCTTATTGTTATCAGAGCCTCATTTCATCCTCAACGGAATGCCAAAAATAAAGCAAACAGAATGGGTTTATTTGCTTCTCTTCAGTTTCATTCCCATGAAATTAAATAATGTCATCTGAAGCCAATCTACTTTCAAAGGGACTCTTCCAGATGAATAACGTTTTTGGATGTATTTGTTTCTTTTAAAATAATTTCTTAAACAAAAAACCACTTTGAGCTTTTATGTTTTACTTATAGGTGTTTTAAACATTTCTTTATAATGAGGTCATTAATTTTGATATACAATTACAATTTTTTATCCGTATCTAGGGCTTTTCCATTTGAATGTTAGTAGGCCTTACTATTTATTTTCGAGGGTGTGATTTAGAGAGAGTAGCTAAAAGAGAAAGGTTTATAAAATGTACAAGTCTGAAGTATCATGCTCATCCATCCAGCATTGAGTAAGCAACTTTTGTGTTCCAGGCACTATTATAAACAGGAATCCTTGCTCAAATGGAGCTTATATTTTTTCTCTGCAAAATAATGCATTTATTTCTTGCACAGAACGGTAATTAACAGATAGCTTAGATACATAGATAGGTAAATGTATGTATGTGTGTATGTATAGATGGATGGTGGATGGATAGATGGATGGATGGATGGACAGATGGACGACAGATGAGTCGTTGGATGGACAAATAAATATGTAGATTGGTAGGTAGGTAGATAGATAGATAGATAGACTTACAGCCCCCATATATTCTTTTCACTTTCCACTGTTTTTATCACCCATAGTTTTGATTCTTAACCCAAGGAAGAATTCTGTGCATTACACTGAGATGTACAAAGACATATACAGCTCAACTCAGTATGTGATTGGAGAAGCTACACAGGTCTACATAGGTGAGAATGCCCCATAGTCCCTTTGAGGACTGCCACCAGGCACAGTCAGATTGGCAAGATTAGACAGGTATGAGGCTGCATGCAAAATAAAGTGGGCCAGAGAAGGGCCCCCAAAAGTGGGCTTGAGTTCAAGGAAGTGGCATGTCACTGCACTTGAGTTTGGTGAGATGTGGCAAATAAGTGAATGTGAAATCTCTTTCAGCTGTAAGCATTTGTAGTGAGTTCAATACTGTCCCTCTAGAATTCACACCATCCTGGAACCTCAGTATATAACCTCACTGGAAATAGGGTCTTTGCAGGTATAAATAAGTATTTTGAGATGCACTTATCTTGGACTTAAGGTGAGTCTTATGTCCAGTGGCTGGTGTGTTATAATAAAAGGAAAGAACACACAGGAGGCAGAGAAGAAGGCAATGTGTAGATGGGGCAGAGGTTGGAGTGATGCAAGGGCATGCAAGCCCAGAGAGGCCACGGGTCCCCAGTGCCACCAGCAGCTGGAAGAGGCATGGAAGATCATCCCCTCATGCCTTCTCAGGGAGCACATCCATGCTGACCCCTAAATTCCCATTTCTGTCCCCTAGAACTGTGAGAGTAAAGACCTGATGTTTTAAGCCACTGGGTTTATGGTCATTTGTTACAGCAGTCCTAGGAAAATAATTCAGCATTGCAGAGAAGTAAGGTGCTGTTTTTCTCTTTCTGATTGAGCATGGAGAGGTACATTTTGAAGGGACGTTGAAAATTGAAAACTGGGAGAAGTAGGATCTGTATTAGTTTCTCACAAATACGGTAGAGACCTGTCTGACCTTAGAACCTCTCAATGTCTCAATTTCCTTATCTGTTAACTGAGAAGAATAATAGTATCAAACTCCTACGGTCTGCCTCAGAGTCTACTCTCTAACCATTGTGCTGTGCCCCACTTCTCTCTGGTGGTCTCCAGTAGACCCACATGGCTATGGGGGTCAGTTTGCCAAAACAAGGTGGATGCTCTTCCCATGAAAAGATAAACAAAGCATCAGAGGTTAGCTAAATGCCATACGTGTCAATTTTTTTGATAAACAAAATACTTAAAATGCATACTTAAAAATATAGACATGTTAATAACAAAAATAAATTAGTAGTAATTGCTGCTTAAGTGAAGACACACAAATGTGTAGTTTATGAAAATATATCGATTTTAGTTATTTACAGCTTTTACAAAATGGCCTACTTAATATAAACCTTTCTTAACTCTTTGTCCAAGTACATGTCACAGATACTCAAGTTGCCAGATTGAAAGCAGGAATTTGGGTAAATCCAGAATGGGCTAAAACTTTTGGTGACCACAGGGAAGTGACCAGGAAGAAGAGGAGCTAGTGGTAAGGGGGTGGATGAGGGGCCTTACCTGTAAAAGTCAACCTAAAGAAGGCCAGAACAGGCATGTGTAAGTGTGGAATGGAAATTCAGATCTAAGGAGAAGAACGGGGTAGCCCTGTGTTTCCCCCCAGGAAGCTTCGTGTACAGTTAGCAGGTGTCATTCTATCTGATGGGCCGGTAGGTGAGTATGACTTACCATCATCTGACATCGATGAGGCGCTCTGATTTTTTGTTTTTGTTTTATTTTGTTTGTTTCTACTACTCAAAAGCTAGAGGTGATCTAGAGTAGAATGGATTGTATGTTTCCACCAATGGGGAAAAGCGTGGTATTCCCAAGGCTTCCATACTGACCACAGGTGAAAAGTTGTTTGACAGTCAAGTGGCCACATCCATTTCTGTGGGTCAGAAAGTTTGCTGCTAACACATCTGCTCTTGCTAAAGAAAGCCGGTGCTTTGATTTGGCTGCCTGAGGGATGCTAATAAATAATAGAATATGTCTCTCTTTTTCTTTTTTCTAATCACATTAAACAGACATCACGGAGTTGCCTGGAATCTGAGCTTCTCTTTGTTTTCTTGTCCTTCTTCTTTTATATTTTGATCTCGTTAAATAATTTTGAGCAGCCCCTGACCCACATGGCCACAGTCAAGAGAGATGCTGGGGATTTTCACTGATGTTTCAGGCTGCTTTCCTTTTAGAAGACTGATCTCCATTAGTGGAGAAGGGCTTTGTCTCAAGTCAAGTCTGCTCCCAAACAGTTATCAATACATTTTGTCTTGGATGTAGACATTGAAGCCTTTATTGATACTGATAGTATGTACAGATGGAATCGGTAAGTGAGCGAGTGAGTGTTGAGTGAATGGTCTCGTCATTTTGAGCAAAAGGATAGAGAGAGAGGAACCAACTTGGAGGCAAGGAGGGGCCAACCTCCCAAAGTCCTCACAGGGTGGGTACACGGCCATGTCAGAATGAAGCACTGGGCAGGGTATGGGTGCAGACCCACGAGTGCCTACACCAGGGACTGGGTGAGCCATTTCCCCAGGAACATCTGGCCAAATGAATTCCTGAAAAAAAAAAAAAAAAAAAAAAAAACCACAATCATTTAGAAATCAAGAATCGAGAGGGATAGAACATAGATGCTGAGTAAACAGGCAGAAGTATCTGCCATGGGCTCTTGTGACCTTTGCCATATATGGCATTTTTAGGGCACAGAAGTCAAATTGTTTTTCGACATAGCTCTGTTTCCCTTTATGGTTTCCAGTTGTAGCTGGAGAGCCTTCTTGATGCCTATGATCCCTAAACAGTGACCTATGTTTTATTTTAGTGCTTTTATTTTGGACCACATAGTCTAAATCTTGGGTCCATTTGGGTATCTGGGGAGGGAGAGGGATCCGCATCCATCAGGGTCCCTTAGTGAACAGACTGCAGAGGTGCGGTAGTATTGAGACAGTCAGCGTGTGCTGCTCAGGACCCTGGGAAGGAAGAACACTGGAGCTGTCCTCGGCTTCTGCTCCACATTGGTGATGGCGGGAGCTACAGAAGGGGCGGCAGTGTGGTGGAGGGTGGCGGGAACACACTCACAGCCAGGGCGATGTGCCTGGAGCAGGGAGACAGAAATACCTTGGCCTTTCTCTGTTCCTAGTCCCAAATCTGTCAGTGACTCCCTGGCTGAACCTAATGTCCAGCCAGAGGTCAAGGCAGCCTTGAAGTGCTGTCTTCTGCCCCCAGAGCACAGCGCTGGGCAGAGGGGAGGTCTGTCGTGGGTGGAGGGGATACAAATAATCATAGTAACCAGTTTTCCACTACTTGTGAACTTGTCCCCAACATCCCTTTTGTTCTCTACCAATAAATTCGGGTGCTTGTTTTGTGTCTGTATATTTCACTAAAATGGCCAGAGCTGGACAGAATATCTGATTAAAATTTGGAGAGTGTGAGTATTTGGGCTCTTCAATGAGTTTCCGGAAAACCATGATGAAGGCTGAGAGATGAGGCGACGGAAAATCCTATTGTTTTCAGGACAGCGTGCGTGTGTCCATTCATGAATGCATCCATTCATCACTGTGCTCTGATTCCACCTGGGCTCCTGCTGGCCCGAGTCAAGGGTGTGTGTGAGGCATTCTAGGGGGCGAGGCCCACGAGGAGGCTCAGAGCCTGAGCAGGATGTCCCTGGGGACGTTCCTGGTCACGGCGTCTGGAAACATTCACGAGGGGATGTGCGTGCCTTGGTACCTTGGAAGGACTCACATCACTCTTGCTCTGAGACCACACTTTGCTGGCAGATGCTGCTGTCCGCCTACGCATAGTTCCAGTTGTTTCTGCAGTGGGGGTGCTTTCTGAAGTGAAGGTGCACAGGGCTCTGGAGGCTGCAGTGGCCACAGCCGCGCCCTGGGGGACACCGAGGGGTGACTTGGGAAGGCACCGGCTGGGTTCCTCATGAGAAAAAAGTGAAGTGGAGATTCTGCAGCTGAGAGCTGATGTTAGCATAACCACCCTTCATGTTCTTTGAACATAATTGAAGGTCCACTCATTTTACTTAAAACAAAATCCCTAAATGCAAAATGAATGTTTTGGTAACATCTAGTTTAGAAACACGCATTTGTGTGCAGCTTCGAGCAGAGGATTCGATGAATAAATGGACGGGAATGAAAGAGCCTTGGCCTCCGTCCAAGCACAGACTAAAATTTAGCGGTCATATTTCCCCCTCTATTTTGTTTTTTAAAACCCTAAGCCACTTAGTATTTATTCAAAATAGTTAGCTGTTAGTGTAGGCATTACTCGTATTAACCTAAGAAATTGTGTTTGAGTTGGAAAAGATTATTTAGAAATAGTTTGAAATTCATTCCCCGGAAAGGCAAGTTCAGAAAATAATTTCAAAAGCGAATCCCTTGGTTCTGGTTTGAATTATTATTCAACTAAGTTTTAGTTACTGCGTTAGAATTATTTTTAAAAATGGATAATTCATGCTCTAAATAAATCCCATCCTTCTTTCTTGAGGATATACTAAGAAATGAGGCTGTACCATTTGTCTGTGGTTAAGGAGGGTTTGTCTTGGGTCCAGAATGTTTACGTGGAGTGGGAGATTTCCTGGGGGAAATTTTGCAATGAGACTTTCTTCCTGGAGGGTAAGAGTTGGAAGGAACACAGGACTAACGCTCCTCACAGGAGCCTCTCAGGTGACGATACCAAATGCCGAAACCAATGAAGCCGACCACAAAACCAGGGCTGGACAAAGAGAAAGTGAGGGTGTTTTCTTCCCTGCACATAAACAATGTGTTAGAGGAAACCTTTACAAATGGAATACATAGATCGCCAAATCACTCCGCCCACTTCCAAATGAGCAAATTGGGTTTTTCATAAATAGGAAAAATATCATGGGGGCCAATGGTACATTGTGATTCAGCCCAGAGAAGATGAAACAATCGCTTAATGTAAAATGCACAGACAGTTACAGGAACCCATAAATATTTGATCAACAAAAGAATACATCATGACTCTCATGTACGGCAGACAATCATGATCATGATGCAAAAGCCCCGATTTGATCAGATCGCGTGAAAATCTTGCCAGTTAAGGGTAAGAAAGGATAAAAACCAAAGTGATCAGGAATCTCAGCTGGCCCGAGGGAAAAGCCGGGAGAGCCAGTCAAGGGTTTTGAAAAGCAAAAGCAGTCTGATCTCCTCTTTTCACGGAACAGCTCCTGAACAGGATGTACTCCCAGGACCCGGCTGGGCGCTGTGCGAGGAGGAAGCCGGGCAAACAGACCCAGGCGGAGCTGCTGCCCTGCTGCTCTCCTAGCTCCTGCCCTTCCTGGAAGGAGTACACCCAACAAGGACACCCCGCCAGCTCAGAGGAGCATGCCAGTCTGGTCCCGGAGGAGCAAGAGGGTGAAAGGACTGGTTCAGGTCAGGGACGGAGCAGCACAGGTCAAGGAGGAGCTCTGAGGATGAGGGGTGGCATTCCCTGGCAGGCATCCGATGCTTTTGTGAAAATCAATTTACTCCGTAGTGAGGAAGGACTCCCCACGGACCACCCCCTGCCTGGTGAGGTTGTTAGCTCTGCATTTTCTGGATGGATTGATGCGGGTCCCCGGACTGGTCCGGGGTGTTCACACTGCTAAATCTTGACTCCAGGCATATGGCAGGGATGTCTCATCCTTTTGGGGGGAACAAGTGAGGGTTCCCCTCCCTCCCCCGGCCTGCAGGGCTGCAGGAGGAGGGAAGGGGAAGCAGACCATCCCAGGCTGCCCACACCTGGCCGAAAGCACGTGGGCAGCGAATGCAGTGTGTTTGTTTTCACAATTGCATATTGCGCGCGGTGTATTTCAGATTCGAGTCCCAGCCCAGGCTGCACACACATGTCCTACTGAAAAGCTTCTCTTCTCGTTTAAATGTCCAGGAAATGGCGTTTTGCAGGATTTTTAGAAAGGGTATTTATATGTAGTGCATGTTTACGTGTCTCTTGCAAGAAAACAAATTGAAACAAACATTCCAATGGATCTAATCACTTATTAACTATTATCTCTGGGCCCTTACTGATTTGACAACATATATATAAGTAACTCACTCTTCCCCTCTTTAATATCCTCTTATTTTCAAGGATGCTACGGACTGACTGTCCCTCAAGCATTCCTATGTTGAAGACCGATAGAGGAAGGGCCCCTCAGAGGTAATTAAGGCTTAATGAGGTCATAAGGGTTGGGTCCCTAAGCCAGTGGCATAGGTGGCCTTACAAAGAGAGGGAGAGAGAGCTCTGTGTCCCTTTCAGGGCTGGCCCGGAGAAGAGGCCGTGGGAGGCTGTCTGCAGGCAAGGAGAGGGCCCTCACCACCAACACCCCCCCCCCCCCCCGCCACCTCCCCTGCCACGCTGACACCCTGGTCTTGGACATCCAGCTGTCAGAGCTGTGAGAACATAAATTTCTGTGGTGTCAGCTGCCCTGTGTGTGGTCATTGTCAGAACAGCCTGAGAGACCAACGCAAAGCAGAACCTTGTTCGTCCTGGGCAGGCCGCTTCGATGTGATTCTGCAGACTCCAGGGCGCTGGATTGCCGCCCATGATGCTGCCTGAGGGACCTCCCCGGACATGCCTCCCCCCCCCCCC
>NW_024412377.1:3797300-3899054 GCF_014898765.1 Herpailurus yagouaroundi | reverse complement strand
CCCCCCCCTCCCCACTCCAGCTCTTTGGGAGGAGCCTGAAGAGCTTGGCTCGCCCTGCTCAGATCTGGTTTGCTCAGCCTGCTTCAGACAGGCACTTACTTCCCTAGCCTTCCGTTAGTCGCATTTCTTCTTCTGGACCTGGTTTCTTTCTGTGCCATTTCCCGGAGCGCCCTGGGAAGGCCCTGCCCCATGAGTCCTGTGGGGCATACAGTTGACGCCATGTAGATGCAGACGCGGGGTGGCCTGAAACGCCACGTTCCTCAAAGTGCTTTGAACAAAAAGCTGGTCGCTTTGCCCCGCGAGAGTGGTAAAAGCAAGAATGGGATTGAGGGCTATAACTTGATCCCTGTAACAGATTGCACTGGCCTGGAAGGAAGCGAATTGAACGAGATGAAAAGATAGTGCCCCGAAGGTTTGAAGCTCCGAGAAAGAGAATGGATGCAGAGCCCCCCACGAGGCAGTAAATCCTCATGATCTTCTGGGAGCGTTTGCATTCATGGGTTTGCGTTGAGGGACAACAGCCAGGTGAGTGGATGGAGGAGTGAGTATTTGGATGGGTTGGGAGAGGGCAACAGCTCCCTCGTCCCCAGGGCGAGGCTGCGGGTCACCGCCCGATGTAAAGAAGGAGGGGCACCCGTGTAGCAGCATCAGACATCAGACAGCTGCTGGCCACCTTCTAACCCCGCTGCCCAGTCACTGCAGGCTGCCCGGGATGGATTCTCTTTCCAAAAGGACTTGAACATTGGCTGTGGAGCATCTGATATTAAAAATAAAATCGGGGTACCTGGGTGGCTCAGTTGGTTCAGCATCTGACTTTGGCTCAGGTCTTGATCTCGTGGTCCGTGCGTTCGAGCCCCACGTCGGGTTCTGTGCTGACAGCTTGGAGCCTGGAGCCTGCTTCGGAGTCCGTGTCTCCCTCTCTCTCTCTCTCTCTGTCCCTCCCCTGCTCACACACAGTCTCTCTCTCTCTCTCTCTCTCTCAAAAATAAATAAACATTAAAAAAATTAAATACAAAATGAAGCATACAAATCTACTCCCTTGAGACTGAGGTCTAGGGAAGAGTAAGCAGCAACAGGCATTTCTGCATGCCGGGTGCACTCACGTGCCCTGTTTCGTGGGACCTAACAAACCGGCGAGGCCAAGGCTGTCGTCACCCAGATTTTAAAGACAAGACGGTTGATACCCAGAGAAGTGAAATGATGTGAACAAGGCCACATCACGAGTAACCGGCAGAGCTGGAGGTCCGGGGCCACTTGGCCTCAGAGCCCCCGCTCCTGGACACATCAGGGCAGCCGATGTGCCGATGGTGGGCACGGTCCCCAGTGATCCCTGACAGGCTCCAAATAACCTTTCTTCTCGAGCACATTCTGACTTCCCTACTCATTCCTTCTGTGGCACTTTCTGGGAAAAGACCCGCTGAAATGTTCCCACAGTTCTTTGTCCTCGTTTTTTTTTTTTTCTTGGTCATGTGGACTATGATGTGGTGCCATGAAAGGATGGCTTGATCTCCTTCCAGTTTCCCAGGCACTGCTCCTCTGCTCACGTGAAAGAACTCGGGCACATTCTGATGACCCACCATTGATCTCATGCTTGCTCGTCCTGAAGTCATGGCCGTGCAGCAGGGGTCCAGCTGGAGGCCACGCGGCCACAGTCTGGGCTCCGCTGGCTGGGAGGGGTGTCGCCGGGGCTGCCCAGAGGACTGCGGAGTCTCCTGGGAGAGAAAATGCCTTGAGAGAAGAGAGATGTGGCTGCTCCAGGAGGAAGGCCTCTATCCCTTGAGGGGCTCTGACTCCACCTGGCTTTGTGACTCCAAAAAGCCCCTCTCTGGTTCCCCGTGGACTCGGTCCAAAGAGGGTGGGGGCTCTTCGTGAGTAAGAGCTCTTTTATTAAAACAAGCGGCAGGGCTCAGGTTCGGGTAAGGCCAGTGAGGTGACCAGCACCCCATGCAAGAGGCAGCTTCCTTCTCTCAGAACTGACCTGGGCTTGTACCGCCCTGGGGTGGGAGGTCTCACTCACCTCCCACTAATACCTGCTGTTATGGGTTGACCTGTGTCCCTCCAAAAAAGGTGTGCTGAAGTCCTAACCTCCAGTGCCTCATTGGTCCTGTACAAAGGTGAAAATGAGGCCAGTAGGTGGTCTTAATCCAATATGATGGGTGTCCCTATGAAAAGGGGAGATTTGGACACAGATATGCACCCAGGAAGAGCGCCACGTGTAGGTGAAGCCAGAGATTAGGGAGATCTGGCGTCTGTAAGGCAAGGAATCCGCAGGGATGGCCGGGGAGCACCTGCAGGTGGAGAGAGTTCTGGAACACATGCTCCTCAGAGCCTCAGAAGGATCCGACAGTGTCCACCCCTTGATTTCCGACCCCTGTCCTCCCGAGCTGTGAGACGGTTCCCTCTGTTGTTTAAACAAGGCAGGAGCAGCACAGGGTGCCTGACACTTCCAGATTCTGGAGGTCCCGGGGGGGTGGGCCAGGCGTGAGCCCGGCTGGGAGGAGGTTCAGTGGGCCAGTGGGGCCTGGAAGCCATAACGCGGCTCCCGTGTAACCCAGGCTCAGGGATCCAGGAGGCATCCAGGAGGGAGGGTGGCAGGAGGCCTGGTGGGCTGACCCCTTCCTGCGAGTGTCCCTGCAGATGTACTGGGGCCCCCAGACCCAGAAGGACCCAAGGGGCTCTGGGGAGCCTTTCGGGGGCTACGTGTTCCCCGGGGCCCAGAGCGCACAGACTGAGTGACAGCAAGTGCAGATTCCATGCCTTCTGTTTTCTCTTTCTGAACTTGTAACAGGGGATTTTGAGTCCATCAGGGAGGTCACTGCCTCCACTTACTTGAGTTTGTTCAGGGCTGGGCACCAACACACTAAGGGAAGGTGCTGCCACCTGAGGTCTTGAGGCTTTTTAGGAACGGGGACCAGGGACGTGGACCAAAGTCAGAGACGTGAGCTTCCATGAGCTTCTAGAAACTCTGAAACCGTCGCGTGGCCTCACTGGCACTGTTGACTCAACTACACCACATGGCCACTTGCCGGGTAACACCTCACAGTTTTAGGATGGGCTTGCTCCTCCTCGAGACCGGGTCTAGATGCTACCGAGGGACACATCTTTGTGTCCTCAGATGGTAGTTAAATGTGACAGAAAGACGGAATCCTGACCCACCAGGGTGACAGCCAGGCACGGCAGGCACAGTGGCTGCTGTGTCCGGCCAGGGCAGGCGGTGGTGGGGACGGCTGGGCAGAACTGGGTGCCAGCGTCCCAGCTGACCCCTCCCCCCAACCACGGAAGGCCTGCATCCCAGGTGCACGGTCGCTAGAGCCTGCCCACGGGCGCGGGGGAGACGGGGCAGGAACCCAGCAGGGGTGCACGGGTCACCCGGCACCACACTTGAGAAACGGGGAAATCTCAGTTCCCGGGGCCGTGTGTTCAAGCTGCAGGGGACCTAGAAACAGTGTGGGGGCCCGCGTCGCTTTGTAGCTTACAACGAACCCCCCGTGTGAGGAGGCCGGGTTGTGCTGTGCTCAATGACACGTCAGCACGTTCCGGAACGTGATAACTAGTTTCTGTGGCTCCACAAATGTAAAGGAATACCACTTGGATGCAACAGATTAGCTCAATCACTCCTTAAGCATGGGTTACTGAATTAACACTTCGCGCTGGACTTTTACGTAAACCCTCGGTCAAGGTTTCAATTTCCCTACCAACCAACCGAGAACCTCCAAGATCTTCCCCTGTCGGGCCCTGCTGGAAAGGTGATAAATGATCCCTCCTGCTTGATTTAGCGCTGGCACCAGAGGCTCACCGCTTCGATTTATCATCTGTCCCCTCCGTGCCAAACCTGACTTGTCCTTTGCCTCAGTGTTATTTCCCTCTGTGCTACCGGGGACGGCTTATGGCAGTGGACGGCTGGGCCGTGCTCAACCACGGTTGACGATGAGACACGTGGACGAGGCCTGCTGGCTGCCTGGCGCGTGGCCCGCAAACCGGGCTCCCGGGGCCTCAGAGACACCCTCCTGGTTCTCAGCAGTAGCAAATGTGAGTGCGGAGAGCTTGCTTTGCAGGTTTTCCGGTGTCCTCTTTTTTCCCATCCACCCAGCCTGGCTGAGGCTTGAGAATACTGGGGTCCTGCTGGCACTTACTGGAAGCGAAATGGGGAGACACGCCCCGTGGTGATGGGCAGCACATCGGGGCTCCGGTGGAGGTTGGCCCCAGGGGGCCAGAAGAGGCAGGGCTTGGTATCACTTATGGCTGCAAAGCCAGGCGTCCGGGCCGGGGCTGGGGGGCTACGGGCAGGCAGGGAGCTTCGAGGAAGCCTTTGGGCTGGTGGCACAGCCTCTCTGTTGGCAGACGTGTTCAGAGGCACCCAGCCCCTGGTGGCTGGGAGATGCAGGCAGACAGGTGTGTCAGGAGCCGGGCAGAGCCCCGGGGCCTGGGCGAGGGTCTTTGTGTCTGTGCCTCTCAGGAGCCACTCTCATGCCGTCCCCTCCCAGCCACGAGCCAGTCGTTGTCACCGTTAGACGTCTGGGGCCCTTTGAGTGAATGGCCCCTTTCTGGGTGGCCTGGCCATCCCAGCTGGTTGTCCTCTCCTTCCGGCCTGCGGGCCTGGGCGTGACTGTGCTCCCCTCCCCCAGCCGCTGATCACGGCTCTCGGCAGGCACTGTGCCAAGCACCGTGGGGGACCTGAACCTGTACCCCGGCCTACCAGCACCTCGGCACCCCCAGACCCCTATCCCCGGGGACCAGACTGATGAGAGAGAGAGAGAGCGTTTGCACCTTCCTGGGTCGGGGCAGGCTGCACGGAGACAATGAGAATAACAGCCCCGTTGGGAGAGACAGTCTCTTGCGCTCAGCCTTGTGACCCTCTCTTCAGCCACCTAAGAATGAGCCCTGGGCCTGGAGCACTTGTCATCCAGAGATAGAGCGCTCACCGTCACCGTGGTCACTGTGTTCGGAAGGAGCGTCTCCTGTTTCAGAATCTGTGTGGGCTCCTTTGCTCTGCACAGACGTGTGGGCCTCGCAGTACCTGGCCAACCTCACTGCCCCGTCTGTCCCCCGTGGGGTGGGAACAGGGTCCCCCTTCTGCCAGATGTCCTGCGTCGGCTACAGGAGGGACCTATAGGCTCTGGTGACCGGTGGCCTGGCTGGTGGCCCGGGGCACCGGCTTTCCAATCGCAGAGAGCATGTGGCGCTCTGGTTCCCACCTGGCACCCAAGGTTCCCCTTGCTCAGAAAAGCTTTCCGTGGTGCCTGCTCCCCTAAAGCATCTGATCAGTGCCCTCCTCCCGGCCCCCTCTGGCCGTGAATCCTGCCCTTCCCCTGCGAGTGTGGGGCAGGCCTTGGGGACAAAGCCCACAGATCTGAGTAGGGTGTGAGTATCTGACTAATGCCCTTGTGTAGACACCAGCAGGTAGCCTTGGAGCCCCCTAAATGCCTTCTTCTCCCCCATGGTTAAAAATGGCTTTCTTTTGCCATTCTGGAGAATATCATTGCTTCCTGCTTGCTGCAAAAGACAGGCAGCACTTGCCTTCTTAGACGTCGCTGACACAGGTGGAATCATTAGCACCCCGAGAAGACCGTGACTGTCACGAAGGTCACTGTTCTTGCCCATCCGTCGGCTGTGGGCATTTCTACATTGGCCTTCGAGCTGGAGAACCAGACAGCCTGGTTCCAGGGGCCCAGTATGGAAAGAAGGGTGTGAGCGGGCTCGTCCTTGGTCAGGTCAACCACCCCCCGTCGGTCCTTCCTGCATCCCTCTGGCCCCCCACCCCCTTTCCCTGAGACCCCGCCTGACTCCCCAGCATGTGAACACACAGAACAAGGACCTGGTGTCCCTTCACGAGGGTGGGCGCTGAGCTGGGTACAGGCAAGCAAATGGCTGGAGAGGCTCCTGTGAGTGTCCAGCTGGCAAAGCCCCAGAATAGGAGCAGCTCCCCCTGGGGGCCCCAAGGGCCAACCAACACCCCACCGCCTTGCCCGATGCTCCCCAGGCAGCCATGTTGGTGAGTTCTGTGCTACCTGTGTCCTCTATCAGGTCAAAGGGAGAGTGAGCATCCTTCTTCAACAGAACCTTTGCTAGTGGGAAGCCATCTGTCTTGGCCCCGCCGGCAGAGGCACCTCCTCCCTATTAGCCGCCAGAAATATTAGTCTTCATGTTCCAGCTCCTTGAGCTGGTGATGCATGGTTGTCCTCAGGTTGCCAGTCATGGCCAAGTCCTCCAGGGTTCAGACATGGGGGGAGGGGTGTCCAGGCAGCCTTGGGACTCATCCTCCCTAGGTTCAGACCCATCACAGTGTTGTTTTGCTTCAGGGCAGTGGTGTCTCTGTAAATCTAATAAAATCAGCTCCCAATAGAGACCAATATCCATAACGATCAAGTGCGATGTTACTGCTGCCTTGGGAGACAGACTCTGGGGAAGAGCTGTCTGCAGAGCTTTTGGCCCCCAGAAGTGATGCTCTCAGGAAGCAAGGACATGGGACTGGCTGGGGGAGGGGACAGGTGCTGACTCACAGGGTGGATCCCCCAGTGCCCCGTGTGGTCCCTCTGAGTTGTCACAGAGGGAGGCGAGTGCATGTACCTCTATAACCTTGTAGCCACCCGATGTCACCGCTGGCCACCCCTGGGGTCAGGGACGCTAGCCCTGAGCAGAGCGGCTGTTCTCTGCAGCAAAGGGCAACACCCAGTGTGTTAAATTGCCAGCTGACTAGGGGCTTAAACAATAGACATTTATTGCTTCACGGAGTGTGGAGGCTGAAAGTCCAAGGTCAAAGCATCAGCTGGGCTGGTTCCTTCTGTGACTGGGAGGGAGAGTCTGTTCCAGGTTTCTCTCCTTGGCTTGTAGACATCCTGTGTCTCCTCGCATCTTTCCTCCCTGCGTGTCTGTCTCCAACCCCCAATTTTTCCTTTCCGTGAGGATGCAGCCATATTGGATTAGGGCTATGATTGTGTGATTTATAATAAATACTTATTTGCTCTTTGTCTCTGGCTCTGGCACAGAGCTCCTAAAACCCTTGGAATTTCCTAAGTGCTGAGAGCAATAAAGGTGTCTTTATTGCAGGAGAACCGACCAGATGCTTAAAGGGTTGAAACTGTCGGTCCTACTACGCCCTGACCCCTGGGGAAGAGGAGAAGGGCTGGAGGTTGAATCAATCACCAGTGGCCAATGATTTAATGAGTCGTGTCTGTGTAATGAAACCTCCATAAAAACCCAGAAGGGTGGGGTTCAGAGAACTTCTGGGTTGATGAGCGCGTGGGGGAGTGATGGCCCAGGGGGGTCACAGAAGCTCCGCTCTCTTTCCCATCCCTGGCTGCAGAGAGCAAGATGGAGTCACTCATGTCAAGCAGGGGCCTGTGTTTAGCAATGACGTCAGCGGTAACGTCATTGTAGCTATCAGATTTCGCCCAGACCAGCACCGGCTAATGATACCCCAGAACTGATAATAAATTAGAAGCAGAGGAGCCCTCTGCAGGGGTCCAAGACTGATTAAATATTTTAAAGAGGCAGGGTTTTTGCAGCAAACTGTCGGACTCCTCAGACATGTCCCCCCTATGTCTGACACTTCACCAAGGCCCAGCTGGTCTCCGAGCAGAACTGAGATCCTTCCCTGCTTGAACCCGGTAAGCAGTAAGTGCTGGCCCGGACTGGACTGAGGCCTCATCCCAGCCGTGAACCCACAGACTGACTTCGTGTTGGTTCCTTGGCTTCCCACCCCCTGTCCTACCTGTTCGTCCTGAGACGTGTCTTGGGCTCTGCTTTGTGTGATGTGCCAGAAGCCAAGTTAATCATGTGGTGAGACGTCACTGAGTCTGGAATCCTGAACCCGCTTCATGAGTATGTTACCCTCGTTTTATGACTGAATAAAGCTCATGTTGTGGAGGGACCCCATTTGTGTGTGCGCCTTCATAGTGCGCTTGTGACTCTTGCCCTGTGCACCCCTTCCGTCTGGCTGTTGCAGAGTTACAGCCTTCGTAACATACCGGTAATCTCGTAAGTGACTGGTTTCCCGAGTTCTGTGAGCCACTCTTGCAAATTCTCAAACCCAAGGACGGGGTTGTAGGAATATCCAATCTCTAGCTGGTCAGTCAGGGGCACAGGCGACAGCCAGGACCTGCGTTGGGGTCTGCTGTGGGTGGGGAAGGAGCAGTCCTGTGGGATCTGATGATCGTTCCTGGTAGATAGTGTCAGAATTGAGCTGAGTCTTACAACACCCAGCCTGTGTTCCAGAATAGCTTGGATGTGTGGGGATCAAGACGAAAGTTGCAGTGGAAGTCAGAATTGTGGGGCCCATTCTCATGACCCCACTTTGAATTACCTCATTATGTCCACAATAACCCTATTTCCACGTAAAGTCACATTCTGAGGTGCTGAGGGGTTGGAACCTCAACATGTGAATTTAACAGAAGACACACTTCAACCCCGAGCACTGAGGAAGGTCACAGCTGTGACTCTTTGGGAGGTGGCGTTCCCAGCAGCCGGGCCACGGGGTGTACTGGTCCCAAGGAGGACATCAAAATATCTCCCTTTTCACCTTTGCTGAAAGCTTACAAAATTCCCAACTAGTCTACATTCAGGGTTTTTTAAGATTTTTTTGTTTTTGATTTTTCTACGAATATAATTTATTGTCAAATTGGCTTACATACAACACCCAGTGCTCATCCCAACAAGTGCCTCCTCAATGCCCATCACCCATTCTCATTATGTGGCTGGAAGCTGGGAGCTTTGTCAAATTAAATAAACTGTGTCTGGCGATACATCTATATTATTGACATTTATCCTGTGGTCCAGAATAGATACCATAAAACTGTGCATTAATTCAGTCAGTTCCAGATTTATTTGGATTCCTGAATTTTTCTTGTCTCCCGCCGCCATTTGGACTTTTTAGAATAATTTTTGGTCCTTCACATCTTATAAAATTCCAAGCCATTTATTTTATAGTTTTCTCAAACACACGAGAGAATGATTTTTTACCTGATCTTGAAAAAATGACTTTTACCTTAAAAATGGATTTTTTACTTTGATAAAACCTCTGATGACTGTTCTCAGGCTATCTGCAAATCGTTGTTGTGTAAAATTTTCTGAGGCATCCCACTTAATACCAAGCTATTCTAGGACCTTGTTAACGGGAACATTGGGAGATGATGAAGGCACAGCCCCTGCTGGGAAATGTCACCCAAGCCAGTGTAGTAATAAGTCATAATCCAGTGAAGGGCCGAGGACACCAGACGAAGAGCTAAAAGGCACGGGTTCAAGTCCTGGCCTGCCGCCCACTGGGGATCTGGGGCAAGTTCTCCCCTTTCTGTCTGTTTGCACAGACCATCGTGGGGGCCGGGGAGTGGAGTGGGGTCTGCACTTACTGGAGGGATTTTCACACGCGGTCACCCAGCAGCACATGGGAAAAGCCAGTCCCCACGGCCAGTGCTGCGCGTCCTATCGTGCCCCCCGGCGTGTTGTAGCTCCACCGGTGAACTTCACTATGGCAGAACTCCCTCTTCATTCCGCTTCGCCACCACTCCTATGCCACAACTTCTGTGCTGCACAGCCAGGGAGGCCGGGCTGCTTTCCTGAGGGACATGGGCAGGTCTCAACGCTCCGCAAATCACCGATGCTTCCTTGCCAGTGATCTGATGTCTCCCACCTGGCCGGAGTTTGCTCTCTCAGAACGTTCCGCTGACTTAGCAGACGTCCGAGTCAAAGAAATGAGTTTGTGGGGAGCCCTAAGCCCAGAAGGCTATAATAAATTATGGATGTTGCTGGAGGAGTGTCACCGGCAGCTGATGTGGCCTCTGAGCACCATTGGAAGATTGCGAAGCTATGACGGTGTGACCAGAACGGAGGGCTTAGGAGAGGTAGTTTGGCTTCAGGTGGCAAGACGGGACCTGAGCATGGCTGCGTCCTAAGAGGGGAGTTTGAGGTTCAGGACCAGCGTGGAAGCATACGGTGCCCACACGCGAAGGATGAGCTAGTGGAGGTGAGTGGGGGCTTCACAACTTTCCCCTGGACGCTCTTTTCTGGGACGAGAACAGGAAACATGGTCCGTGTAGAGTTTCCCCCCCTCAACGTGAATTTATGCACGTAGTTTGAATATTAATACAATTTACTGATAGGATATTAACAGGTGCTTCTGTACATTTTAACAAGAAAAACGGAGGCAGTGACCGACATCTGCTGTGACTGTTGCTGCCTAAAAAGTCACATGCTCACCACCAACATCAGCGCATCTCTTGCGCATCGAAAGTCTCCGTGTGGCACTGCGCACCCGGCCCTGGGGCTGCTCTGTGAGAGCAGCTCGGTTCCTGCACGTCAATTCCTGCAGTGTTCCTGTCGTGGTTGTGACTTTGCAAAAGAGTGTTTCCGCACTGAGCAGAGCCTGGGCCCTGACGTACAGCTCCAGACTCTAACCCCCTTGCAAGGGAATGAATACAAGTGCAATTATACTCGGCACTAGACTTGGCAGAATACGCAGGGATCGTGTTGGCTTCCTGATGGCTCACCGATTAAAATCTCAATGAGTCTGGGGCAGGGTGACCCCTGCATCTAGTCTGGTACCCGGAAGGGGTCACTGTTGTCACCAGGTCTGCTGTCCTATCCCTGCATGTGGCAGCTTCAAGAGGATCTACCACCACCTCCAAATGTGTACCCGTCGGTACAAGCTTGGCTGTGTGGGAGGAATGGCCCCTGCTGGTAACGCAATCACGTTTTGGCTCCTTGTTGTCATAGGAACGCTGTGTGCCTGTGTGCCATCCGATCCTCGTGAAAGAGCTGCGGGGAGATCAGCGGCCAGGAGCCCTGTGGATGGAGAAGGAACTTGCCGCCAGCCAGGCGCCTGGCTTGTGGGGTGTCCTGGCTTGTATGTGGGGTGACAGCCTGGGAGGACAGTCGGTAGGACTAACCTCCGGTATTGTTTCTTTTCCACCATTTTTATTTTCAGTGACCGATGGAGTTATCTCAGGAGTGAAAATGTGAAATGGAAGGAAACCAATGTTTCTTTAAAACATGTTTTTTCGCGGTCCGTGAGTTCGAGCCCCGCGTCGGGCTCTGGGCTGATGGCTCAGAGCCTGGAGCCTGTTTCCGATTCTGTGTCTCCCTCTCTCTCTGCCCCTCGCCCGTTCATGCTCTGTCTCTCTCTGTCCCAAAAATAAATAAACGTTGAAAAAAAAATTTAAAACATGTTTTTTAAAGTTTATTTATTTTTGAGAGAAAGGGTGTGAGCCGGGATGGGGGAGAGAGAATCCCAAGCAGGTTCTGTGCTGTCAGTGCAGAGCCCGACGTGGGGCTTGATCCCATGAGCCTCAAGATCATGACCTGAGCCAAAGTTGGCCTCTCAACCGACTGAGCCACTGAGGCGCCCCTCTTCTTAAGATTTGATGTGAGATTGTAATCACAGGTCAAAGAAAAAACATGTAAAGGCGTCCAGCTGCCACCAGTTCTCTCCACAGCCGAGCTTTCCCTGTCTTTACCCATCAAACCACTCTTGCGTCTCCAATCATGCCTCTGACATATACTTGTAATGGCTTAGTCCCCAAAGGCATCTGGTGCCTGTGAGATCCAGATGGCACAAACTGTCATGGAAATCTTGGTGAATCCAACAAGAGTGAAGATGCAGAGTGGCTTGCTCCTGTCACCTCTCTCAGGGCAGCGGGGCCACGGGCTGCCGGGAGGCCACAGCAGGAACAAGGCTTCTAGTGCTGGAGTGGCATGGTATCTCTGTCCTCCCTATGCTGTCTTTGAGGTCCTCTGCATGATGACCTCGCGGGTCCCCAGGGAGGCCTCCGTAGCCCTTTGGGTCTTCAAACCTATTCCTGGTGGGGTGGTTGATTCAGGGACAATTCAAACAATGTTTTCTGAAAAAGTTCTCTGAGCTACGAGCGGGACAAGGTGAGGCTGTAGGATGAGGAAGCTCACCCTTGCTCTCCCGGGGCTCAGAGCCCAAGGCCAGGATGCTGTACATCCCCATGTGGCCAGGGAGTGGGTGAACATGACCCCATACTGCCCCACCCTGGGATGCTGCACAAGCCTGGCTTGAAAGCTGACAAGCACCATTGCCACGCTCTGAAGGCAACATAGGTCTCATAAAGCATGCAGGGCCCGTGGGAGAAAGGAAGCATGAATAAGAGATGGGATGGCGTGGAGGCGAGCCTGTGCCGGCTCTAGCCATGTTAGTGGGTCTGCATCAGCCACTAACAGGAACCTAAACACACGTGGTCTGTTCGACGACCTATCCCTTCAGGAGCAGTGTGAGGGCTTAGAGCATCGACACCCAAAGAAGAACACACTCGAGACAAGTGGAAGGAAAGGACTCTGGTTGTATTTTAGGGGAAGTGATGTGAGGCTTACAGAAACTCACCCGGTGCAGGACTCATGGATGCATGAATAGAATAGCCATGCCAGGTAACCAAGGCCGTCCTTGGGAGACTTCATTTCTTGGACAGAGAAAGAGTCAAAGATCCAGGTGTGAACAGGTATATAGAGTTCCCTTTCTAGATGCAGTGTGGTTTGGAAGGGCCGATGAGCTTTGTGACTCAGGGGAACCCACTCATGGGGAAGGAGGGGACACGACTCCTGGTCTCTGCTCCCTTTGGATCAACATAAATGGTAGATATGAAGATGCTAGGGATCTCGATCCCTTTCATGGCAGCATGAGTACAATTTTTCTCAGTTTTGGCACAGGGGGCATTGGGACAGCCTGGGGCATTCAGGAAAAGGAGTAACCATGGTTGTAGAGCAACATGGCTGCACCCTTCTCCAGCTGCCAGCTGTTGGTCGACTTGTTGGTGAGGCAATTACAGAAGATGTTCAGCCTTCACCAGACTGATTCATGTGGATGAAAGAATTATCGCTTTCAATTGTTCTGTGACTTTGAGCTGGAAGATTGTAAGAAATATCTTAGGAAGAGGTATTTTCTTGAACACCAAAGAACATAGTGGAGAGAGCTAATGCTTTAAAAACTCATGATGGCAGGTGGATGCCAGATGCTGGTAGTACCAGGCAGCTCACCATGGGGCCCGCGGTGGCTCGGATTTGTGTGGTTGGATTTACAAATGGGAGCTGCCTCGTCATGCCAAGGGACTTTGCCGAATCAAACATATCTCTTTGAAACTGGACGAGGTCACACCTTTCCCCTGCTTTCATAGTGATATTATGAGAGAGATTACTAAATCTGCAGTCAGTTTGTGTGGTCCCAGGTCTGTCTCTTTTCTTGCTGGGACAATGCTGACTGACGTCACTGAGATTCACTTCTATGTCAGGCGAGAGGGATTATCACTACACTTACATTCAGGGTTGTTGCAGGATCCACCAAGAGAACATTTTTTTTAAGTTTGCTTATTTTTTTTGAGAGAGAGAGAGAGAGAGAGAGAGAGAGAGAGACTGGGGGAGGGGCAGAGAAAGAAGGAGAGAGAATCCCAAGCAGGTTCCATGCTGTCAGCCCAGAGCCCGATGCAGGGCTTGATTTCATCTCACAGATCATCAGAAATTAAAGTTGGACATTTAACCAACTGAGCCACCCAGGCACACCCAAGAGAACATTTTTGAGAAGGTCTTTCATGAACTCTTCAGAATTTGACAGTGTGAGGTTTTACTTTGTCAGTCAGAGCTCGACTGTGCCCCTGTGTCAGGATTTCATCTGCAAACCACTTGCTGATTCTTGGGGCTCCATCTTTATGTTATAACAAGTCTCCCATCAGCATGAGCTGGAGTCATGTCAGATGGTTCCAGCTGAGAAGAGACCCATGCTGGTCACAGTTACTAAGGATGCACTGGTGTGGGCAGGGATGTCCTGCTCTGGAGACCTCTGGGATAGTAGCTCCATCAGGGTCTTGCCTCTTAGGACAGCAGTGGGCCCCAGAGACCTGGAGAGGGGGCCCACCCTCTAGGCACACTGCCAAGTTCTTGGAATGAAAGCTCTTAGGTGCTGCTGGTTCTCAAAGTAACCACTCCACTGAGAAGTCCACTGATTCCTTCTAGTTTTGCTATTTCTAAGGCCAAGGCTTTTGCTTTTGTTGAAATAGTAACTAAACTCTGTTTTCAGGAAAACAAGAGTTCACCACTTTGGCATCCCATCAGATGCTACCATTGTTTCCATATGGTAAATTCAGGAAAGTACTTTGGTGGGTGAGGGAGGGTTTGAAGGAGACGATCTCACTAGGACTGAAGTAATCCACAGACCAAAAATATAATCTATAGGTGAGGGGGGAGGAAGTTTATCTGAAGAGAAATACTCAGAAATAAGTGTTCCCTAGGACATGTCTTCATTCCAATTTCTAGAAAGAAAAATCGTTCACTAAAATAACTGTTTTTGGAATCTAGTAACCCAATATAAGCTCTAGATCCCAGACTAGCTTGTAGAATTGAGGTCCAGATGTCTGTGATTCATAGCAACTGCAAAGAATATACACCATACATGATGTTGTGGTTTATAATAAATACATATTTGGTCTCTGTCCCAGTTCTGGCACAGAGCTCTTAAAACCCTTGGGATTTCCTTGGGGTGCCTGGGTGGCGCAGTCGGTTAAGCGTCCGTCCGACTTCAGCCAGGTCACGATCTCGCGGTCCGTGAGTTCGAGCCCCGCGTCGGGCTCTGGGCTGATGGCTCAGAGCCTGGAGCCTGTTTCCGATTCTGTGTCTCCCTCTCTCTCTGCCCCTCGCCCGTTCATGCTCTGTCTCTCTCTGTCCCAAAAAATAAATAAACGTTGAAAAAAAAATTAAAAAAAACAAAAAACAAAAAACAAAAAAACAACCCTTGGGATTTCCTAAGTGATTCAAGTGGTAAAGGTGTCTTTTTTTATGTTAATGAGGCGGCCTTTGCACCCCACCTAAGGTTGGGGCTGGTGGTTGGAACTTTCAGTCCCACCCACCCCTATCCTCCAGGGAGGGAGAGGGGCTGGAGGTTGAATCTATCACCAATGGCCAGTGATTCAATCAAACATGCCTATGTAATGAGGCCTCTGTAAGATCCCAAAAGGACAGAGTTGGGAGAGTTTCATGGTTGGTGAACCCATGGAGATTTGGGGACAGTGGCACGTTCAGAGAGGGCATGGCAGCTCTGTGCCATTTGCCCATGCCTTACCCTATGTGTCCCTTCCATTTGGCTGTTCCTGAGTTACCTACTTTTATGATAAGCTGGTGCTCTAGTAAGTAAAATGTTTCTCTAAGTTCTGTGCGTGGCTTTAGCAAATTAACCAAATTTAAGGAGAGGGTCATGGGAGCCTCCAGTCTGTAGCAGATCAGTCAGAAGCACAGGTGGCCTGGGCTTGTGCATGGCATCTGAAATGTGTAAGTGGGGGCATCTCGTAGGACTGAGCTTTCAACCTGTGGAATCTGATGCTCTCTCCGAGTTACGAATGCCAATTCAGAATTGAACTGAATTGCAGGACACCTAGCTAGTGTCTGAGAATTGCTTGTTGGTATGGGAACCCCCCCTCCCCCTATTTGGAACTGGGCGTAGAACTCTTTTATCATGGAATCAAAGTAATTTGAGCTCCAGTATCTGGCAATCTCACCTACTAGCAGGTGGCTTCAGTCAAATCATTTTGTTTGTCTGGGCTATTTTTCCAGCTTGGGCCAGGCTTGGCTGATCTTGGCTGGACCACCCCGTGTGCACAGGCCAAAGACTCACCAGTGCATGAAGGCCTCTCCTGACACAGCTGACTTCCATCCACATGGTCTCTCGTCCTTGCCAAGCGAGCGTGGGCTTGCCCACTGAGTGTTTGTACAAGGACACAAGGCGCTGGGCACTAGGCTTGGGGCTGCTACATTTTGTTGCCCAAGAATATCACAAGGGTAGTTCAGATCCAAAGAGTAGGGAAATAAATTGCACTTAATGATGAAGAAAGTTGAAAAATCGTATTGCAAAGGGCAGAGATATAGGCAAGGAAGAAACAGCCACTATTTTTACAAACAACTTACTGCAAAAGGTAAAACCAAGTAAGCCAAGCTGAAAACCAAACCAAAACAAAAATTCAGGTCACCACTTAGACTTGGGAGGGAAAAACAGTCAAACTTGGCCATGCTTCATGAATCAGTGGCTCTGGATATAGTCTAATAGAACATCGACTACATACTTCCAGGGTTAAGATCTTAGGAGAGCTCCCTTGTCAAAGGTTTTGTTCTTGTATCTGTTCCCAGCAATGGCTTCTTGATAGCCCGTCACACACAGTGGGAGAGGAATTTTTGGTGAAACTTTGTGGATGTTTTTTTTCTGAGGTTCAGGGGAAGTATAATCAGGCTTTACCAGAGTTGACATTTTTTTTTTTTTGCTTGTTCTGACAGTTTGGAATCATTCGATACCAGATGCTCCTTACCTCTCTCAATCGGCTTGGAGTTCAATATGGCCTAGAGTTGACCTAAACGGCCCAGATTTGTTCCGATACAACCCCAGTGTGGGCTTAGCTTCTCCCTCGAGTTGTGAGGACTCGGGATCTCCTTGGAGACTCTGTTTATTCCGTGATCATTCCTGACCTCTCCCAGGGGTCGCCTGTAGACCAGCTGTGGGGGATCACTAGTCTTTTAGAGGCATTTGATCTGAGCCAGCCCATGAGCCAATAGACCTTGGACGCCTCCTTTGGCACAGAACAAACCACCTGCAGAATGTTTGGTTGGCACTTTCATCAGTCCATGATTTTGTGTCCCAGCTTCCTGGAATCCTGGGAAGAGCAGAACCTAACTTCTTGCTCCAGAGTTATAATTCTGCAAGTCATTGGCGGGATCTGAGAAGACCCTCTCTTTAGGGAAGCCCAGATCTGGGCTGTAGAACTTAGGTTGGTATTCCCCACTTGCTTACAGCTGAGCTATACATTTGTATAAGGTCTTATGATGCAAAAAAGATAAGATAAAAGGAGCAAAGCTTTCCCTATCTATATCAATACTGAGGCAAACTCTGCTTTTTCCTAAGAAAATGCTACCATGATGAGTGGCTCTTGATAGAAGCAAATCTGCACACCCGGTGGGTGACTATTGAATATAATCAGAGAGATTTGTTTGTGCAAAACTGATCATTAATAGGGGCCCCTGGGTGGCTCCGCCGGTTAAGCGTCCAACTAACTTCAGCTCAGGTCATGATCTCACAGCTCATGGGTTCGAGCCCTGCATCGGGCTCTGTGCTGACAGCTCAGAGTCTGGAGCCTGCTTCGGATTCTATGTCTCCCTCTCTGCCCCTCCCCCGCTCATGCTCTGTCTCCCTCTCTCTCTCAAATAAATGAACATTAAAAAAAAAAACCCAATAATTAATAGGAAATGTCTTCCTAACCTTTGTCACAAAATTGCAATGGATTAATAATAATCTTTAAAACCAGAAAGAGCATGGAGATACTTCCTTAAAGCTGCGATTTTTTAAAAGACCAGAAAACTCGAGTTGAATGGCACTTTATCCGCTCCATGGAGGCCTCAGCAGCTTGCTCTAACACAGGAAAGCCTTTTCTCCCAGAGCCTGGGGGCCGCATGTTGCCTGGTGCTTCTCTGACTCTGCCTTGAGTGAGGAGCTCGTTAACCTTCTGGCCGTACCTGTGAGCACAGAGGCGGGAGGCTTCGTTATCTGCTTTTCACAGATGGACCAGTCAGATCCCGGAATCGTCATACAGTAACTCTGCCGGTGGCCGTGGTGGTCTGCTGTCCAAGGTCAAAGTATGTCCCAGCCCCCTGTGATGAGGCCACCTGGGCCGGAGGGCTGAGGAAGAGTGGATGAGAGGCAGCTAGTGACCGAGTCTCAGAGGCCCCGATACCTGGCCCCCTTTTGGAGTCCACTGGAGCCCCAAAGGCCACAGTGAGAACTGCCCCTTGGGAATGAAGACATCTGGTCCTGCTGCATACATCTCATCTTCTCTTTTTTAATTTTTTTTAATGTTTATTTATTTTTGAGAGAGAGAGAAGCAGAGGGAGAGTGGGGGAGGGGCAGAGAGAGAAGGAGACACAGAATCCGAAGCAGGCTCCAGGCTGTCAGCACCGAGCCCGAAGCAGGGCTTGAACTCACCAACTGTTGAGATCCTGACCTGAGCCGAAGTCAGATGTTTAACCAACTGAGCCATCCGGGCGTGCCAATAAATCTCATCTTTCAAAACGTAAGACTCCGGCAGTAGAAATTTTGATAAGATGTGGAGTAAGAATCTTGGTTTTTTTACTTTTTAAGAAAGGAGGTGAGGGGTGCCTGCTTCTCAGTTTCCAAAGGACACCCCTCGATGCAGTGCCCAACAAATGCCCAGCCCCCACCCAGCAGCCGCCCAGGAGCTCGCCCCTTCCCAGGACCGGGTCCTGTTTGCTTCCCTCCGTTGTTTCGGCGACCCCGGCACCCCCCACGGTGTGCTGATGGTGACCCCAGAACAGACCTAAGGAAGGGCACCAAATGGGGATGCAGAGCTCCTGGGGAGGGGTGCACACCTCATTAAGCATGCAGGCTGCCTTCTGGGGCCTGAAGGCCTGACTTGGGGTATTTGTGAGCCTGCACCTGTCGGGCCCACGAGATGCCCCCGCACACCCTCGCTGCTCCCGCAGAGGCAGTCATCTCTGTCTGTTGTTTGCACGCTGGGCCTGGCTCCTAATTAGGCCCCGGCCGAAACCGAATGAGAAGGTAAGCTGTCTCTCGGGCTGTGCTCGGGTGGCCCGTCCCGTCCTGCACAAAAGTCCAGCCTCGCAGCCTCCAGGGAGGAGTGAGAAGCGAGAGCCAGACAAGCTGCCTTTGTCAGAAATCGTCCACAGTGACGGGCCACGGCAGGAGCCACGCTCTGCACCCATGCTTTTTATCTTGTAGGTTGTGGGTGGCTGAGAAGGAGTGGAGTGAGCTCAGGGCAACAGGATTCCCGCCTCGAGGGCAGGACCTTTCTGCCATCGCACAGGTGGCATTTGGCCCGTTCCCGTCCGTCTCTCTAGCTACAGAGCCGGTGGGGTTTGGGAACCACAGCCCATCTATTTTCATAGACGGCAGGGCTTCAGTCCTGCATCCACTCTGTCTTTCTGCCATCAGACTGGCGGGCTGAGGGCCTGCACCAGCTCAGTGGTAAGAAATACAAAAAGAAGAGAAACATCCCCAGGAACGTGCCTCCGTATCTGTAGTAATCTCCCTCCATCCCTTTCTCTCTCTCCCTCTATCACCAGCTCTCCCTGCAATCGTTTATAAACCGCTGGGGAGGAAAGGTTAGACAAGCTAAGTTCTGGGTCACACCATGAAGCGCCCTCTCTACTGCTCACAGACTATTTCAGCTGGGTTTGTCTGCTTTTCCCCAAATGGATACATCGAAGGGCTGGCAAATTATCACCAGTGGGACTCTGTTGGCTTCTTTGTGAACGGCGCCTCCTGTCTCGGAGCTGGGACGGTCGCGGAGGCTCTCTGCCAGCCGCGGAGGGAGGGAGTGCTCCTTCTGGGAGGTCCCACGGGTTGACCCAAGCTGGACGGAGCAGAGCAGAGAGCGCAAGCTGGAGGGAGCTGGGAGCTGGGAGCCGGCCACCAGTGCAGATGGTTTCTGCAGTATGGAGACCAGACGGTGAGGACCGCGCGAAGCCTCAGCGAGGAAATGATCTTTGGAGGCTGTCAGAGGATCCATGCAAACCTGTCCTACGCATTCATTCATTCGCTCACTCACTCGTTGCACACGCTTTCCCATTGAAGAGACACCATGCCCACGTCATGGGATACGATGAAGGACTGGTTCCTGTGGGCTGTAGGCCCCCTGGGGTTGTTCCCCAATAGTCCCCTGCCAGCCCTCCAGTGTGGCCCCAGTGGCTGGGAGGTCACACTGGAAAAAGGCTCAGGAGAAACCTAATGCCTGCCTGAGGCCTCGCATGACCCCAGCCCCTCTCTTTAGGGTTGAGTCTTCTCTTTCTTTGGCTCTCCTGCCTGTGGCTCTGCCCCTTACGTCACAGTGACTTCCACGAGCCGGACTCCCACCAGTGAGGATGCTCCAGCTCCTCCCCCTCCCCAGGTGGGGGCAGACACTGGAGGGCTGCCTGGAGGAGGCTTTGGGGGTACGGGTGAGGGACGTCTTCCCTCCGAGGAGCCCAGGGGAGGCTCTGCCGTGGGGGCCGAGCTGAGCCGAGAGGAGGTCCCGTCCTCGGCAAGAGGAGTCCGCCAGGCTGCCCCACAGACACACAGCTGTCCCCAGAGCTGCGGTCGTGGGATTAGATCAGAGAGGCCTCCTGGAGGCGCTTTCTAAGCAGGGAAATCTTCCTCGGGGCAAAGGCTGGGTGCTGTTATTTTGAGAGGCCCAAAAGGAAATGATGGGTGCTGGATGGTTTTTCTCCTCTTGGTTCTACGATAGGGCAAGCCTGGCCTCCCTCCCGAGCGGTGTGTCTGCGCTGGGGGCAAGGCCACGAGAAGCCCAGATCTGTTATTCTTCTCAAACGTCTGGGACTGGACAGCGTAGTCACGACTCTGTTCGGTGTGCAATATATGCCGCGTCCTTGGCACAGCGGACGATTCCCCTTTCTTACGATGGCCGAGGACGCCCGTGGTGAAGGGACCGCTCTCGGCAGTCGGCACCTGTGAAAAGCCAGTTCGGAGTTTTGCATCAAAGAGCGACAAGGACGAGGTTGTTCCGTTCAGCAAGTGAAAAAAGGGATTTTGCTGAATCTCGAGAGTTGGTGTGGAGCCCAGAGAGCGTCAGTCAGAACTCCCATCCCCAGGACCTAGCGACGGCTTCTCGCAGCCATCAGGGGCGCGGGCCCGCTGGTGCCGTGTGAGTGCAGAGGTGCGTTTGGCAGAAACGGGTGCATTTCTTTGTGTTCAGTTGCGGCTCATGGTATTCAGTGAGGCGACAGCTGCCGGCTTCCAGGCTACACGGGGTGGCAGCGGGGCTGAGCTGGGGCCCTGAGTGGATGCTCTGGGGGAGAGGAAAGGTCCCACTGCACTTGGGGCTCCTGTGCTAATGGGACCTTACCTCTTCCTTGTGCACACCAGCTGGGCATCTGCACCCGTCAGGGCCTCCAGGAGTGCGGGGAAGGGGCCTTAGCGCTCCGAGCTGCCTGAGCTGTGCTTTGGGGTGTGGGGAGGGGCATCTATGCACAGAGGGAAGGAATTTCGGCTCAGCAGATCCACAGAAAGAACTATATTTTTCCTTTAAACACTTCAAAATGTTGGGAGCGTTTTGGGGAGAGGTGGCAGTTAGAGAAAAAGGAACAGTGGCAAAGAAAAGGGGAATAAGGCCATGAAATGCCTCTTGTCGAGTGATAGGGAGAATAGAATAAACTTGGGACGGTATTTTGGGTTTCAGGTGGCTGTCAGGACCCATGTGACTTATAATGGGTGGAATCATCGCTGTCCAACAAATGGGAATTTCTACCCTTTTTGCCACAGAATGAGGATTTTTTTTTACTCCAAATATTTAACACATTGCATCGGCTAAACATTCTTACTTCCGATAATGACTATAAAAACAGAAATATATTCTGACAGATCCTTGAATTGTTTAAATTACAGTGAATGCAGATAAGTTGCAGCTTCCCTACCCCCCACATTCTGCATCCAGAAAGAAGTCGTCGCTGCTTCTGTCCTTGAACTCTTTCAGTTAATTACAAGAATGTGGAGGAAGCCCATCTCTCCGATTTGGTACTGTTAATTACAAAGGTATTCAATATGCCACAGCAAACGGCAGTATTTTTTCCCCGCCTTTTGTCAGGGGGCTCTGAGACGGCTTACAGACATAAACTCAGTTCTGCCCAGCCCTCGGCCATGTGGGGAGCCGGAAGAAAGGAGCTCTAGACTGACTGAGAAGGAGCTGGAAGAGGTAGGAGGAATAAGGGGGTGTGGCCCCTCCACCACGCATTCCAAGCCGAGGGTGCTGGTAACAAGTCTGGGGTGCCGGAAGCTTGCCTTTGTATCACCCATCAGGGCGGTGCTGTTAAACAGCGTGATGGTGCATATCAGATGAGGGTGTCAATTCACCGATTTCCAAGCCTTTTCGGACCACCGCTCATATATAAATCTTTGCTGCATCAGACCTTCGTGGATGGCACCTAGTGAGTGGGACCTACATGCTGAGATTCCTGGTTTGCAGCTGTGTGTCCAGAAGTAAAAGTAACACAGCTGCGTTTCATTCTTTTGAAATTCACCACTGCATTTATTCTAAAGCAAGTATATAATTAGATCCAATTTAGAGAATATATTGAGTGCTTTGTCATAGGAAAGGCGACAAGTGATAGAAACCCAACAGGACCAGGGGCGCCTGGGCGACTCAGTCGGTTGAGCGTCCGACTTCGGCTCCGGTCATGATCTCACAGCTTGTGAGTTCAAGCCCCGCGTCGGGCTCTGTGCTGACAGCTCGGAACCTGGAGCCTGCTCCGGATTCTGTGTCTCCCTCTCTCTCTGCTCCTCCCCTGCTTACAGGCTGTCTCTCTGTCTCTCTCAAAAATAAATAAAACATTAAAAAAAAAGAAACCCGACAGGACCAGCTTATAATAAAGAGCGAATCATTGGAGTTATGTGAATGGGGTCTTAGACACCTGAGGAGCGACAGAGAAGTAGAATTAGAAAGGAAGCAGGAGCTTAGGGCCTGGGGGACCCAGCATCGAACCCAGCAGGACTCTCTCCTCCAACCCCTCCCATCCACTGCTGCCCTGGGGGCTGGTGTCTCTCCCTCCCACCCCAACCCTCTTGCTCCCTCTTCTCTCAGAACTTCTGTCTCTCTGCACATCACGGCGGAGGGGAGCACCTGGCCTGCACATCTTACTATTTTAGCCACTGAGAGAGGCCACCAAGATGTGACCACTGGTCCCGGATCAGGAAACCCAGAATGAAACTTGGAGGTGCCGGAGGTGGGCAGGGCACCCAGGTATCCGGCGACTCCTACGAGAACCATCTGGGGAAGCGGGAGGAGGAGATCCCTCAAGGGGCTGCTGCCCTCAGAAGAAGGGGGTCCTGGATAATGAAGGTGAAGGCTGTTGTATGCATGCCCGCCGTGGGGCTGAGCACAGTGTTGGGGCCAGCTGTAGAAGGGAGTGTGAGACACGGTCCATGCGGAAGAACTGAGGTGGGGTGTGGGCCAAGGGAGCCAGCAACTTGTATCTTTAATCCGTGACACTGCACTGAGCCTGGATGTGGGCTCCGTGAACACCTGTCACTCCAGTGAGTGAGTAAATACGTTTGTTCCAGGAATGAGTTAGTGTAGGATTCTCCCAGGTTACTAGGGCATCCACGGGGACGTGAGAAACCTCCCAGGATGATCGACAGCATGAAGCAGTGGCAGCTCTGACACACTTTGGGGACAGAGGTTCCAGCACATCGACAGGGATGTGTGGTTTAAGAAAGGATAAGAGGAGGAGCGAAGTCTGACGTCGCCTGGAAAGGATGCGCAGCCAGGTTTAGCTGGCGTTTGGGTGTGTGCAGGTAATGACATGGCCCAGTGTGCTCGGACAGTCGTCACGAAGCACCACGTCCCGGCCGCTTCTGCACAGACCTTTACGTTCTCCTGGCCCTGGAGGCTGCAAGTCCCTGAGTGAGAAGTCTGCAGGGCTGGCTTCTCCTGGGTGCACAGATGGCCACCCTCTTGCTGCCTCCCCACAGGGTCTCCTCTCTGTGTGTCCAGCCCCTGAGTCTCCTCTGTGTGCCCTCGTCACCTCTTCTTGCGAGGACACAAGTCACGCTGGAGTAGGGCCCTGCCCAACAGCCTCATCTTGACAGAACTTCCTGGTTAAAGGCCCTGTCTCCAAATACACTCACCGTCTGAGGCACTCGGTGTCAGGGCTTCGACGTGTGAATTTGGGGAACACAACTCAGTCCAAAATATGATGGAAATGGATGTTTTTCTGGGGCCCCCTTCTACAGGTCCTTGGACATCCCGAGGGGGGGGGGGAGTTGGTCCTGTATCTCAATAAGCAGTTGCAATGAGACTCGGTCCCTAGGATAATTAGTGGGTCAATTGTAGATGGGGGGGGGGGTTCTGAAATGAGGGACAGATCGCAAGATGCTTCTGTCTTGCCCTCCCTGTGGTGTTGCTGGACCGGAAGACACAAAGCTTCAAGCGAGCCTAGCAGAGCAAACTTCCCATTGGTGTGCCCTGTAGGACAACCTTGAATGGGGTCTGGTGACAATTCCGGCCTCTAGGATGCCCCTGGGGAGTGTCTGGGCGGAAGAGGAGAGCCAAGTGCCCTAAAGGATGACCCAGGGCCTCTGTGAGGCAGGCCAACAGGTGCAGGGCCCACTGACACCAGAAGCAGGGATTTCATCTCTTAGATGTGAGCTTCGGGGTCAGAAAAAAGTTACAGCAGTTGCCAGTTTGGCTCCCAGGAAGACTGCCATGGGCTGCATTTGGTTCTGGGGATTGGTGAGGCTGGGCTGTTTTGGGGGGGGGGCCCAGCGGGGTTGTGAGAGCTGCCCCCCTACGCCACTGCCCTGCATTGCCTGCTCACCTCTGGCTTCTCACAGTTTGGTCAGGCACCTCTCCTGTGCGATCCTCACACCCCTGCTCTGTCCCACCGCTAAGGCAGCTACCCTCCCCATGCAGAAGGAAGTAACACTCCTGTTTACAGACTGGTTGGTGCAGAGCTGCAGTAAAGCCAGCCCTGTTTCTGAGGGATGTGTAATTAGTGCCAATTTTCACAGGAAGCTTCTTAGAGCTGATTAAAAGCACAGGAGGCATTGGTGAGAATTACCCGGACTTTCCCTTCCCTCTCCCAGAGCTGCTCATTAGACCCGGGAGGAACCGACTGCTGTCAGCGTCGTCCTTGATGTAAGACTTAGAGTTGGGGGCCAACGAGCGCCCTCCCGGCTTGCACGGATGGGGAAGTCACGAGGCTGACATTTGAACGCTCAGATCCACTCCGCCCATCCTCCTCACAGAACGCTGATCTTCACGCACCTGATGGCCAAACCCAGCCAAGGGCTCCCAGCTGGACTGCCTGTATTTTCTCTTCCATTTCCCCCAGGCACTGTGGTTTCCTGACCATCCAGAAACACTTGGATGTGCAGTATCATTTTAGGGAATTTGGTAATCTAGTAACACCCAAATAACATCTAAGATGGCTATAAAAATCGAAGAAACGAAAAATCGCAGAAATGAGCGGTGGAGCCTGTAATTAAAATAGGAAACATACATTCATCTAATATATTGACACGTGATTGAAATGAAAGGTAACAATGAAATATTTCCTCTTTTCTACTGCTGTCATTCTGCTAGTTAACAAATCTTAATTGGATACTGCCTGCTCACCAGCTCTGTAAGACCGGGGATCCATGAGCACAGAGAAGCACCAACACGCGTGTGACAGAGAATCACACGCACGAGAAGGTGGTCAGTGGTGTGGCCCAGCTGGTGTCGGCTGCAGGCATCCAGGGACACACATGGAAGAAAGAAGGAGGGAGGACACATCAGCCTGTGGGACCCTGTGAAGAGAGTGGCATTGATTTCTGGGAAGGGGGGTTGGGCTGTGGTTTCCTTCTGGTCATGGGGGAGATCAGCAGAGGAAAGGCAGAGCCTGGAACTCGGGGAATCCTGGGATCATCCAGTGGAGGAAGAGGTAAGGGGTCTGGATTACAGTGATGACAACAGGAGGCTTAGAGGGAAGGGACAGGTGGCATTCACTTCAAAGGGAGAGTCAATACTGTGCTTTGGGTATAGATTTTGTCTGTGTTTGTGGTAGAACCTCAAAGCTTCTGGAAACTTCTCTTATGAGAGTTCACCAGCCTCCTCAGTGTTACTTTCAAATGGCCATTAGGACCTTATTCTGTCTCCACTTTTCCCCTACATTTCACATTCTTGAGCTTGTGTGCCCCGCTTGTATGGTGACATTGGAATATAGAACTGAAAGAAAGGAGAGAGCAAGCAGGGACAGCATATTTGATGAATACAGTGATTTTTAAAATCACTCTGAGAAATTTAATAGAGGGGCTTTATTTTGGGAAGACAGTTCTTCTCTGAAGTATCGCATTCCCCCACACCTCTCCCCAATGTCATTTGAGTTTTTAGTCTTTCTTATCTGTCCCTTTTCTTTCCTTCTGCTGATTTTCTTTATGTGCCTCATAATCCTTACAAGATAGTTATTTTAAGGATGGCAGGGTGGGTTGATTTATAGCTGTTATAAATTTCCTTAGCTATTTTTTATTTTTAAGTAATCTTCATGCCGAGTGCAGAGCCCTGAACCCAGTGCAAGGCTTGAACTCACGACCCTGAGATCAAGACCCGAGCTGAGATCAAGAACCTGATGCTTAACCAGCTGAGCCACCCAGACACCCCTCCACTGCTATTATGTGTAGAAATGTGGCTTGTGAATATGAAAACTTCCAGAGAGTTCTGTGTATGTTGAAGAGGCTTGTTGACTAACAGGGATTACTTTCAAGTAAATGCGTGGATGGCTGATTTGGGGGAAAGGTTTAATTCCCCTGTCTGTCCATCTGTCCATCCATCCATCCACCCATTCATCCATGCATCCACCCATCCATCCATCCATCCATCCATCCACCCATTCATCCATCCATCTGTCTGTCCGTGAATCCATCTGTCCATCCATCCCTTCATCTATCCATTTATTCATCCATCCGTCTATCCATCCATCCATCCATCCATCCATCCATCCATCCATCTGTGCATCCTTCCATCCATGCATCCATCCTTCCTTCCTTCCATCCATCCATCCATCCTTCCATCCATGCATCCATCCTTCCGTCCTTCCATCCATCCATCCATCCTTCCATCCACCCATCCTTCTATCCATGCATCCATCCACCCATCCATCCATCCATCCATCCATCCGTCCATCCTTCCATCCATCCATACATCTATCTTATCCTCTTTGCCTGGAGGAGTCCAGAACACTGGAGCTCTGTTTTCACCAACATCTGGGCAGGGAATGGGAGGGCCAACTCAGGCAGACATTTTACAGTTGGACTTTTGATTCTTCCCTCCTCTATCGCTTTTGTTGTGTTGTTGTTTTTCCTTCCATACCATCATTGCAGGATGCTCGCAACCTTTGGTCTAGAGCTTCTTCTAGGTTCTGAGCATGACACTATCTCCCTTTTCAGGACAAAACGTGAAATAAGAAGCCAGACCTCCTGGGCACCCATCCTGGCTTCTGTGCTTACTGGCCCCAGGACCTTGGGCAAGTTACACAACCCCTCTGTGCCCCCATCTTCTCAACCCTGATCTTTTGGGTTGTTGTGAGCACTGGATGTGGGAGTATGTGTCAAAGATCTGACTGTGCACGGACATGACCCTCACTTGGTGTGTGCCACTAATGTGGTTGCTGCCATCACTACCATTAGTGCTCTTGTGACCCTTACCCTCTGCTTTATCCCCTCTCCAACTTTCAGGTCATGATGTTCTGTTCTGTGTTATCACTTTTTAAGCTTCCTGAAATGTGTTGGAATTTTTCATTTGTTGATGAGTTCCTTCCTGTTCTTTTTGTCGTTATGAACTTATTCCTCTGCCTTCTTGTGTCCTCTCTCTCTCTCTCTCTCTCTCTCTCTGGTAATCATTTTACCCTAGCCTTATTGGTGTCTCAGCAGGAAGAAGAGAGGCAAATGTGGGTGCTTGAGTACCTTTTCTCTTCTTGTTTTTGAGAGTTCCAAATCACCTAAGATGACTGTGTCCATTCTATTTAAAAGCCGAAACAGCTTTCCTTCATAGCAGGATGATGCCTGGGCACTGAGAGCTCTTTAATAACCAACCCCCTCACTCAGCAGTTCCAGAAACACCCCTCACCCTGTGTATCTGAGCTTTATGAAAACTATTGCTTTGTGTCAGCTGTTTCTACTGGGCCCACAGATGACTTATTTTACTGTGTCTCTCAGGGAGCCCAAAGTGTTTTATACAGCACAGCCTTTTCATTACTAAGTTGAAGGCTACAGTATGACACCAGCTTCCCGCCACAAATAATACCTCCGCACAAAAGGGTAGCAGGGAACAAGTTGCCACTCACTCCGTGCATCGTGGGTGCCGTTTGCAAATTTAGGAACCACAAGCTTATTCCGTAGCTTTTAGCTGAGAAGGAAAAACAGCCATTCTTGCTGCTTATTTGCTGAGCATTTGTGAGGTTTCATAAAAGAAAAGCAGGTCAGGATCCGCAGACGTGTAGCATCACACCGTAACTGCGCTGGATACAGAAATTCGCGAACGATCCTCACTTCATTCCCTGATGACGGCTGAGCCCCCTCAACCTTCCCCGTGGTCGCCTCAGCCCCGGGCAGAGACCTCCCCCAGAACCTAGCTCCCAGGGAATGTGGCTGCTTGAGCTCTTCCTGTGGCGAGGCCCGTGGTCACCCAGGTCAGGATCGTGCCCTGTGTGTCAGCAGCAGGGTGTCTGCTCACATGCCGGGTTCCTCTGATCTCCCTGCCCACGATATTTTAAACACATGTTTAATGTTTTAATGTTTATTTATTCTTGAGAGAGACAGGGCATGAACAGGGGAGGGGCAGAGAGAGAAGGAGACACAGAATCTGAAACAGGCTCCAGGCTCTGAGCTGTCCGCACAGAGCCCGATGTGGGGCTCGAACCCACGAACTGCGGGAACATGACCTGAGCCGAAGTCGGACGCTCAGCCGACTGAGCCACGAGGCTCCCCCCTGTCCATGATATTTATATTTAAAAATGTTTACTGTACGTTGCCGGGGTCATCTCAGATTTGCTCCCGTGTGTGCCGCCCAGGACGGGGACACCCCGACAGCTGGGGACCACAGTCATTGATGGTCTCTCCACATGGTCCCTCTAGCTCGGCCACTGATTCCCCACCTTTGGAGGGCTCCAAAGCCCCTCTCGTGAGGGAGAGAGAGCAGACGAGAGAGAGGGAGCTGAGCACAGTCCATACCACCTTCTGGGACCTGAAGTCGTCTGTGGGTTCCTGCCACATGTTGTTTTCTGCTGCATCTGTGAAAACACGGGCAGGTACAGAGAGAAAGGAGACCGGACTCCAACTCTCAGTGAAGCAGGAGGTTCTGAAAGAGGTTGTACGATGAGAAAAGTTGCTGTGGTCATTTTTGTAAAATATAATCGGCTTACCTTGAGGTCTTTTCTTTCTCTCTCTCTCTCTCTCCCCCCATCTCTTTTGGACAAAGGTCATTTTTCTTTGAAAAGATATTGCCCTCTGCTATTTGTCATAACAGCATATGCCTTGGTCATCTGTCCCTCCCCTGGATCCCCAGCCTCATGGGGTTACGTGGGTCCCTCTAGTACTGGAGTGACTTCAGGCAGCTCCCTGGGTCAGCGTCAGCTTTTCTGTCTCTAAAGGCAAGATGAAAATGCTGGTCTCAGCAGCTGGCAGGAAAGCCGGGTGGCATCCCAGCAGAGAACAGAAGTACCCCATGTGAACATACAACCTGGATACTTCTTCAAGTTTCAACATACTTGGTAGAGGACTGTACTTTGAAACATTCTAGGTTGATCCACATGCTTTGAAGGTGCTGACTAAAAAATGTTTTGAAGGTGTTGACTCTCTGTGTGTCAATGGGATGAAAAATTAACAATCCTGGCAAGGAAAAGTTGGTCCTATGGCCTGTGTCCCTAAGTGCTTCCACAGGATGGACACCTGCTGCCGGTTGTCTGCTGTCACAGCTCATGCTGTGGACTCTGGGGGCCATTTGGAAATCAGCCACTTGGAACGACAGAGTTAGTACAACCATCTGACCGTTACTTCGCCCTGGTCTAGTTACCATACCTGGGGCTTGAGCCCTTCGTAGCCTATGCTCCCAGCCTGTGGTTCCAGAAACCTCTCAGTCTCTCTGTGTTGGTCTGTCCAGGGCCAGAGTCCTGGGGCTTTGCTGGGGTGAGTGGGAGGGAGAGGTGGTTGGGAGGTGTCAGGGAACAGCTGCAGGACGGGGCTGCCCCCAGGGAGGGGGAGAGGGTACTAAAGGGAGAAGAGGTGCCGAAATCCCCCCCCGGGACAGGGAACAAGAGACGGCAATGCAGGCAGTCTTCTGTGATCAGGGAGGGGACAGGCAACTCTCTTGCTGGGTGGCCACTGATGGCTGGTGGGCACCTGGTGACCCCCTTCCAGGAAGCAGGGTCCATGGGATGTGCCATGGTCATTTTCCACCTACCCCACAGGAGAAGCATAGATGGGTGGCCGGGACCACCCATTATCCCAGAGTTAAGGGACAGCCCCTGATTTGACGAGGAGAGTCAAGAGTGCGGTCGGACAGAGATTCCAGCCCTGGCCTTGAGCTGGCTGTACTGCCTAGTGGAGGGCCTTGGTGGGGGGCCGCCTCCCAGATGGAGTCCTAAAGGGCTGCCTGCAAAGGCGGGCCATCTCCCCCCCGCCCCGCCACTACTCCCCCGGGTGCACGAAGGACACACGCCTTCAGTTGCTGTCGAAGGGGCAGGTCCTTGCTGGCACCGTCCTAGAAGCCCAGGGTTTCCTTGTGCCTTGTAGGAAGCTTCCATGTCCAGTGTGGGGGTGGGGGGCTTGCTCAGCTCTCCAGGGGAGAGCTTCTGGCTTGAGCTGTTCATTGCTAGCACTTTCTGCAGGACCTGTTCATTCTGCACAGGGAACTGCCCACCCCAGAGCAATTCCTGATTGTTTTTTTGTTTTGTTTTGTTTTGTAAATTGTTTTTGACGTTTATTTATTTTTGAGAGAGACAGAGCATGAATGGGGGAGGAGCAGACAGAGAGGGAGACACAGAATCCGAAGCAGGCTCCAGGCTCCGAGCTGTCAGCACAGAGCCTGACGCGGGCCTTGAACTCATGAGCCATGAGATCATGACCTGAGCCGAAGTCGGGCGCCCAACCGACTGAGCCACCCAGGTGCCCCTGTTTTTTTTTTTTTTAAGTTTATTTGTTTAATTTTGAGAGAGACAGAGACAGCGTGAGTGGAGGAGGGACAGAGAGAGAGAGGGAGAGAGAGAATCCCAAGCAGGCTCCGCACTGTCAGTGCAGAGGGGCGGGGAGAGGGCCAAGACTGAGCAGGGGTGAGGCCTCCTCAGGGAGCAGCAGGTGCACCCCACCCACTCCCCCGTTTTCTGCTGTTGGCCCCGAACATACTCCTATACTCTGAAGCCAGACGGCTGCAGGTTTTCAGAGAGAAAAGAACACTGCAGGCCCGGCGTTTCCTCTAGGCTCTAGAATATATGTGTCCCTCACCATCTGGGACTCAGGCCCAGCAGGACGTGCTCTGCCACCTGAGCCCAGAGTAGGGCCCTGGAGGGGACAGTGGTGGCTGCAGCTGGCTGTGCTGAGGGAGCAGAGTCACCTGTGGATCAGCATCCAAGCTGTATTTGAGCCCAGCTCTTCCAGTTTCTGGCTTGGTTGTCCCTGGCAGGTGGCAGAACCATCCCCTGGCTCCGTCTGCTTGTCTGTAAATCGGGGGCCATTAATAACAACACGAGATAACTCTCTGAAGTAGGTAAGGGTCCGGCGGGCGCACCTGCTTGTGTGAGTCGTTCCATCCGTGACGGTGACCCATTACCCCCTGCTGCCCTTACCTCTGCCATTTCTACTGCGACTCCTGCCCCTCCCAGTGCATTCTGGGGACGTCCTGCCGCCCACACCCAGCAAATAAAACAAAAAAAAAAAATGTTTTTCCACCTTAGAAGATCTCCTGTCAATCTTCTCAAAGTCCCAGAGCTGGGCTCCTCCCCCCACCAGTGAAATCCCAGTCTCTGGGTTTGGGACTCACACATCAGGGGTTTTGAAGCTGATTCCAGGATGTACACAGGTTTGGGAACAGTTGTCTCGGGCGGCTTGTTAGAGCAGAGCAGAGAGCCGGCCGCTGGTATGTCCGTACGTGTTTGCCAGGACTGTGTTTTCCTGGTGCCTGGACCCGGCTAACCCCATTTCTCGATGTTCCACCCGACGTAGGCTGGCACCGACGACCCGACGGCACCCTCCACCGTGCAACGGCTGAAACTCAGGTCCTCATTGAACCGGAGCAGCATCCGTGGCCATGTTACACTCTCTTTACCCCAAAAGAGCGATTTTGTTCTCGTCTTTCTCCACGTCTTCCCCCGCAAGGAAGCCTCTGTTCCAGTTGGATCCGAGGGTCACATAATCTCCTCCGGTACTGACCTTCCCACGAGTGTCTGAAGCTCCTTTAGATAACAGGGGATTCAAAAGAGAACAAACTATTTCAAGATGGACTTACCAAGACCCAATGAGGGGCTGTCATTGCACGTTAATTCTAAACGCCTTGCCCCCTGTGCCTCGGGAGGGAATTCATCGCCCGTGGCGGCACGGCTGAGCCCTATTCCTGCGCGATCCGTTACCCTCCCGACCTGCCAGGGCATCGTCTGTGTTGTTTTCTTCCAATGCCAGTGCCTCCTTCCATGCCAAGGCTGATCGTTTCCCTCCGGCTAGTTTGCCACATCTTCCTCCGCATGAGATCTTCTCTCCTTTGTATCTGCCCATTTTTGAAATTTAGACTTCTCTGTTTTGTTACCAAACGAGAAATGGCCCTTGTCAGTGTTGTTTAGGTGAGTTTGGGGGTAGCAGTGGCAAATCGCCGGGTGCTGCCTGCCTTCTGTGTGGAGGCTCGGGGTCTGCTGGGGAGGGAGGGAGGGGTCCGAGTGCCGCACTTAGACATGGTTCCCAGGCTCACCCTGTGTGAAACTGACACATTAATGTCATCGCCCAGCATTAATATCTGAAAACACTGCAGGATCAAATGTGTTCTCTGCCCCCATCCAAGTTTTTTTTAAATTTTTTAATGTTAATTTAGTTTTGAGAGAGAGAGAGAGAGCATGAGCAGGGGAGGGGCAGAGAGAGAGGGAGACAGAGAATCCGAAGCAGGCTCCAGGCTCCGAGCCGTCAGCACAGAGCCCGACGCGGGGCTCGAACCCCCGGACCGTAAGATCATGACCTGAGCTGAAGTCAGACACTCAACCGCCTGAGCCACCCAGGCATCCCGTCCATCCAAGTTGCTTTCTATCTTAAGATCGCATACACGCGTATCACCTTGTGTTTGTGCAACAACGCGCCCATCATTTCTCCCAGAGACCTGTACCCATCTTGCTCGTTGTGGAGGCTCACGCCTCTGCACACGGGCATCTCGGGGGCCGCTGTTTTGTACTTGACCCTTTCACGCCGCCGACCCCGTGAATGCGGAGCCAGCATAGCTGTGCCCCTCGCCTCCCCGGCAAAGGCAACCGTTCACGCTCTTGTCCGCGTTTGCTTCATTAGCCTCGCATGTCCCCTCTGCTTCACAGCTGTGTCCACCGGGATCTTCACGTCCTGGGCTACAGCTTTGGACGCCATGGGAATGACTCCCTCGTCCTCCTGGGAGGCGTGGGGGGCTTTCCTTACAGACAGATGCCTGGTCACTCTTCCTCACTTCTCGGCTCTTTGCATCTTTCTGCCCAGAGACCTAGAGACCCTGGTTAATCGTGCTCCGGAAAAGCAGCTGTCATTATTATAAAATAGAAAACAAAACAAAAAACAACTAAGAAAGGGATCCTTAACAGTTGAGGGTGGTGGAGTGGGACGGGAGACCCGAGGGGCACTTTCCTGATGTGTAACGTTGTGTCGGGACGCGTCACAAAACGAAAGCAAACACCCACACGACTGCCTTTGCGGGCGGGGGAAGGAAGAGGGAGGTTGGACGTCACCCATGACGGCCTGCATGTTGCGGTGACTCCTTCTGCTTCACTTCAGAGAACCCCAAATAGCTCTCTGTTACCCCCCAAACCTTCACATGGTCGAGTTCCAACCCAGACGGTCTGTCCTCTGGGAATCTGGGCTGCAGTCAGGTGACAGGACCACACAGAGCTGCCGCCAGCCTGGATGTTGAGCTCCAGAGTCTCTCTGGGTGGGAGGACCTGCGGTCCCTCCGTGGGTCCCCCTTCCATGATCCCTCGAGGCAGTACTGGCCCTGCCTCTGCCACCATTCTCCGTTTCCCCACTGCACTGACGCGCTAGGTGATGGCTGTTAGGTCTCCCAGCCTTGTCTCTTCCCTGTCGGGCTCTCGCTCACAGCCTCCCTGTGTTAGGAGAAATGGGATCCCTTTTTTATTGGCACTGGCTGATGTCACCGGTGACACAACAGTATTTTAAGAGCAAGCCACAGGAAGCCATTCGTTACTTTCCACGGCTCTGGTTGGAAGTTAGCAGGGTTACATTTTATCCTCTCTATGTACTAGGTGTGGTCATAAACATTTCTGTTATGTAAACTCAAACCACTGAAACATTTATGAATGTAACCATGCTAACAAATCCTCAAAAATATCATTGTCTACTCACTATGCATTTAATAATTCTTTTCTCTATGGTAACGTTTTGGACCAGTCAAAAGAGGGAGAATTTGATGTTGGAAAAATGACACTACGAATAAGTCCCATCGATTTTTATTAGTTTGGTCTGGCACGGTTGACCACGGCCAAGATGTTTGAAAGGGGATCGGCCTGAAATGTGACAAAGGCATAATTCAAAACTAGGGCAGGTCTTGACGAATCGTGTGAAGAGAGTAGAGCAGAAGCACGGATGGCTCAAAACAATGAATAATAAAAACGCTTTCATGCTTCGAATTGAAATATTTATCTTGCGTTTGCAATCGGAGCGTGTTTCACACGCTGCTCTATTTACTGTGGGTTGTTGACTCCACTGCGACCACAGATGCTGAGGGGAGGGACGGCCCGAGGACGTTGTGGGAATAATCTGGAGGGTGGACGATGCGTGTGTGGGACAGATGGCAGCACATAGTCGTGATGCTGGGACACGGCCGTGCCCTCCAGGTAGATCCGGGTGTCGTCCAGAACCACGCCCACTGCCCTCACACCCCCGGGACTTCTCTCTTGGTCAGTGGAACATTGGCATTCGCCATGTGGGCAAAGGCTTGGAAGATGCCGGTGCCACAGGGCTGGCTCCCCGGCCTTCCGTCATCGCCACGAGAGGAACATGCTGGGTCAGGAGGAGGAGCAGAGACACACATGGAATGGAGCCTGTGCTGTGCCCAGCTGGGACCCACAGGAGTGTCGGTCAATAAATCCTTGTTGTTATAGGAGTTCAGATCTTTGTGCTGGCTGCACAGTATTATTACGGCCATAGATGCCTGATAATACCTACTCTCATTGGGTTTTCTCTTAAAAACAGACTAGGACACCGACCCAAACACCTCGTTATCTTCCTTTCCTTCCCTCCTGTGTGCCCCCCTCCTTTCTTCCAGTGCGTTAGGCACCCGAGATGGAGGGACGTATCATGAAAATGACCAACAGGAAACTTCTCCTGCCACGAGGAATAATACCTAGTCTTGCTGGATGTTGGAATCTGGGGATGGAGGGGACTTCCGAAGTGAGGGAGGCAGTGCAGGTGAGTGTACAGGTCTCAACTGGGCATCACTCTGCTCTACCTATTGTCAGTGTAGACTCGAGTTACTACTTGGTAACTCTAAGCCCCAATTTTCTCTTCTGTAAAATACCCACAATTGTACGAGTCTCACAGGCTTTTGCAAGAATTAAATGAGCCAAGGTAGATGCATATGAAATATTCAGCACTGACCTTGGCCCGTGGAAGGTGCTGGGCACGGCAGCTGGTAGTCATTACAGCAGGACCTGCCACTGCCGGAGAGGGTCCACCGGCTGAGCGTGTCCATTGTGTGGAAAGGAGGGAAACTGAGGCCTGGACTGGCTGAGGTTACCGAGCGGTGGGCATTTTTGTCCGACACTTCCTTGTCCTCTGTGAATTGTGAGACCTTGACTGGTTTCTTGTGTGATGGCAACTCTACGGCATGTCCCCCTGAGCCCCCAGAATCACATCAGTGTGGGCAAATCCCACAATCACTTTTGAATCCTGCACACGTAATGTTTCACAACAGGAGTCTGGAGGAGCATGCGTTTTCCAGCCCTGTTGCGTGGAGGGTAGATCGTCCCGGGGAATACCAGGACCCAGTCTGACCTCTCAGGACGAAATGCAAATGCACTTGTACAGGCCACCTGCTACCTTTCAGACATTAAAGTGCAAAAGAAGATGAGAACACTCAGTGCACGAGCTCTGTCTCTCAAGGAAGGTTTCTGGCTTCTCTGTGTGTTTCGAAGAAGCTACCTTGGTTTACGGTGACACTGGTAATAGTTATAAACGATGAACACTCTTCGTCTTGACTTAGGGAACATGGAAACAGCATTTAGAGTTTTACTCGATCTTTCTGTCATTTCGCTGACCCTTCTTGGTTTATCGGTGTGAAGAGAGAACACGGGCCGCATTCAGTTCGTAAAGTTTCTCATCTTTGTTCACTACGCAACTAATCAACTCCATTTAACAGACATCAATAGAATCTTCCAATATTTAAGGCGAAACTTTCTCCATAGCATGAAAAGGGGCCATGAGATGTTCCCTGACCCCAAGGGGACTGTCCTGAGTCCTATGTTCCAGATTGAGTTTCCCAGCAAATGGCTCTGAAATGAAGATTTGTGTGCAGAAAGTTAATTGGGAAGTACTTTTGGGATCCACACCTGACAAAGAGGGAGGGCAGCAGGAATGGACACAATGGGGAGCTGAGCTGTCTTGCGGTCCCAAGAAAGGCCTTAGCCAATCCTGTGGGGAGCTTTGGAACTAAGAAGTTCCCATTGGTGTGAGGGAGCTGGGCCTGTGCATGGCATATGACCTTGGGCGAGGTAGGTCTCTTCAACCAGGAGCCAATGCTAGAGTGGCTCTCAGCTGAGAGCTGCCAGCTGTCAGCACCACGGGGTGAGGGACGGGGTGAGGGTCGAGCTGTTCGCTGCAGCCCAGCCCATCACGGTGCGTGCAGGAGTACTATAGGGTCTGCAAGAGAAACTCTAGGGGAACTCAAATCCAGAAAAGATCTTCCCAGGAAAGGTTGAGCTTCTGAGATGGGCCCAGCACCATGGAAACTGTTTGCACATCGTATGCCCCAGGGGTACGTGATCAGCTGGAGGTGTCAGAGCTTCAAAGGCATGTGGGACAAGGTTGGGGAAAAGACAGTGAGGTGCAGCCCAACTGTTCGGACAGTGGAGGTGAGGAGACGGAGGAAAAGTGAGTGATGGTCGTGGAGAGCCAGGCTGAGACCAGGTTATGGAAAAGCGTAAGCAGTAGGCTCACCCTTTGGACTTCTTTCTCCAAAGTCTGCATATTTCTCATCGACTCGGACTGAAGCGACGTGAGCAGAGCTGAGCCGCAGCCCCTGGAGAGGAGAGCGGTAAAGGGACTAGTTAACTGGTGGTTCTAGAAGCCCAGCTAAGAAGTACACCTAGTGAAACAGGGTAAAACAGAGCTGGTCAGGCAGGAGCGTGCGCCGTGGCGGAGGGTCTCGAGGGCCGGACCGAGAGGTTTGGAGTTTATTTGACCCCGGAGGGACACTGTAAAGGTTTTGGGATCTGGAGGGCAACCAAAGAACGTGACCGAAAGTGGTGTGGGGGGGAGAGTCAACACCTGTCACAACAAGCTGGTCAGAAAGCTCGAGAAGCACTCCAGTTATGGATCGACAAATGCTTCTCAAGACTCTGTGTCAATTCCATGAGGGTATCGAAGAGTGGACCCCAGACCCTGGCCTTGACAGCAAATGCCATCTTACAAAGCATTGTCACTGCATCTCCTGAAGCCATGAAGAATTATAGACAAAATACGTGTGCATTGCAGATAGATACGTCTCATGTAAAACGAATCAGCAGTGCAGTCCTGGCAGAATGATGGATTAGTGGCTTTTGTTTTGGACACTGGTATTTTTTTTTTTTTTCACGTTGAGTATGGAAGAGAATATGATGAAATCCAATGAGATGGAAACATGTGCTTTCCACTCATCTGAACACGGGGGCAGCCAATATCAATTACCATCATTAATGAGAGTTAATCAATTAAATCATTAATTTCTTGAGTCATTGGCAATAAAAAGCATGACAATGTATATTTGCCAAAATGATTTGCAATCTCCGTGAAAACAGTAATTCAGGAATTAAACACAAAGAAATTCGGTTAATTTTCATTGCTTTTACTTACCAAAGCAGTTAATTACAAAGATTAGTCAGAAATTGATACAAATCAAAGTATGAGCTGCAGTGAGGAAGCATAGGACAAAGTCATTGCTAAAAGGCGAAGTATTGGTATTAACAGTTAAGTAATTTATTTTATGCAAAACAAGAGTTTTCATACTGCCTGTCATGCAAATACTAGAAAGAATAGCTCATGATAATAATTGGAAAGCTCTTTGCGGATGCAAGCTTCCTTTTAAATACTTGAAAAAAGTTGGGGCGCCTGGGTGGCTTAGTCAGTTAGGCGTCTGACTTCTGCTTAGGTCCTGATTTCATGGTTCATGGGTTCAAGCCCCCAATCGGGCTCTGTGCTGACAGCTCAGAGCCTGGAGCCGGCTTCAAGATTCTGTGTCTCCCTCTCTCTCTGCCCCTCCCCTGCTCCTGCTCGCTCTCTCTCTCTCTCTCTCTCTCTCTTCCTCAATAAATAAGAAAATAAAATAAAGTAAAATAAAATAAAACAAAACATTAAAGAAATTTAAATACTTGAAAAAAGTAACAACAACCGAAGCAAAACTTTAAACCAAGAGAAAACCATTGGTGCTATTAAATTAAAGTTATTTAAATTACTTCCAATTGCACACACTTTATACGGTAAGCCCGCCCACGTCAAGGAAGGGAGTTACTGAGTTACACAAGAAGGGAGTCAGGATCGCAGGGCTTCATCCTGCCCCAGGACCCTGGCTGTGAAGGGCTTGCACAGGATTCCGCAAGCCCAACCCTGGGAAAATGTGCTCAGCTCTGCACAAAGTATGGAAACTAACTGCAGGGCAGAGCCATAAGCAGGCGGAGAGTGGAGGGGACGCTGCTTTAAGGAGGAAATAGCACTTGGGGGGTTAAGAAGTCCACAAACTTTCTGGTACAGGTGCATCACGATTTAAAGGAGAGGGACCCTTCCCTAGCTGAGGCAGAAAAATGAAAGCTTTAAAATAAAAAAGGAACACACATTTTTCACGTAAAAATTAAACACTGGGGCCAGTTCTAAGATGTCACAAACCAAATAAATAGAAATGATGGTTCTAAGTAACCAACCCCTGTGTTCTAAATATCTTTATTTACCTAACATGTCTTTCCATGCCCCTGTGAGACGGGGATGCCTATCCCCAGTCTACAGATGAGAAGACTGAGGCATGGGGAGGAGGGTTGTTGTCCGGCCACAGAGCAGCAGCAGAGCTGTGATACCTTCCCAGTGGGGCTCCTGAACCGGGAGTTTAACCAGGACACTATTCAAAAAAATAAAAAGAGCTTTATAAATCACCAAAGAAAAGACAACGGAAAAGACAAATGGGCAAAAAGTTGAATAGCAAATCCGGAGAAGAGCAAGTCCGAACGGGCCGTAAAGATGTGAAAGCTCAAATTCAGACATAAAATGTCTCCCGTGAATCAGCTCCTGTCCCTCAGCCAAATGCCCCTTGGTGATCTGGGACGATGGCAGGTGGACACCCCCAAGACCCCCTGGCCGCAGCCCTTAGTTTTGGTGTCCTCAGAAGGACGCCCTGTTGACCCTGTGGCCGCAGATCCCTGTGCCCTGCCCCGCATGGCTGTGGCGGGCTGTCTGGTCTCTCTGGGCGCAGGAGGGGACCTGAAGCTCCAGGCCACTAACCAGAAAGGATGGAGGCTCCCTCAGCAGAAAAGGTACCACGTTGGAAGAAACGCTGTTTCTCTGGGACGCTGAGGGCTGAGATGCACTTGAACTGGGTCAGGCTGGTACCCTAGGACATGTGGGAAGATACGATATGCTTGCGATTACTTAAAGCGCCAGAATATTCATATTTTTTTTAATTTTTTTTTTTATTTTTTATTTTTGGGACAGAGAGAGACAGAGCATGAACGGGGGAGGGGCAGAGAGAGAGGGAGACACAGAATCGGAAACAGGCTCCAGGCTCCGAGCCGTCAGCCCAGAGTCCGACGCGGGGCTCGAACTCACGGACCACGAGATTGTGACCTGAGCTGAAGTCGGACGCTTAACCGACTGCGCCACCCAGGCGCCCCAGAACATTCATATTTTTAAAGCTGCGGGTTTACTTTTTAATAACAGAAGCTCCGGCTAGAAAATCGTGGAAATGCTGTAACTCCTAAAAAACGAAGTTTTGCTAAAAGTCATCCTATTTTTTCCTTAGGCATTCCAAACATCAGATTCCTCCTCTTCTCAGAGGGCGGCTGTGTCTGAAATTTGAGACCTCTAGGCGTCCCAGCTCTGCAGATCCCGGGTGGACACAATCCAGAGAGGGGCAACACGAGGAAGACAGCCCCACCTGTCTGCATGATATGCCCCGATTCGAGAGATCCCCCCGAAAACAAACCACCAGAGTCCAGAATCAAAGCCAAGCGGCAAGGGTCGTTTATTGCAGGTTCGAACCCGGGGTCCTCCACGCACTGGTTCCCGGTGATGCTAAAAGGCCCCGAGTAAGGATCTTACAGCTTCTTTTATAGACAGGCACAAACAAGTTAGGGACTTCTTGAGGTTACAGAGCTGTTGTTGGTTAACATTTAAATTTGAACGCTCAGCAGAACTTGATTGGTTCCCGCCTTTAGGTCCGCCTACAACCGGGTGCACCCTGGCTGGTTTCGGGAACGCGGCGGGGGGAAGGTCTTTTCTTTGCAGTTGTGAGTACACCTGGTAATTTTTCTCTTAGTCTCTCAGGCACAGCTCTCGGTGCGGCCGTGGGACGATGCCCATTGGTGGGGACAGGCGCCCGTCTGCTTGTACCCCTGCAGCCTGTACGAACAACTCCACACACAGTCTTTCGAGGTCAGGCATAGATTTTCGGTCTAAATACTCATTTTGTGTGCAGGAAGAAATGATGCCTAATTAAGAAGGCGCCTCCCTCCCACCGCGTGGCTGCCGGAATAACAAAGTCACCCTAGCACCCCCACTTTCTGCTTCCTTTATCACCCAGCAAGGCCTGGCAGACTTCTCTAGTGAGCCTGCGTTCCGTGCCCGGAGAGCCACAAGGGGTAAACCCAAGGCAGGAGGTACTGAATACGGCCTGTTACCCATTTGTATATGTGGGCTGTTTTCTTTAATAACAACAAAAAAAGCAGGGGTGTCTGGGTGGCTTGCTTGGTGAAGCGTCCGACTTTGGCTCAGGTCATGATCTCACGGTTCGTGGGTTCAAGCCCCGTACCGGGCTCTGTGCTGACCGCTCGGAGCCTGGAGCCTGCTTCCGATTCTGTGTCTCCCTCTCTCTCTCTGCCCCTCCCCAGCTCGTGCTCTGCCTCTCTCTCAAAAATAAATAAACCTTCAAGAAAAAAAAAGCGCAGAGTTTTACAACTAGATTTTCTTTTCACCTGGCACAAAGAATTCAGCCTGTTACTTAATGTACAAAAGACTGGCTGCAGGTGCTGGTGCACACGCATAATTTGCGCACACACACACACACACACACACACACACACACTTCCCCTTACTTTCCATGTCAGTTCTGATTCCAGACACTGTAGCCTCTTCCTCCACTGCTATGTGAATGTCCAACTAAAGGCATCCGACAGACATTGCGGGCTCCTCTCCCGGGAGTGACCAGATGACCCTGGCCAACCTCTTTGAAAACCCAGTGCCGCCCACCCCCCCGCCCCCAGCCCTGCTCTTTCTCCTGAGCGGTTGGTTACCGGGCAGTGGGGAAGGGCCGACTGCATCTGCCGCGTAAATCAGGTGCAAATGGAAGACCGGAGCTCAGAGTTACCACTGGGGACACAAAGGGCCCGGGTGTACGTAATCAAGTATTTTACACTTTGTGCACGGGGGACATCTTTGGGGGTTTTCCCCGACAAACACCAATGGGTCCTCTGCTTTTGAGATAAGGGGGGAAGTGCACTGCCTTCAACTCTCCTTTTGCTCTCCACTGGGGAATTTTGTAATTTGCAGTTTAGATGTAAATTCATGTAAATCAGCACTTATTTTCAGATAAAATCCTACCATTGAGAACAGTCTGGAGGCATTCTCCAAAGCCAGCACGCATTTGATCCCCATATAATTTCTTGGCATGTGGATTAAGCCTGCAATAAGGGTGGTAAGCTCACGATTGGGCACACAAGACAATTGATCCTTATTCTGCCATAAGGACAGGGAAATCGAATTGTAACGCCTTTTCCAGCGTCTGAGACAAAGCAGGGCCGAATGCCAGTTCAGCTAATTGGCTGGAACAAATTCCGTCCGGCACCGTCCTCGTGGGGTCAGTTGTATTCCCTTTTCGCCTTGGGTCCCGAGAAAGCGCTTCGTCCCTGGCCAGTTTATTGCCAGTCGATGTGTTTGGTTTCAGTAAAGCAAGAGAAGGTATGAAAGTCAACCCACAGTGACCACCCCTCACAGGCAGACCTCGCCACAGGGCTGCGTCCTGGTGAACGAAGCACGTATCATTCTGATGATCCCCTCGGTGTGGATAGGAAAGCCCCGATCGGAACACCTGGTAAAGGAAGGCACTGCAATACTCCAGTCTCTGGAAACAGAGATGCTGACAGGACATGCGGGGTTGCAGCTCTCACTGTGGATTGAGAAAATGAAGAGAAGGTAGGGAACGTCCTCCTGAAGGCTGAAGACACGAGATAGCTACAGACGCACTACATCAATTGGTCACGTGACACAGACCTGTGATTACATAGATTGAGATGAACTTCAGAAAAAAAGGCAGGAGCCTGAACTAGAAGAGGACATCGCTGGGAAAAGCGTTAGATCATGGGACAGAGTATCCACGTGGACTGAGGGTCAAGAGGCTCCTTGGGTGTCTTTGGAAGGCGCGTGTGCTGGTGGTCACGCTGAGCAAGACAAGGCCGTGGTCAGAACAGGATGCTCACAGACGGTGCGGGGTCCTCGGTGAAACCCTGGGGGATGGAGTGAACCAGGCGGGGTCTCGGTGGGCTCTCCTGGGGCCAGGGGTATCCAGTAGACGGCACACCCTCTCTCAAGGGTGCCAGGAGAAAGAATCCTAATGATCATGAGAAGAGTCGTGACTTTTTTTACCCCTTACGACTCCTATGAATCTATCGTTACGGTTAGACCGCTTTTGAAATATGGAGGGAGAGCTCTTGCTGATTTTCTGCTTGGCTTCTGTTGTAGGAGGTTTGATTTCGCGGTGGGGGTGGGGCTGGCTTGAAGCTGAGAGTTCGCGGTCACCTTCAGCTGTCATTCTGTCTAAAGACCTCTGCGAGGTGGCCGGCTGACCCCCCCCCACCCCCCACCCCCGGCTGTGGCAACAACCTCCGTGCACCTGTAGGGACCCGCCAGCATCTCGCAGGCCAGGAATCAGATGGGAGGGAAGGAGCAGGTGGGCCTTAATTAGCACCAAGAGCCGGCTCATTAGCAGTGAGGGGCGGCTGGCGGAAGCCAAGCAGGCAGCAGTCCCTTTAAAGGGGACAGACAAGGCATCAGTGACGAGTCGTTATTAAGAAGCAGACAGAAAGGCTGCAGCTAAATCATTATGCCCATTCCTGTAATGAGAGGCCACCAAATAGAAGCGCCCCACCCGAGAGTCCACACATGGAGGGCAAGGGGCCACTGGGACGGGGAGGGTCCTGCAGAGAGCAGGGACAAGGCTTCGGCACTCGAAGGACGGGGAGTCTGAGGGAAGGACGGAGTAGGAAGACTGAGTCAAGGGAGAGTAAAAGGGGCTGCCATGCTGAGGATGGCGACCAGCTGTCCCTTCCTTCCAGTGAGGCTGCAACAAAGGCAGTGAGCGGCTGGGGTGGTGGCCAGAGGGGTGGCATGTGGGGGGAGAGGGGGAGGGCCTGCGGCGGGGGTGGTGAGATGCCAGCTATAGTTCTCAGGGTGGATTTGCGGACTAGCCTGCCGGATCTTGGGAAACACGCGAGGGCTCGCTGGTTTTACTGGCTGCACGCGGGGTGGGGCAGGGCACCCCCTGGAGGTCGAGGCCTGCACTGCTTGGGGGGGGGTGGGGGCCGCAGGACCCATGGGAGGGAGGGGTGGTGGCTGTCGGAGGCCCCAGCGCTGGCACACCTGTGGGGGACAGGTGCACGGCTCAGACCTCCCCACGTCCCATTACAGGTCAAGACCTGACCTGACGCTGAGGTTTTCACCCGTGTTTCCACCTCCTTCCGGCCCTATTTCCAGGACAAGGTCCAGTTCAATTCACCTTGCCTGTTTCTACCAGCCCAACTGCCTGGGAACACCCTGCCTCGTAAGTCTGCAATAGTGTCAGCAGCCCACAGCAGAACAGAGCAAACACCTCCGAGCGGAGACCCATTTTCAGAATCACTTTTGAAGGAGCAAGTGTGCACTTCGATTCCAGAGGTGCTGGCTACCGGTGTATCAGGAGTCATCTCTCTCGACTCTTTTGAGAGCAGAGGCTGTACGTTCAGCTCCTGGGAAGCGGCAAAGCCTCTGCCTCAGAGAGGCTGTGATTAGTGGAGGGTCCCTCCTGGGTCTTGCGAGCTTCTGCTTCCTCAAGGCACTGCTCCTGTCTCCGTACTTCTTGGCTTGGGGCGCTATAATGGGAGGCGAAATTCACTTATTGAAGCCTTGCCTAGGATGGACAGAGTGTCAATACAGCCAGGGCTTGCTTTTCTTCTGTGATCCGCCTAGAAATCCGTCTCTTTTCTGTGTTTGTCGCTAACAGCACCAGACCCGCTCGGTGACTCATCTCAGCCGTCCCCAGGCATGGTCGTGCTAGCTTCACGGACGGGACGGGAACAGTCAATAGATCCGTCCCTGAGCCGTGTGCAAGTAGATGACAGAAAGAACGTCCTAGCCAGCCAAATGCCTCGTTGGCTTGAGATGATCTTGTTGGTTTTGCTGGAAAAGGCGTGGGGTCTACTATGTGGTGTGGTGTCCGGGGAGAGATGGGCCTATGACCAGGCTGACATCTCTCCATCAGTCCAGGAGCCGGTAGGAGGAGCCTACCGCCCCATTTCACCTGAATCTTGGACCCATTGTGAGCACCTACAAGTTTGTCCAGGAAAAGCACTTTGGTCGATTGAAAAGTAAGATATAATTTACATATCATAAAATTCACCACTTAAAGCATTTTTTATTTATTTTTAAAAAAAAATTTTTTTTTCAACGTTTATTTATTTTTGGAACAGAGAGAGACAGAGCATGAACGGGGAAGGGGCAGAGAGAGAGGGAGACACAGAATCAGAAACAGGCTCCAGTCTCCGAGCCATCAGCCCAGAGCCTGACGCGGGGCTCGAACTCACGGACCGCAAGATCGTGACCTGGCTGAAGTCGGACGCTTAACCGACTGCGCCACCCAGGCGCCCCTTAAAGCATTTTTTAAAGTATATTCATAAGGTTGTGCTACTGTAACTGTTAAATAACTCCAGAATGTTTTCATCACTCCCAAAAGAAATCTCATACCCCTTAGTGGTCACTTTCCCCTTCCTTACTCCCCAGCCCCTGGCGATCACTAATCTATTTGCTGTCTCTGTACATTTACCTATTCGGGGCATTTCATAGAAGTGCAGTCGTACAGTGTATAACCTTTGGTATCTGGCATCTTTCATTTAGCATAATGCCTTCAAGCTTTTGATGGATGAATAACACTCCATTTTAGAGATAGACCACACTGTGTTTATCCATTTATCAACTCATGGAAATTTGGATTGTTTCTATGGTTTGCCACCGTTTGTTGGTTAAGAATAACATTGTTTTGAACGTAAATGTACAGGTTTTTGCATGAACACGTGTTTTCAATCCTCCTAGATGTATACCTAAGAGTGAAAATTGCTGGATCATAGGGTAATTCTAGGTTTAACTTCAGAAGAGCTGCCCGTTGCTTTCTCCAGTGGGTGCCCCCCTCCATGCTCCCGGCAGCGATGATGACGGTTCTCATTTCTCTGCATCCTTGCCAACACTTCTTTTCCGCTTCTCAGATGATAGCCATCCTAAGTGGATGTGAAATGGTATCTCATTTCGGCTTTGATCTGCAGTTCCTCAACTGTTAATGATGTTGAGCATAATTTTTGTGTACTTGTTGGCCATTTTGGAAAAATGTCTCCTTTGGGAAAATGCCTATTCAGAATCTTTGCCCATGTTTTCATTGGGCTGTCTTTTTTATCGTGGAGTTTTAAATGTTCTTTTTATATGTTGGATACATAACCCATATTGGATACATGATTTGCAAATATTTTCTTCCAACCTCTAGATTACCTTTTACTTCCTTGATAGTGTCCTTTGATATATATAAGGTTTTAATTTTGCTGAAAGCTTGGTCAATGTTCATCTTGGGTCTTATGTCAGGGTCAACTGGCTGGCTCAGTTGGAAGTGCGTGAGACTCTTGATCTTGGGGTCATGAGTTTGAGCCTCACGTTGGATGCAGAGATTAATAAAATAAATAAACTTAAAAAAAGGCTTAGGTCAGTGTTTCCGAACTTGTTTTCAATGTCAACCATTAAGAAGAAAATTCTAATTTATTTAACGAGATGAATTAAATATTGAGGAATGGATTTTGGTCAAGTAGCACTGAGCTTTGAAGGGCCACAAACCATTGCAACATATAAGATTTCTTTCCCTCCAACAATCAGTTTTTACCTGGGGGAGCAACGTTGTCACCTCAGTTTCCCTGAGAATGCAGGAATTATTAGGTCAAAGCTATTGCTCTTTACCTAAACTTGGATGAGACTGGGAGAAAGACTTGAGCCCACCATCTGTGTGAGTTAATCTGCTCTTGTGCTCCAGAAATGGTGCCAGCCCAGAGATACTCTCTACCTCCTTAGGTCCTACACGATCCTTCTCAGCTAAACCTTTACGGACTGAAAATAAAAGCACCAATGGTTTTGTTCTTCCCACGCAGTGCAGACTGGGACCTTGGGCTGCTAACAGTGCCTTAGGACATTTCCAACAATTGTTCAATTTATACAATCTATTGCTTATCATACAGTATGGGCTTATAGCTGGGTTTCTATCTGCCAGTTGTGGCTTGCTTGTATGTAACTGTTGAACTGATCATAGACATAAGACAGAAGTAATTTCTGTTGAACTGATCATAGACACATAGACACTTAGATGTTGCTAGGTGCCGATCTGAGATGTGACCAACTCTGAGCTAATAGCTGAAATGAGTGTTGTGGATAATCTATGAATTTCTGTTTGTTACTTCTCTATCCCGATTCGTCAGATAATTAAGCACAGCCATCCCAGGTAGCCCCTGTCATTGCAAAGCCTGCTGTTTTGCAGGAAGCATTTTATTTCCAAAGAAAGAAGAAAGAAGGCAAAATTTGATGTAAGGTGTAGTTAAAACCCATCGTGGCTTCTTTGTCTCCTCCTCCTCCTTCATCTCTTTGCAGTTGTACCAAATAATGCTTTCTTTTCTAATTTTAAAAGTAGGCATCATCCTCGTCTAGAGAAGATTGAAAGATTAATGGCCTCAAAACCGTTGTAAATCCTGCTTCCTTGTTGCACTTCTTAGTAGTTTGGGGGGCAACGAATACTTCAATTTTGAACCTCCCTGCACATCAGGAATCCGTTGGGTTTTCTTAAACAATTTCTTAAAACCATTAATTATGTAGGGTAGGGCAATGTGCTCATCAGTCAGATATGCATGCACAAGGTATGCAAATCCATAGCAAGAATGCTTTAAAACTAGTCCTCTTTATGTGTCGAATGTGGTGCTCACAGGAACTCATAACATATTTCCCCTTTTTTTTCATGGAAGGCAAGTTGCATCTGAATCTTTAGAAAAAATTGCCATTCCAGACTAAGTAAAAATTTTGGTATGAGATGATAGTTAAAAGCATAGATTCTTTATTAAATAATTATTCATCATCTATTATGCAGAAAATACCTTGTTGGGTATCACTAAGGCTACAAAGTAACACGACCTTGTGTCTCTGACCACAGACAGCTCGTTATCTAGTGAGTCAGGATTAAAACACGCACAAGAAACTGCAACCAAACTACTATGTCACCAGTTTCGTCAGGAGAGATATGACCAAGTCTTGCATTTCAGATGAGGGCTAGTTCAGCTTGGGTGATACATGGGCAGGTCACATTTCAATGAGATTCTAAAAAAATAAACAGAATTTAAGAAAACAAATGAGGGAGAACATTCAGGAGGTGTATACGCAAAGAGGTGGAGGGGCAGGAAAAGGAAGGAACAGCATCCAATGGTGACTGATGACGACCCAGAACACACTTAAGGGACTAGGTGCGTGGAAGGATGCAGCCAGACTCGCCAGTGGCTGCTCTTGATCATTCCTGAGCACGGAAGTGATACAGTCACGTGAGAAGTGGTCTGAGAATGGATGAACCGGAGGCAGCGTGATGGTTTAGAAGCGTCTCATGGGAGTTCAGGAGTGAGGTGGTGACTACGTGACGATCCGGAGTGGATGGTGGGAATGGAAAGGAAGGGATAGAAAGAGCAGACTTATCCATACAAAGAAAACTTCCTAAGGCTTGGTGATTGATTGGCTGTAGAGGGAGGCAGGAAAGGAGAGGAAAGAATCAAGAAGAACTTGAGGGTTTCATGTCTGCCTCATTAGAAACGTGATTAAATGCGAAGTCAGGAGGAGGATGCAGTTTGAGAGAGAAATTTATTGTGTGTGTTTACAGATGGTAAGTTCCAGGAGCTAAAGGTACAATAAGCAGATGCGATGGGTGAGTGGTGAGAGATGGGTAACCAGCAAAATGGATGTAGGGAGTCGCCTTTCTGCAGGTGCAGTGAAAGCTACAAGTGGGAGTGAGATTGTGGGAAGGAAGACGGTGAAGAATAACAACTCTGGGAAACCTTGTTTTCCCAAAGGCAGTAGGACTCCCCTGGGTGAACTCTTCCCCGTGCAAGAGTTTGGGGAGAACTTGGGCATCTCATGGCACCTCCAGTTTACTGCCTACATTTTCTTTGAGGAGTTTTATGGTTTCAGGTCTTATATTTGAATCTTTAATCCATTTTGAGTTTATTTTTGTGTACGGTATAAAGAAGCTGTCTAGTTTCTGTCTTTTCCATGTAGCTGTCCAGTTTTCCAAACTGCTATTATAATTGACATTTTTAGTATTTGTTTTGTAGCCTTTTGTTGTTGGTATATAGAAATGAAATTTATTTGTATACGTTGGATTTGAGGAAACCTTCAATGTTGCTAAATCTTCCTTTTAATTCTAATGAAATTTTATGGGTTCTTTCTTCATAAAAAATCCATACCACCTCCAGAATCCTATCACCTCTGTTTCCAGCTCTTGTATTTTCCCTTTCTTTGTTATTCTTGCCTTACTGGGTAGCCAGCATTCCAGCACAATGTTGAAAGGATCGTGCAATACAAGCCATTCTTGTTTTGTTCCTGATCTCAAAAGATTACAACTTTTTGGCCATTAAATATGTTTTGCAAAAAAAAAAAAAAAAAAAAAAAATTGTAGAAGCTCTTTATGAGACTGAGAAGGATCTCTTCTATTCTTAATCTAATAGGAAATTTGTCATTTTTATCATGAAAAGTTTTATCAAATGCTATTTCTGCATCTGTGATTTTCATTCGTTCTGTTAACCCTTCCAGATTACACTGGCTGATTTTCCATAATCAAACCAACCTTGCCTTGTGGAGTTAAACATAATTTAGTAATAATTTTTATACTTTTTGCTGGATTCAGTCTGTCCCTAGTCTGTTTAGACTTTTTGCAAATATATTCAGGAGAGATTGGCCTGTGATTTTCTTTCACCATTTTTTCTTGTCAGACTTTACATCAATGCTATATTCACCTCAGAAAATGACACGAGACATTTCCTGTTCTTCAAGTGAATTTATTTACATTTAATTTTTTTATGTCAGGAAGAAAATGGCCAGTTAAGACATTTGGACCTAGAGTTTTCCTTAGGAGGATATTTTGAACTCCTTATTATGGAAAACTTCTGTTTACATTTAATTCATTTACTGGGTTTACTGGTGTACTTGGATTTAAATGTAACATCTTTGTGATTTGGATTTCCCCCACCTGTCCTATATATCTTTTTCTCTTTTTATGACTTCTTTTAGATTAACAGAGTATTTTTCAAATCTGTCTTTCCTCTTCAGTGGTTTAAAGTCATGCACATTGCTTTTACTCTCTTAATACTTATCCTAGAAATTGCACGGTGCCTACTCAACTTATCACTTCTTTTTTTTTTTTTTTTTTTAACGTTTATTTATTTTTGAGACAGAGAGAGAGAGCATGAACAGGGGAGGGTCAGAGAAAGAGGGAGACACAGAATCTGAAACAGGCTCCAGGCTCTGAGCTGTCAGCACAGAGCCCGACGCGGGGCTTGAACTCACGGACTGTGAGATCGTGACCTGGGCCGAAGTCGGACACTTAACCGACTGAGCCACCCAGGCGTCCCTCAACTTATCACTTCTAAAATAATTACTTTTATCCTCTTTTTGAACAATGGAAGGAATTTAGAACACTTTTTTTTTATCCTCTCCTGCTTTATTTACACCTATTGTTGTTTTTTAAGATTTTATTTTGTTTTAATCCTCCAGAGATGTCATATATATGCCGTAAATTTTATCAGGTTTATACATATATTGCCACTTTTTCTGTTCTCATTTTCTTCTTGTATTTCAAACCTTCTGTCTGGGAAATTTTCACTCTATGTGAATTATACCCTTCATTTGTGTGCTGTTTTCAGTGCTTTCACTTTGTGCTGTTGTGTAAGGAGTATTTATTTAGCCCTTGTTCTTGAAAGATGTATTCACTGGGTATAGAATCATTTCTCCCCCACTCATTGCAGAAGTCAGTTCTGTGTCTCTAGCTTTTAAGGCTCTTAGCAAGAAGTCAACTGTTATTCATTAGAAGGACTCTGTCTCTCTCTCTCTCTCTCTCTCTCTCTCTCCACACACATGCGCGCACACACACACACACACACACACACACACACACACACATACACTGTGTGTATATACAGACGTTGTTGTTTTTTTCTGTCTGGTTTTAGGGCTTTACCTTCTTTGGAGTTTTTAAAGTTTCATTCTGATCTTAGTATGGATTTGCATTTATTTTTCCTGCTTGAAATTGATGGCACTTTTGAACCTAAACAGATAAATTATGACAAAAGCGCTCGTGAAGCTAGGGAGAGTTGTGGGAAGTGACATCAGAAAGAAAGGAGCAGATTCATAAGGTGTGGGAGGAAGGGGCAGAAAATGGAAACGTGCCATCAGCACACGAAGCTTAGATAAAGGAGCCAGGGTTGGGGTGGGGTGGGACTCAGGGCTGACAGTGGTCATACGTGAATGGAGCTCAGACATCGCATGAAACATGAATAAATGACCTTGCTTCTCAACATGTCACTGAATGCTGAGCACAGAGGTTTCAAAAAGAAAACCCCAAAGCACGAGATTTCTAATATTAATTCTTCAAGTTTGTAGCCATGGTCAGAACTCTGAAGAATAAGCCTGTGAGGTCACAATGGTAATCTGAATTTTTCCCGAAAACAAAAAGAATTTGGCTTTTTTTCAGTTTTATCATATAATCTGTCCACATTAAAAAAAAAAAAAACTAGTACAAAAATGAGAACATCAAATAAATGAAACCAATTTTCTTCCGCTTACATAGAGTCACCTTAAAACTCTTTACAATCATTAACAACCTTTGAGTCGTAATTTTTTTTAAGAACACAAGTAATGAAAAGCAGATTTCATTCCAGTAGCGTAATGCCCTGATTAATTAATTATGCTCACAGACAGCGTGGTGAGCGGGTAGAGTGCCATCGATTTCCAGGATGTATACAAGGCGGCAAAAGTGTGTCCATGGGGAACAATTTTAATCCATCAATCCATACAGACCCCTTTGCTACAGCCAACCCGCATCTGATTTCCCGGAACGTTGGCGTTCTGACCTGTGTTCATTTGTCTGCACTCTGGTGATTGACTATTTTCCTATTTATTCTGGAAGAAATAAGAGGCTTGGGGCTTTCATAGTCTGTCAACTTTCTCCCTGTCGACTAGTCTTATCTCTTCATTCTTTTATATTTCCCAGGCCACTAGGAGACAAATCCACGGAAACCATTAGCTCTCAGACAGACAAATGTTTCCAAACCTCATTCTCCAGCATTGAGGGGGAGCTTGGGGACCCTTTCACCCGGAGACCCCAAGGCTGGCTCAGCTAACCAGGCTTGCAACATCCATTCTTCCATCCTTTCTTGCTCTTCCTTGGGTTGACTTCTTTCTCCTGAAACCACTCACTGTCAGAGAGGACGTTAATCCCACGTCCCCGATATTGGCTGACAAGGGGACCCTGTGTAGACCCAGACCCACCAGGAGCCACATTATAAGGCTTCCTTGTCAGAAGGGAATTCCACAGGGTCAGCTACCCACCCAGGCTTACATCTGACACACACTTGTCTTTGTATGTATGTCTGTGTGCTGCATGCATGTGCAAATGTGCTTGTATGCATGTGAATGTACGTACACGTACGTATGCTTGTGTGCATGTATGCACGCGTGCATTTGTCTGGCTGTCTGTTTTGCAGTCAGGCAGCTGATGTGCACAGGATTAGCCTCCCATTTTCACCTGATCCTCTGTTAGATGACCAGAAGCACCAGGCAAGATTAGTGTCCAGCCATGGAAGACAGTGGACTGAAGAAGAGCATGAATGTTCGGCACTTGCCCAGCTCATGGTGCAATGGATTGACCGTGTCCCCCCTAAATTCATATGCTGACCCCCTAATCCCAACGTGATAGTAGGATTACTGTCAGGAAGCAGGGCCTTTGGGGGATGATCGGGTCATGAGGGTGGGGCCCTTACAAGTGGGATTAGTGTCCTGATCAGGGGAGACGTGACTCTCTCTGCTGTCCCCACCACGTGAGGACAGTGAAGCCTGCAGCCAGAAGAGGGACATCACCTGACCGCAGACCTCCAGACTCCCAGCCTCTGGAACTGTGAGAAATACATGTGTGTTATTCACAACCGTCCCAGCTCTGCTCCGGTGTGAAAACGGCCTGCGTGGACTGAGAAACGTAGTCATGGTTTAATCGGAGGGAGCTGCTCTCCCTACATGAGAGACAAGGACCCTGGTGCAGGTGGTCTCCGTAGTTTTCTCTGGTGCTTACATGAAACGACTTGAAAACTGTCAGATCAGAGTTCACATGTCTGTATTTACCAACATGGCTTGTACAAATAGACCTGGATTTTATCTATCTATCTATCATCTCTCTATTTATAGTTTATTTATTTATTTTGAGAGAGAGACAGAACATGCACACAAGTGGGGGAGGGGCAGAGAGAGAGAGAGAGAGAGAGAGAGACAATCCCAAGCAGGCTCTGTACTGTCCATGCATAGCCGGACACGGGGCTCAAATCCACGAACTATGAGATCACGACCTGAACCGAAACCAAGAGTCGGATGCTCAACTGATTGAGCCACCCAGTCACCCCAATATACCTGGATTTTATATCAAAATTTCCTTCAGTGTCTCCAAGGAAGCTCAGAAGACAGGGAGGTGGTAGCTAAGCTGCCTGAAGGACTCCTCCCCTCTGTCCACGTGTGTCGTCGCTGGAGCAGGAGCCCAAGTCACAGCAGCCATGATGCAGGATCATGAGCTGAAAAGAGGGGTGTTTGTTCAACACCTGCTGCACGCTGCACGTCTCCATACAGCCTCATTTAATCATAGCCCTCCAGTTAACCAAAAACCCTCCAAGGCTGGCATGATGCAATACTCTCTGTGCAAGTGAACACAGCTACGAGAGGCCTCGTGTGGGAGAAAGTGATAGAGCGGGACTCTGAGACCTGTTCTGCCCACCTCTGAAGCCAATATCCCTTCTTCTCGAGTGTGGTCTGAGTACCAAATCCACATGCAGTGGGCGGGAAGGGTGCAGGGCTGTGCTCTCTGGGGATGAGGGTGATAGAATCAGGGGCCCAGCGATGACCCCAATGGAGTCTGGGTTTACGGATCCTGACGGAAGACCATGGGTGGTTGATGGTCTGGGTTTATGTCTTGAGACAGAAAGAAGCCAACGTTGGAAATTCTGTGGACTGTAGGGACCGAAGGTTCATCGCATTCAGAAGGCAGGAAATCAAGCAAAGCGTCCTCCTTCTCACCAGCCTCTGTTAGCGCCTCTCATTTTTCCTTTGTGCAAAGATAGTGCTGTTTCATTCTTGTGGTTTAATTATTATAAATGAGCAGGTCCCAGATAGACCCTGTCATGGTCCTGCAAAGTCAGAAAAGAAGGCTTAAGTGTCTCCAAGACTTACCACGTGTAGAAAACAATGAGAGAGTGTGGCAGTCACACAAAGCCCCTGTTTTAAGGTCGCTGGTACAGAACGAGAAAATAATTCTGGTGTTTCTTTGAATTCATTCTTGCGTAGACATTAAGCATGGCGTTATTATGAGTTCATTTATTATAAACTAGGGAGCCCAGGCGACAGAACAGAAGTGTTAGCAAAATATGATTTGATTTACAAACATTCAGCTTAAATATGTCAAGAAAATATCTGCTTCAGAGGTAAGACAGCCCTAGCAAGATACCTGTGTTGGTAACATTCAGAAGCTGCACTTTTGTTTCGGAATGCTGGTATGCCCTCGCTTTTTAGCAAAGAAAGGCCTTATGTAGTTGGCCTATTTAGTCCTTATGCCCTATCGTAAGAGCATTTCACCTTCTCCTCGATTTTTAACTTAATATGTTGCGATCTAAATCCGATTTTTCTGGTCTTTATTTCACTGAGAACAGCTAATTGACTTTGCTAGGGTTCTATGCCCCGTGTGGCCCTCATAGTTCTGGGGGCCAGTAGATTTCTAACTGCTATTCTTTCGTTAGGACATTTCCTCCACTCAGCCCTGCCATTGAAAATAGTCTGTGTGAGGGAGCACTGTCTACTTTTTACTTGTGATTCAAGGTTTGCTAAAGAGCCTGGTCACCGAGAAGATGGCTTTGCTTTTCTGCTTAATAAATTGCTGTCCTACCAGCATTAGGTCTTGGATTATGATTTAATTAATGCAAGCAGTTCACATCTATGCATTCTTTTTTCTTTTCAAGTGTTTATTTATTTTGAGAGAGAGAGAGAGAGAGAGCGAGGGAGGGGCAGAGCGAGAGAGAGAGAGAGAAAGAAAGAGGGAATCCCAAGCAGGTTCTGTGCTGTCAGCGCAGAGCCCATTGAGGGGATTAATCTCATGGACCCCAAGATCATGACCTGAGCCAAAATCAAGAGTCGGATGCTTAACCGAGCCACCTGGGCACCCCTCATTTACCCATTCTTAAATATCTGTCTTGAGGGGAAGCAAATCAAATGGCCAAGATCTGAGTTTAGAGTGCTGAGATTTTCTCGCCGCGTGCTGAGATTTTTCAGAATCTCGGTGGGTTGGTGATCGAGCTGCTCTCTCACCCTCTGGACTTGGCAGGCTGGGGCTCTGTGAACTGCACTCCTGCTCTGCCAGTGCTCCTTGTGAAGCTCAGCCAAACAGGATGCTGGGGGGAGACCTCAAGGCTGCAGGACAAAGGGGCTCAGCCCTCTTGGTTTGTCCATTCTGGTGAAAGGCCTGCACCATGGCTGTGCCTGTTGGTTCCAGTTTCTGGTTTCTACCCACATTCTCCAAACCAGACCCAGTGCACCCGTCAGAGGTAGAAACGCCCCCCTTCTAAAGTTTAAGTGTCAGTGTCACAAGGCCCCACCTTCAAAGCTCCAGAGCTCTGCACACCCCTGGGCCCAAGTTCTCTATGCCTTCATCCAAGTCTCTAGACTCTAACAGTCTTTGTACAGTGTCCTCGGTTCCCCCATCTCAGGAGAAGTAGCTTCAGGATTCCTTGTCCGTAATAGGGTCTTCTCATACCTTCTCAGTGACGAACACCCTGCCAGCTCAATCTTATATGAAATTGTCTCTGTTGAAGTAACTGATGTGGTTTCTAGATTCCTGAATGAACCCTGGCTATTCACGCCAAGTTCTTTATGTAAAATGGCAATAAAAATGGACACTTATTCAACTATGGGTTGAGTTGTGTCACCTCCAAATCCACATGTAGAAGTCCTAACCCCCTCAGAATGTGGACTTCGTTGGAAATAGGGTCATGGCAGATGTAATCGGCTAAGCTAAGCTGAGGTCAGGCTGGAGTACAGTGGGCCCTAATCCTCTAGGACTGGTGTCCTCATATGAAGAGGAGGTTAGGACACAGACACGAGTGGAGAACGCCGTCTGATGACAGAGCAGAGACTGGAGTGATGTGTCTATGAGGCAAGAACCACCAAGGATTGGCAGATGTCATCAGAAGCAGGAGAGAGGCATGGAAGGACTCTGTCTGAGTCCTCAGAAGGAGTCAGTCCTGCCGACACTTTGATTTTGGATTTCTGGACCCCAGAGCCGTGAGATGATAAATTTCTGTTGTGGTCAGCTCCTCACTCGTGGTCCTTTATTACAGCAGCCATGGGAGGATGCCTACCTTCCAGAACTCTTGTGGGGGTAACAACTGTGGAGCACCAGGCTCGGTGCCGGACATGTGCCCATTCTCACTAAAACAGAGCTGTTCTCATCACCAGTAATGTCGATTATAGCTCGTTCTCACAGGCTGTGCTTAGCTTGCTGTAGGTGACGAGCCCCACGGCAGGAGCAGGCTTTGGGGGTTATCCTGGGTGGCTCCTTAGTGATCGCCAAGCAGAGGGACCTCTCCCAGGGACCATCCCCACTCCCACGCTTCCAGAGGAACAGTTGAGGCCAGTGTGACAGTGACACGCACAGTGCACCTGCTCCCTCTGCACGGTCCCACATCCCTCACCCTCCCAGACCTGGGCTCCGAAACCACTGCACACATTCCCTGTCTCAAATTCTGGCTCCCCGGCGAATCTGACACTTTGAAATACATACAAAGCCTGCATTTAGGTTTCACAGAGCGAGATTTGCACAAGTATGGGGTCCATGGGTGGGGGAGGAGAACGGATTCTACAGAAATTCTTGTGATTTTATGTAATGGTTAGTTCACATAATGGCTCCACACTGTCTGTTCAGCAATATGAGCAAATTGCTACCTCCGTTGTCCGCGTGGCCCCGACTTTGGAAGTATTATGAATTCTATTTAAGAAACAGCAGATTCTCAGGCTGTGGTTCTTGGCTGATTTTAAGGTTATGTTCCCAGTTGTAAACTTGTCTGGAGATGGTCCCAGCTAGAATACATACCCCCCGATCTAAGACTGCACAGGATATTCTGTCATTCAAAAGGGCTCAGTGTTGTTTGTGAAAAATACAGATGACATTCTCTCTGGACAAAGGTAGTCCTTCTGGTTGTAGTAGGAGACAATCGAGTCTAAATGGCAAATGCTTAAAACACTCATGATTTTGTTCTTTTATTTGGTCTATTTTAAAGATGCATTTAAAGTAATTTGTGAATTGAAAAAGCATTTGAATAGTTTGGAGCTCCAGACTTCCTTCCTAATAGAATGCTTTCTCCTGCATAGCTTTGTGCTCACACTAATCCACAGGTACAATACTAGTGGTTATAAGTCAATGTAGCAATCGCTACCTTCCAGGAAGAAGTGTTGGGCATTCGCTGTTTACCATACAGATGGGCTAATGAACAAAATCCACAGACACTCATATCGTCCAATACTGAGAAAACAAAGGGATTCTCAAATACTCTTGCTTCTCACCCAACTTTGTCTAGTTTCTCTCAGAACGGGATGCTAGAAATGCGTAAGAGTTTGAAGCATCGCGCAGGGCAGTGGCTTCTGAACCTTTCCAGTAGAACCTTTTCATTCTATCACCAATTTGGGGAGGATTCGTGGGATGGTTGTACTTTTAATAAACACTAATGGAGGGAATACATTATGATAAAAGATTTTCAGTAACACCTTGAAAGAGTTTGTATTTTATTAATCACAGTAGCATCTGTATAGTTGAAAAATACAGCGTGCGTGTGTGTGTGTGCCTGTGTGTGTGTGTGTGTGTGTGTGTGTGTGAGTGTTTGTGTGTTTATTGGGTTCACTGAAAGTGCATAGTTGATGTGGGGACTCTCGCCCTTGGAATCCCAGGATTCTGAGGCTTCAGGATGAACAGGGAGGAGGGACTCTGGCTGTCACTGGTGTCCCAGCGCCCACTCACTGGTGAGGCAGGTGACTCGGACAATTCCACCTTTAAGGTTTTGCTCCTTCCTCCCCTGCAAAACAGGAGCTGGCTTCATAAGATCTGTTCTTTCCAGTGTGACCTCCTATGGTCTCCTCTAAGTTTTAGGTGCACGGTCATTTGCATGCAGTGATTTTCCAATGCCGAGGCACTGTTCCCACCTGCTGGGTGAATAGACTGCTGACCGCCCTCCTCTCCACCCCAGTATAACTAATGAACACACCAGCAGGGATCAGGAACTCCTGTGAACATTCAATTAACCAAGGAAGCTTCTGTCCACGTGGCAGTAATGGGCACTGCCTGGTCCCCAGGAGGGTCCTCGGCCCACAATACCTTGGCTTGGTTGGTGGTCATTGATGAGGCCATTAATCATCCATCCGTGCCGGCTCATTTTAGAACTCCTCTGGGAACCCATGGTCTTGCATTCTATTTCTCTGATTTCCTCCCTGCTCCGTGTATGCATTTGACCATCAAAGCTGCACCTCATTTGAGTCCAAGCTGTGATGTGATTTCCCTATTGTAGAGTAAGTTCAACGTCCCTGCTTCTTTTGGTTGTTGGCTTGTGGCTGTGGATCCTTTATGCAATCAGCGATGGCTGCAGTACAAGGAGGATTATAGGCACTTGCAACCCAAGGTTTTTGTCTTAGAATATCTGGACATCATGGTCAGGGCAAAATATTCTTACCAGGTTCAGGCCAACACTGAAGAAATCTTATTGGTGGAAGTATTCCGTAGAGCTCACCTCCTCAACCTTGACCAAATTTGCATGTAGTGCACTTTATGAGTTTTTCCAATGTTGTCTTTTTATTAACCTACACAATTTGTTTTTAGTAAAATTATTTATGCTGGGATAAATTTTATTCTGTGAAAATTTTATGTTGGAGGTTTGGTCCATCAGTAATTTATTGTATATATGAAACTTACCCAATCAGATTTCTGTCTTTGAGAGTTACTGTTTGTGGCCATTATTTCTGCCAAGTTCAATTTTACAGATCTAAGTTTTATAAACAGTAATAATAATAGCAATAGTGATAGCAACAATAATTATAAATTGATTGAAATAAATTTTATGCAATTTTTTTGCCAACATAAAAGAAAATCTTTAGCAGTCTTTTCAGATATTAAAGACTTTCTTCCTTGACCAGGTGTAGGTAATTTTGTTACCAATTCAACTTTTCATATTTTTCTAGGCACATCTAGAATTTAAATGTATATTTAATGTATATTCAAGAAAATACACAGTAGCATTTAAAATAGGGTGGAAAGACATGAAAATATCTAGAGACCAGTTTCACAAATATATGGAGGAACTGTATTCTAAAAGCTCCAAAAAACAGTTGCTGAAAGAAATTACAGATAACTGTATAAGGATATGAATATATTCGTGGGGCAGGAAATTAAATATTGCCAGCATGTTAGTTGTCTCCAAACTGATTTAAAAGTTTGTAGAATCCTCATCAAAATTTCAGCAGGATAAATGAATAATAAAATACATATTTATTTAATTTTAATCGTAATTACATCAAGTTCTTAGATTTTTGAGAAGAGAGCTGACAGCATACTATATTAAATCTTTTAATGCAAAAAAAGATGTAGCCTTCTATTTATGTAAATATTCTTTCTTTTGTTTTTTGTTTTGTTTTGTCTTGTTTTGTTTTTCCACTGGCAGTTTTGTGGTTTTCTGCCTTGAGGTCTTATGTTCTGGAGACTATTGTAAATAATATCTTAAATTTTTTTTTTATTTTCTATTCATCTGCTGCTGGTTTAGTATCCAGCAAATTTACTGAGTTTGTTTACTAATTTTAACACTGTTTTTCTATAGATCCTTTTCTATTTTCTGTTTACAAAAGCACTCTGAATAATTGAAATGACAGCCTATTTCTTCTTCTTCAAACCTTATATTTATTTCCTTGTTTTTTATTTAACTTGTTAGAATTATAATAAAATATTTCATAGACACGGTGCAGTGGACATGATTGTTCTGTTTCTTATTGAAAGGATACATCTTTCAGTATTTTAGCACAAAGAACGGGTGTTGCTGGAGGCTTGTTGTAGATAATTTTTATCAAGTTAAGGAAAAGTTCTTCTATTTTTGTTTTTTCATGTTTTTTTCACATTTTTATTTAAATTCTAGTTAGTTAACATATAGTGTAATATTGTTTTCAGGAGTAGAATTTAGTGTGTTCTTCTATGTTTAGGATGCTAATAGTTTTATCATAAACATATATTGAGTTTTACCAAGTGTTTTTTCTGCAACTACAGAAGTGATCATTTTTTTTTTTTGCTGTATTCTGTTCATTTTGTGAAATACATCAAAAACCTTTTCTTAGGCTAAATTAACCTAGTATTCTTGGATTAAAACAAACTTCGTTGTGAGCTTTTAATACATCACTATCATTTATTTGTTGAGATTTTATTTACGATTTTCACATTTATGTTCAAAAAGAATTGTTCTTTAATTTTACTTTCTGCCATGTTCTGGTCAGAGATTGATATCAAAGTATGTGGGTTTCCTAAAGCAAACAGGTTTGCTCTCACATATTTGTTCTTTTTCTTAGTATTATTGCCAGAAATTCATTTTTATTATTAGAAAATCAATCTTTTGCCCTTGTGATTCTATTATGTTGATTTATGTTCTCATATTATCTTACCTTATCTAAGTAATAATTTGCCTCTATATTTGGGCATTTAATTTGTTCATTTTTTAACATCTTGAAACAGATAATTACATTACTGATCTTCATCTGATTTTATTTTCCAAACCATGCATTTAAGCCCATAAATTTCCCTCTACATATAGCTTTTTATACATTTCTCAAGTCTTTGATGTGTAATGTATTTAATATCATTTTATAAAAAATAGGGTGCCTGGGTGGCTCAGTCGGCTGAATGTCAACTTTTCCCTTTTAATGTTTATTTATTTAAAAGAGAGAGAGAGGAACAGAGAGGAAAAGAGAGAGTACCAGCAGGCTCTGAGCTATCAGAGCAGAGCCCAGTGTGGGGCTCTATCTCACAAACCATGAGATCATGACCTGAGCTGAAATCAAGAGTCATCTAACCTACTAAGCCACCAAGGTGCCCCAGAACGTTTGACTCTTAATTTCGGCTCAGGTCATGATCCCAGGGTTGTGGGATAAGCCCTGCCATCAGACTCTGTTCTGAGTGTGGAGCCTGCTTAGGATTCTCTCTCTCTCTCTCTCTCTCTCTCTCTCTCTCTCTCTGCCCCTCCTCGGCTTGTGCTCTTTCTCTTTCTCTAAAAATTAAACAATTTTTTTTTAAAAAAAGGGAAAAATCATTTCCAATTTCCACTTTGATTGCTTCTTTGATTTGTGGATTATGTCATGGAGCACTGCTCAAATTACAGACACGAGGAAATTTCTAGTTATGTTTTTGTTGTTATATTCCAGTTTTATTCCAAAGTCATCAGCAAACATGTCTTGGATTCCTCCTTGGAAATTTATTGAAACTTGCCTTCTGATTTGATATATGGTCAACTCCCGTAAATGTTCTGGGTTTCTTGAAAGCTAATGTGCGTATTTTATTGGTGTGTGTGTGTGTGTGTGTCTTATTGTTGGTTGTACTTGAGAAACAAATACAAAGGGCTGACCCCAGTCAAAGCCATATTCAGGAAGAGCAAACCATCATGTATGACATGGTGAGAAGTATTTCAAAGCTGGAATAATGCAGATAATGTGGCACAATGGACCAGAATGGAGAGAGCAGAGACAGACCCACATGCTTTATGACAAAGGTGACCATGAAATATAGTGGGAGAAAGAATAGTCTCTTCAATAAGTGGTGTAGAGCAACTGAATATCCGTATGGAAGAAAATGAAACCTGACTTCCAAATCAAACCTTATAGAAAAAAAATTACATGTGGTTCAAAGACCTAAAAGTGGAAGGTAAAATGATAAACCATGAGAAATAATACAGGGAAATACCTGTCCTTAGGGCAAGCAAATTTTCCAAACAGGATACTATAAATACTAACCATTACATCGGAGATCAGTAGATAGTATTAAGTAAAGATTAAGAAGTTTTATTTACCAAAAGACACCAGTGAGAGAGTAGTAAAGAAAGACACAGGGGGAAGATATTTGAAAGACTTGGATCCAGAATATATAAAGAAATCCTACAAAGTAATAGGCCAAAGACAAATAACTCAAGTTATTGCGCACAAGTCTTGCACAGCCATTTATAAAGGGGTGACGGATATCTAAATGACTCTTGAGCTGCTAAGAAATTCATTTGGGAAAATGGACTGTAGACTCACAATTCGTATGCCACACTCCCCTGAAATGACTAAAATTAAAAATAAATCAATGAGACAATACTAAGTGTTGGCAAGGATGTAGGAAATGACACCATTCCTCGGATACCGGTGGTGGGAGTGGAAACTGTCACAAGAATTTGAACATTGGCTCCTTGAGAACATCTTTCAAAAGTAGGTAGGACATCTACCTGCACATGCCCCGTGACCCAGAGACATCTGAACTGCAGGGAAATCAACACAGCAGAAATGAGAATCTGTATGCACAGAAGACGTATCAAGGAATGTTCACAGCAGCCTTATAAACACCAGCTACAAACTGGAGACAAAGTCCACCAGCAGCAGATTGGATAATTCGTGCAGTATAATCCGAAACAGCAAAGCAGAGGAGGAAAGCACTGCTCCAGTCTCACACAGAACACTGGATGACAAAATCAGACACAAAAGTCCACAAGGTGCATGAACCAATTTGTACTAATTTAAAAAAAAAAGCAAAACAAGCAAAAAAAAACCCCAAAAGGATGGGCTGGGAGGCAGCAAATGGTGATCTTTAGGGAGAGTAAGTCATGGCAGGGCCACCTGGGCGGCTTTTGGGGTGCTGGCCATGTTGAGTATCTTGACTGGGGGTGGTGGTCACCTGGGGAAGGACGCCGTCTAAAGGCTTGTGCAGCATCTACCTACAATCTGCTCACTTTTCGGCGGGTACTTTGTCCTTGAGTAAAAGTTTTATAGAGAAGCAAAAAGAAATGACATAAAAATATGAGCGGATAAACGTGCAACGAGCTGTCACTTGCTGGAAGTCTCCCAGGAGTCACCAGCCCGTGGCCCCTCCACAAAACCTCTGTGTCCACTGCAGTTTACTCCAGAAATCCGATAAGCTGTTCCCTAAATCTAGAATTCTCTTCCTCCCACTGTTTGCCTTTGAGGCCGACTCGGTGTTTGAGCCTCAGCTTAATATCAAATCCTATTGGAATAATTCCATAACGTCTTCCTGCGGGTTCCTCTTGTAGCTTCCCACAGGTTCATAGCTATGCTACTGTTTTTATTTTATTTTATGATGCAAGGGGGGCCTTACCAGGGAGAGACCGCCCCTCCCAAGGCTGGCTAATTCTTAGAAATAGCAAATAACTCCCCTGTGAGCGTGCTTTTCATATGCAAACTACACCATCCAGAGCCCACAGTCCTAATTATCTTCTGTCTGTGAGGTTTATACTCAGGAGGCAATATTCCTCTGCTTAATCACCCCAGGGCCAGGTAGCCCACAACCGGAGACAGGCCGTAGACCCTGGAGCCCAGAGTGACTCAGGGCAGACAGGATAGTAATTTGCCCCCAGAAACAATGTCTTCACAAGCAACGCAGAGCAGAGGAGTAATGATTATGACCGCCAAAGCCGAAAGTTTCGGAAAAAAATAAGACCAACAGCATTATCCTATCGAATCTTGAATTAAAAGCTATTACAAGAGCGTCTGATTTTTTCCTCTTAAACTTCACATCAAAATGGCCTCTGATTTGTCAAGAATCAAATTCAGGAAATTCTAGATATCAGAGCTTTTTTCAGTTTGCAGGCTTTGGACCCTCTGAGAACAAAGGTTCAGTATTCTTTCCATTGTGTCTCCAGAACTCAGCTTGATGCCTGCTGTGCTGTGGGTGCTGAGTGAGCTTGAACACGGAGGGTGCAGAGTCGGGTCCCGGGGAAAGTGTTCAGGAGAATCTGTCCAAGAAAATAAGTAATTGAGTCTAATGGAAGGTGGAGGAGTCAACAGGCAACTCCCCCCACCCCCACCTGTCTCTGTCTCCCTGTCCCTCTGTCTCTCTGTCCCTCTGTCTCTCTCACACACACACCTGTTTTGGATCCAACTTCCAAGTCTCTCAACCTTGAGCAATGAGCGGACCATCATGGCGGGGAGACCACCCAGAGCCTGGCCGTGCTGGCTGGGACCCTCGGGTTTGCTTCTTCATTCCAGAGCAATGAGGTTGGAGTGGAAGCTGGCCTTTCCACGTAAACCGTCCAATCGTATTAAAAGCGACTCACATTTCCTTCCACCCCTAGGAATACGTCACAAACGTGCCCCCCCCCCCCACCCGGGCAAGACCTAGCCTCCTCTTTGTTGAGCTGAACCTACCTTTTACAAGTGTTAACAAGGGCAACCTGCAGGTCTCACCGGGGCCATCCCTCTTGCCCAGAAATGGGCTGGGACATTCTCCCAATTCTATGATGCGCCTGTGTCTGAAGTCTCATTTTCACATTTAGAACAGAGAGAGACTCTTGAGATGATTGCGCACTTTTGCTCTGATTCTGCCGTTAAACCTACAGTGCGTGCGTCCTGCTGGCTTTCGATTGCAGAACTCTGCCCTGCCCAGAATGCCGCCCCCCCCCCCCCCGCCGAAGAGGGGCCCGGTGCCCCACGAGGCCGTGTGATTCTGAGCAGCTGCTCGTCATAACCATAAATGGGGTGGCTGCCGGGAAACCGGGCCCTGGGCTTCTGCACGCACTGGCTTCCTCTCTGCTCCTCTGTGACTTGGTGTCACTGAAGGGACCTGAGTCAGGGGAGCAGAGCTGGAGTCCCACCTCCGTGTGACCGTGGGGCCCTCACTCACCCTCTCTGGGCACCGATCCCTCTGTCCCAGGCACCCGGCACTTTCTAGACAGGCTCTTTCCCTCGCCCCTCCTTGGACCCCACGGGAAGCTCTGCTCCTGACATCGTCCACGGAGCACTTTGCTTCAGAAGTTCGGACGTTTGCGTGTGAGGAGACCCGACAGGGAAGGAATGCCAGCAAGTCCCCATCACAGAGGCTTCCAGCTTCTCCGTGGGGGTGCATCTGGGCGGCTCGCGGGGGACCCAGCCAGTGATTCAGAGGGGACCCCCTCAGGGAGAAAGGGCTTGCTTCCCCTGGGATAGGCAGGTGAAAGATAATCATGGCACAAGGCATGGACCAGGAGGCTCGGGATTCTAAGGGTCGGGCCCCAGCAGGTGCAAGGACAGTGGCGCTCTGCCTGTGGTTACTGACACTCTGGGATATCAGTGTCACGAGAGCCAGAGGAACACGAGTGCTTTCCAGGTGATTATGGGCAGAGACTCCCTAATCTCCTCATCTGTAATCTGAGGCAGGACGGACGGTTTCTGCCTTGCCGTTGTAATGCAGGCTCATGGTATCTGGTGAGGCCACCAATACAGGTGGGCAGGAGGGTTGGGGGTGGATGTGGAGGGGTTGGAGGTGGGGATGTGGGGGGCTGGGGGGTTGGGGTGGGGAACTTGGAGGGTATAGCGGTGGGGTGCGTGGGGGTGGGGAGGTGGGGGCAGGGCGGACTGCCAGTCAGCACTGCCTCCTGCAGGCACCTGCTTGTCCGGAAGGACACCAGGGCCATGCCAACTAGTTGATGCAGGAAAAGGGGATTCCAGGGGGCTTGAGGGTGGCAGGGGGCCGCCTGTGGGTCCTGCGGGCGCTCGTGGCTGACCATCTGGATTCCCTTCCGGAGCTGCTGCTGCCTCCATGTGGTCTCTGACATCACTCAGACTCTTGAACCCGTTGACTTTGCCCTTTGAACCTAATTTCCCGGGCACAGAGGTCTTGGTTTCTGAGGCAGAAGTGAAGTGAGGGGCACCTGGGTGGCTCAGCGGGTTAAGCTTCCGACTCTTGATCTCGGCTCAGGTCATGATGTCACGGTTCGTGAGTTCAAGCCCCGCATCGGGCTCCGTGCTGACAGTGCAGAACCTGTTTGGGATTCTCTCTCTCAAAAATAAATACATACATAAACTGAAATAAAAAGTGAAGTGCAAAATGGGTCCTCTACTGACTGAACATTCGAGGATTTGCACGAAGCCTCTTTGTTTGGTGCACGGCACATTTTGGGCTCTGCTCCTGAGACTCTACGCTGGTTGTTGGTGCACACGGTACAATCACGCTTCCCTTGCGCGGGATTTGAGGGCAGGCCCGGTTGGGTAGAGCGGGACAGGGCTGCCAGCCCGCTGGTCCCGGGTCCCCCTCAGCTGCTGCTTCACTGCCAGTGAGACGCCTCCTCGACCCGGGTCTCAAGCTCTGGTCCTGAAGGATGGTTATGGCGGTAGCTCCAGTCACACACGATGGGGGTTCCAGGCACTTTGTACAGGGTCAGGACCGTACGATGATCGTGACTGGGGTGTATGTGTGCACGTGGGGAGGCGTGAGCTGTGTGAGCGTGTGTTGTCGGTTGTGTGTCTGAGCGTGTGTGTGTCCGAGTGTGTGAGCATGAGTGTTTGTGCATGGGTGGGGGAAAACGCATGCGGGTGTGATGGTGTGACATGTGAGTGTGCACGAGTGTGTGGTGTGTTTGTGAGTGTGTGTCCACTGTGTTGTATGCAATGCTGTTCCTGTGTTTGCCTGGGTGCCCCTTGATTGTTCATGATGTAATAGACACATCGCCTGAATTTTATAAGAATGTGAGTTTTGTTCCAGAAATGAAATAAATGGGAAGGAAAGACTCCATTGCCCAGCAAGCAAGGCACACGGGCCTCAAAGTGGGGGACCCCTTGCTGGCCACATCTGCCTCCAGGTCTTGGATTATTGCCATGTCTTGGATAGACGCTTCTCATCCAGCCGCCTCCTCCTCCAACCAATAAATGACCCTAACTTTCCCAAGTGGAACAGGGAGTGTGGCCCAGGGTGTACCCTCACATCGCCCCAGATTCTTCTCGAGGTCCCTCATTGACACAATTCAAGGTAGTGGCTGGATCCAAGTTTCTGCTTCCTTCACCAAATTGGATTCAATGTTTAGGTAGAGATGGCCAGACTCGACGGGACAGAGGATGTCCTGGAACTTTCCCTGCATGAGGTAATGGCAACAGCTAGTCGAGTCACTGCATTCTTCCCGAAGCGTGGTCTTGAGGGTGGCTCGAAGGGTCCCAGCACCGAGCAGAGCCAAGGAGACTTTCTGTTCTGAGTTCTGGAAGCTGGGACGCAGGATCGCCGAGGGAAGCAGCAAGGTGGGTTCCATCCCCAAGAGAAAGTGCACATTTCCTCCCCCTCAGGCTGGGGTTTGGGATTGGAGCCCTGAACAAACAAGAAGAAATGGGTTTTCTTTAAGAAACGGGCCAAAAATACAGATAATTTGGGAGGAGAGAGACAGTTCAAGGTTTGTTTTGCATGTTCTCGAAGCGGCTTTTACACCACATTTATTTCGAAATAGGAAGATCTCCAATCAGTAGGAAACAGTGGTACATTACTTACATTTAAAATATGTGAGGGCAAGAATTTTTGAAAAGACTTACGAATAGACTTTAGTTTACAAACAGAATGTCTGTTTTTGGTTTGGTTTTGCTTAACATCATACATTTTTAGTGTTAAATGCTTTTACTGAAAATGATCTCAAAGGATTTATTTAATGAGGATGCTTTGTTTCGCTTGAGTGGATGGTTAGGGCACAAATCTAGAGTCCTTTTGTCTTGACCTTGTGGACTGTTTTTTGTGAGATGTGGATTTCTCCCCAGAGCCTGATGTGTTTAATTAATGAAGATGGTTGTGAACCAAATAAAGGAGGGTAAACTCTTTCCTGAAAAGCACACGAGGTCAGCCACACTGATGTAGGCAGGAAAGGGGCCGTGGGCTCCCTTGGGAATGCAAACACCTGTCTCCGAATTAAAAAACAAAACAGAAAAGAACATCAGAGTCTACATCCTAGGTGACTGAAATGTCTACTCCACTTAACACATCCCATCATGGGGCGCCTGGGTGGCTCAGTCAGTTAAGCGTCTGACCCTTGAATTCAGCTCAGGACATGATCTTGCGGTTGGTGAGTTTGAGCCTCGCGCTGGGCTCTGCACTGACAATGCGGAGCTTCCTTGGGATTTTCTAACTCTCTCTGTCTCTCCCCTGCTCTCACTCTCTCTCCCCCCGCTCAAAATAAAGAAACTTGAAAAATAAAATTAAAATACAAAGAAACAAACGAGCAAAAACCATCCCATCATGCTTGAGGATCATTATGGTAACACCAATCTGGTCTCGTCATGTTACTTTTCCTAAGCATCCTATCGATGGAGCAATCAATAACAAAAATGGATACAACATATGAACGCGGTGTGCGTTAGTTTGCCTAGATGTAACTGACTGCTCTGTGATTACTGAAACCAGGATATTTTGCCGAAGCCAATTTGATGAACAGAAATTCTCACGAAAGCATCTAGCCCTTGAGGGGCAAGCGGAAGCCGAGAGGCAAGTCCCACCTACTTACAGAACATGGCTTTGTGTGTTTTGTTTTCTGTGAAGTTCAGCAGCAGTTTAATCCTAAACAGAAGCTTCCAGCCAGCTTCAGCGACTGGGAAATTCCGTCTTTCACATTTGAAAGGAGTAGCGCATGTTAGGAGCCTTGGAGAGAACAGCATACGGGACGTGTGACTCAAGTGCGCCTTATCTCCACAACACCCCGAGTTCATCTTGTACGATTCTAGAGCCAAATCCCTTCCCTCCCCTCTGGGTCAGGCACCAGCCACATCAAAGGTGTTTCCCAGCCTAAATAAGTGAAGGCCTTCTGGAAGGCCCGCAGAGAAACACAGGCTGCTCTGAATTTCAAGAGTGGGAACAAACCTCCATGAATTAATGTTATCTCTTCGTTGCAATGTGTGTGCAGGGCGCTAATGTGCAGACGCTCATCTGACATCTTAATGAGTCTGGAAAGAGAAGCATTCCCTGCGTCTCAGGTGTCGGTGTTCATGTACCCTGTTCTCTTGCAAATCGTGAGGTCATTCAGATTTTTTGGAAATAGTTGGTTCTTGCTTGTTAAATTCAGAAAATTGAAAAAAAGACAACCTCAAACTAATGTGGCTGACGCATTTCGATTCCAAACAGGCCTAGGATCGTCGCTCCTGGTTGTCTTTCCTTCTGGACGATCCTGGCAAAGCCGGAGCTGGTGGTCCAGCTCTTTATGTAGAGGCGATCAGTTTTGTGGCCTTCCCTGTCCTGGCCAGGGCCCCACTCCACAGATCCCCCCCTTGGGGCCATGGCCTCGAGTCCCTTGGGAAGGCAGTATATGCAGAGTCCCTAGTGGATTGCTGAGCACCTGGGCTGAGGGGAGGAGGGTCCTCGGACACACGCAGGGCCCCTGTTCCCACCAGCTGTACTTGGCCTCCCCCGCCTCTCCAGCCTCACCCACTCTGGACAGAGAATAACCAGAGGAGGGAGGAGTCAGCATGCCCCCACATGTTCTGTCCCTCACAAAGAAGCCAGATTCCACTGAAAACTGTCCAGGGGACAGGATGCACCTTCACCTGCCCCAACTTCCAGGATGGAGGTTGTCTCCAATTGGCAAACTCAAGTTTGCTTCCAAAGTGAGCAGACCCCCGCCTTCCCCGAGCCATCTTTCCTGCCTGGCATGCCAAGCGTTTGCTAATCCCGGACAGCCCTTCTTGGTGACATGGATGAGGGCTGTCCTCATGACATGACACACCAGGGGCGTCTTCCTAGCTCCCTTGTCCATTGATGAAATCATTGTTGGGGGCAATGAGGGGAGAGTTAGGGATGGGGTGTTTGGAGCCACGAAGGGCCCCTTCCAGAGCCCAGGAGGGTGGGGCCATGTGTGGCTGCCGAGGAGGAAGGACAGTGAAACCCTCTCCAGCTTCCCCCCAGGTGACACACACACGTTTGCTGGGCACCAGCAGGGTGACACTAGTGTGGACTCACTGGCCCCCCAGCAGATATGCCCCTCGTTAGGCGTCTGGTAGAGAAAATAGCGGGAGACGTGGCGCTGGTTTCCTCTGCGCTCTTGTCAGCAGCCTGCACTCTGTTCTGATTTCTGCACCTTCCAAAGCCTCGGCTTGTCCTCGGGGGAGGGTCCTTATGCCAACCACACCGGCATCGCATCCCGACAGCACAGGCCACGGCTGGGGGCCCTGGCTGTGGAGCAAGTTGCTCGATTCAGCATCCGCCCATCGGGGGCAAGCTGTTTTCCCCTTCCTTTTTAAGACGTAAATTACTCTTCTCTAATTCAGTGAACTTCTCAAAGTGATTCAGAACAAATAACTGTAGCGAAAGCCGCGCAACTCTGCGGTGCTCCCGAGTGCTCGCCGTGCCGTGTCCACATCAGGAAAGACACCCCGGATGGTCGAGGAGAGCCCAGCTTTACCTAAAGTAGCGAATACTGCATCACATCACTTAAGAGGCGGTAGAATTCTTCAGAAGGAAAATCTCTCCAAATTACCCTTTCATACCAACGAGGTAGGCATCCACTCTGCAAAAGGTAGAAACAGAAGGAGGAGGGAAAATGTTAGAAGAGTGGAAGGTGAACACCCCCCCCCCCACACACACACACACTCCAAGGGAGTCCAGTAGGTAGCTCAGTTTCTGCTGGGGGAAGAATCCAGAAACTCAACGCAGCATCAGGAGCCTGAGGTCTGCAGAGGAGCTCGGCCCAGACTGAAGATGAGGAGGAAACAGAACAAGAAAGAGAGCACAGACCTCTTTCAGACAGGCGCTTTATTCCAAGAACGAGAAAAGCAGCCCCATGCACCTGATGTGACCTGATTGCCCAACCAGCGTGGGTGTTCCCCTGCTGGATATGGATCTTCCAGAATGGCAGGATTAAAGAGGGCTGCTTTGTGACCACAATGGTGTCGGAACTGACAAGACCACTGCATAAGCACATCTGCGCACAGACACCAATGTGAGCACTGTCCAACCATGGAGGTGGCCACAGAGTCCAGCCCGGGCTGATAGGTGTGGCTGAGGTTAATTACAGGGTTAGCTGCGCTGTATCCCTTTTACCATCCGTATAAGCTTTATTAAGGTGCCCGTGGTAGAATTACTTCATCCTGGCAGCATCCAATCCAGAACCAAGTCCAACTTTCGTGAAACTTCCCCAGAATCACCCAACAAACGCTCAAATCCTGTAAGTTCTTTCTAATCCCCTCTTTCAGAGAAACCCTCCAGTTCCCCATGGTGCACGTTCTCCCTCGTCACAAGTCCACAAACCCAACTCGGCTCATTCCTGGCGAGTTTTGGCTGGAGAGCTCTCACAATCCATTTAACAAATATTCGCATGGCATCCGTTGCACATCACACGTCGTGTCCAGCGCCCCATCTTGTACAGACACAGTCCCATCATTGGTGGCTTGTGGTCTATTGGAAAGCATCAGCAAAGGGGAAAAGTGGAGGGGTAGAAGAGGCAGCAACACGGGAAACGGACCTGGTCTGTCAGAGCTCTCGGAGACAGTGATGCCATTTCTGAAACTTACACGTGGGTACATGTGAGCTCGACAAGTAGTGCGGGGAGTGGTTCCCCAACAGGTGGGCCACCGATGGTCAGAGCCTCAAAATAAGATGTCGGTTGCGGGTCATACGTGAATATTGTACAGCTGGGTGTTAGAGGATGAACACAAAAGCCCACGAAGCAAGAGCTGGCGTGAAAACCACTGTCCCCGCGAGGCACTTCGCCTAGCACCATTGTAATTGATTTGTAGCCCAAGGACCCAATCATTTCGCCAAAGCAGATTTTTCCCAAGCTTGACTTCCTGGAACGGTTGGTCAAGTGTGATTGATCACCATCAATTGATGTGCTAGCTCATTAACATTGTGCTAGGTTCTTCCGGGGAATCCAGAAAAATCTGTGTACCTACAGGCAGTTTAAATGTCTGATCCATTGGCATTATTCTCTCACCGTCTGATTCCTTATCACCTTCTCAGGATCCACGTGCTTTTTTTTTAAATAACATACTTTCAAAAAATAAAGGACTACTCAAATGTCTTCCCATTTTTCTTTCATTCTAAGAATAGCAAATGTGGACCGTGTTTCCTATGTGACAGACGTTGCCATAAACTCATTAATCCTCAAAGCAACCTAGGAAGTAGGTGTTACTATGTCCCCATTTTTCAGGTGAGAAAACAGAGGCAAATGGAGGTCAAATAACTTACACAAGGTCACACTCTTGTGGCAAAGCAGGGACTTGCACTGGGCAGTGTAGCTGCAGAAGTCATGCTGCTGACACTAGTAACACCTGACACTTTATTTCACATCATCTGAACACACACAAGTTCAAGGATGTTGAGGTAATGGTGTGAATCACGGCACGACGGCCCCATCATTATGACTCACACCTGCGAGACCTCTGGAAATGCCATCCATCTAGTTGGCTTTCGGATGGCCCTGGACAACCAGTCCAGGTTGAAGTGTTACAAACAACATCACGGTGTCGTGCTTGGTTGATGAAGTCCTCCTCTCCATCTTTAATCCAGGGCTGTAAGGGGGCAAGATTCCTGAGGCTCCTCCCCTCTGAGGCGGGTTGATCCTCCCCCACTCCGCCTCCATCTGCACACAGGAGAAGCATGGTGGAGCAAATTCACCTCAGCCTAATTCCCAGAACGCTCAAAAACCTAGTACAAGAGATTTCTGTTTGAGTCAAAATGCTCTAGGTACCAACATGTTCTTTGTACCAAATTATAGACCCGTTGCTTTTGAGTTTCCCTTCTGATGCTGAATTTATTTTTTTCTGAATGCTGGACCTGAAGCCCATTACTAAGAAGTCAGCTTTCACCCATGTCCTTTGTGGAAACTCTGGTTTACAAATTATATGATAAATGGTCAGAAAAGGAGGAGAAATGAATGGTTGAAACAGGTGCACACGTGATCAAACGTGAATTTCACAGAATGCACTGAGTAAGAGAGTAAGATACTATGCCACCAAATGGAACCACTAATCTGCTGGAGACACTGGTCAGCTCTTGGCATCAGGCTCCAAAACCAACCCCAGCCCTAAACATGCCATATTAACAAAGGAATTTCATCCACTGTATATTCGACTTGAGCCTGACTTCCCAAGTTTCCAAGAGAATTATTAGGAAAACAGTTTGATAGCAAACACTTTAGGTGCAACTTCTGCATTGAGGAAAAAAAAATCTAAGCCAATCCAAAGGTGTAAAAATATCAGTCCACGAAATACAGGGTTTTATTAATTCAGTGGCATAATGTAAAGTTTGCCTAACACATAGTATACATGTGAAAAGCAATGGGGGGGGGGCGGGGGGAGACGCATTTCAAGAAGCCGCTGAGGGTCGGGACCGTTTCTTGTGTCTCAGACATCGGATGTACCTGACACCTCCCTGGCCAGTACCTGCTTCTGGTCCCGAGAGCACAATTTTTCTTTTTCATTTATTAGAACTGTTCTTTATGAATTGTACTCGACATCACGAAACAGGAGACTGGAACATATTTGTACCTCCCTTCCCTTTTCCTGCAGCTTTACAACAAACGGTGTGGCCAGCGCCTCCTGGCCCTGAATGCAGGTGGAGAGCCTTTCGTTTTTTCCCTCCTGTTTATGGGCAGGATGGTGACAAGACACCAGATCTTCTCCCGAGGCATCCCTGCTCCAGGCCTCTGGATATCCCAAAGCCCAATCTGATGACGTGCCTCTAAACATGAAAGTCTTTCCAGGATAAGATCCAACCTCCTCAGCGAGAGGGCCCCCCCTTCTTCACGACCAGCTCCCCCGGCCGCTGGGGGCCTCCTCTCTCCCTGACCCTCTCGGAAGCTTCACCTCAGAACCGGCTCTGTTCTCTTCATCTTCGAAGTGCAGCTCACTACACATCTTCCACATGCCTCCCCGACCCACCCTCTTGGCCAAGCACCTATATATAGCTTGCCTCCTTTTGTGGCCTTCTTCCCTGGTGTAGCTGTTGGTTTTCTTCTGTGGCCCTTCCTAGACCTGGAGAGTCAGAATAGCACAGCAGATGCCCCGTGTGTCTGCAGCTCCCTTCCCTGAGCTTGGAACGCACTGCGTGATCAGCAAGGCAGACCTGTGGGCAGTGGAACAGATCAAGTCACCAGCAAGGGACTGGTGACAGAAGACAGAGTGGCTTTGTGTTGTACATGCCTTCAGAGACAGAGGGGGGGCCCCTTGCAGACATGTAAGTGGGAGCCTGCCCTCCATTAGCCCACGTTGCACTGCCCACGACCGGGAGGGCTCCCCACAAATGTCCCTCCTTGGTCCTCCTGTACCTTTCTCTTCAACTCCCTGCCCTTCTCTCTTCCAGGGGCCCGAAGCATTCAGGGAGGTTGGCTGGGAATTGAGGGGAGGTTTAGAAAGACACACCAGGGAGGCACGTGACTGTTCTTCCCAGACTGGCATTTCGCGGACGCTGGCCCCAGGAGGCTGTGGGCAGAGGCGGCACCATGGGATTGGATCATGTCCAGGAAGAGTCCGCCCTGGCTGTCCATCCCAAAGGGCCGAGCAGAGCTGCAGAACTCAGGAGCCTCAGGAGCCCCTGGACCAGAGAGACCCAGCCAGAGTGGAAGGAAAGAGACCCCCGCAGTCCAGGTAAGCTGAAGGCTGTGTCTGTGGCTCCAGCCTTGGAGAGGGCCTTAATTTATTAGGAAACATTTACCCACACCTTCCACGTGCCGTAGTCCAGGGGCGTGGGAAACATCAGTGAATGAATCAGACAAAGGTCCCTGTCTTCTGGGGCCTTACGCCCCAGCAGAGAAACACAGACAAGTAAAGGAGACACAATAAGTGAAAAAATTAGTCTGTATTAAAAATTTTTTTTTTACATTTATTTATTTTTGAGAGACAGAGCACAAGTGGGGGAGGGGCAGAGAGAGAGAAGGAGTCACAGAATCTGAAGCAGGCTCCAGGCTCCGAGCTGTCAGCCCAGAGCCCGACGCGGGGCTCAAACTCACGAACTTCGAGATCATGACCTGAGCCGAAGTCGGACGCTTCACCGACTGAGCCACCCAGGCGTCCCCGAAATGAATCTGTATTTTAGAAGATGATCAGTCCTATGGAAAAAGACAGAAATACAGCAGAATCAAAGGGGAGCTGACGAGTACTCCCCGAGGAACGAACGAACGAACGAATGAATGAACCAATGCCCATGGGCTCGCCAAAGTTGCCTGACATTAAATGCACTGTCCTTACAAGCTTCTGCCTTTATCCACCTTTATTTGTGTCTCCAATGCCCAGCACAGAAGGGATTTAGTAAATGTCAGACAGATAGATTGGACTTGTGCTGTAGGCCCCAGAGGAGGGTTGTTTCATATTCTCAAGTGGACAATGAAGTCTAGACTCCGTCTGGAATTCTAAGTGTCCCCGGGGTCTGTCCTGATCAATTCAGGAGCCCCCGTGCCCCTAGCAGCTTGACGATAAAACACGGCCAGGCCACTATTGGGCACTTTAGATCACCCTCTTATTAATCCATTCCTTCCACCAATATTTCTCATCTCCTTTGGGATTTCAGGCTAGCTCAGGCCCATCTCTGCATGTATTTTGTCCTTGAAAAAGAAAAAGGAAGGGGCTTTTCCAAGTGGTTCCAGTGATGGTTGGGTACAGGCAGAGGAAGTGGAGATAAATCCTTGCGATCCTACCCGGGGGACAAATTCGTAGCAGGATTAAGAAGAGATCATAGATGTCCTTCGAAAAATGAGGTGTAGATAAGTGTGGGAGATGATTATCTATGACTCCTTGCCGAACTCTCGAGGGCTCCCGAACTGCCTTTGCCTGGTTAGCTCTGCCTCTTAGCTGTTGCTGCAGGAGCCAGAGGATCTGATACGTGGCTGTTGTTTCTCACGACAGGATGTGGCTCAGATTGGTTTGCCCGAGGTCCCCAGACAGCTGGTGACAAGGACAGGCTTGGAACCCACAGTGCTGAGGGTAGACGAGGCCCCCAGAGAAGGTCCCACTGGAGACTGGAGGGCAGGCAGAGGGAACAGGCCTCAGTTTAGGGAGAAGGGGACAGATGGGGACCCCCACAAGTTGCCAGGGACTCTGAGTTCTGCATGCAGGATGCAGCGGAGAGCCTGCGGTGGGAGCTTGGGGTGGGGGCCGTCCCTGGCTGGGGGCCAGGCCCCAGTGTAGCTGACCCCCCCTTGCTGAGGTCCTGGGGTCCAGCTGTCCAGCAGGTGAAACACCGGCCACTGAGATTCCCCTGACTCCTCTGAAAGTTCCAAGGGGAAGTCAAAGAAAGGATCCGTTGTGCCATTTACATTAAATGGGAAAGGGCTGCTTCTGACATCTTTCCGCGTGTATGTGCAGAGATGTGCGTCTATGATATACATACATATATAATACATGATCCCTGTCTTCGTACAAAAAAATCCAGTCTGCTGTAGGATGTAAAGTTAAAACTGCTCTTTGTCCCCACTCCTTGGGCCGGAGGAAAACCCTCCTAGGGGCGCCTGGCTGGCTCAGTCAGTTAAGTGTCCGATTTCGGCTCAGTTCATGATCTCACGGTTCATGGGTGCGAGTCCTGCATCAGGTTCTCGGCTGTGAGCGTGGAGCCTGCTTTGGATTCTCTGTCTCCCTCTCTCTGCCTCTCTCTCTCAAAAATAAATGAACATTAAAAAAAAGAAGAATGTTAAGAAACTGTCCCTAACACTGATGTCACCTGAGACCTTTTCCTCTCTGTGTCCAATTCCTGCCATTGGAATTTCTCTCCATAAAAATTTAAATACCCACAGGAAGTGCCCAGTAAATGGTGGGTCACAATGTTATAAGGATGCCAGCTGAGTCCATGGTGGGTGTGCAGCGGGACTCCGTACGGGCCTGGGGTTAATACAAGGGGGGCAGTTCTGTCGGAAATCTGAAATACACAGTTGTTCACAATGTGGACGAAGAGCCCTGGGGATGGGCACACATGTGGGGGGGGGGGTCCCTTGCTGCCAGCACTGAGGACCTGGCGTTTATCGTGAAAGGACTTGATGTATCTACAGGGCTCCAGGACCTGAAGTGGGTCCTCCCCATCAGTCACCTTCGGGTGGCAGATGGGGAAATGGGGACCAGCAGGCTGGGAGCTCATGTAAGGTGGCCCACCCTGGGGCAGAGACAGAACCAGGAACCACCCACCTCTCTCCGTGCCTGGGGCCACTGACACCTTTTGGTCTCAGTGCTGTGGCCTTGGAAACGTGGCTGTACAAAACGGTCAAGAAGAAATGCCCTAGATCTGTCCCATTCTAGCCAGGCGGGTGAGGGTTGGGGACATTCTGGTGGCTTTAGCTCTCTTTCCCTCTCTAATAGAGATGCTCTATTCTAGTGGGTTCCTTGGAAACAAGAGCCTAGTGCATCAGAATAGCACAGCAACATGGAGGACGTGCTTACTTTCTAGCCGGGATCCAGGCCCTGGCCCTGGAAAAGCTTGATTTGACCTAATGAGGAGGGAGACGAACATACGCTCTCTCCCTCCCAAAGCAACGGTGCGGCCCTGTTACAACCCAGGGAATGATCACCACCAGCCAGGAAGAATGTCTGGCAGTTGCTACGCCATCAACCTTGAAATTGCTCACAACCAAAGGGCGTGAACTGCAGAGATAAAGCTGTCTGGAAACACGCACGGCCCCACGGATGGCTGCCTATTTAAACTTGTTGCAATTTTTAATTCTTTTTCTTTTCTTTTAGCCGTGTGTTGTTCCTAGCTAAGTGATCTGGACGAGTGCCAGACGCAGCGCTGCTTTGGGGGGAAACAGGAAAGGCCACGAACTAAATGCTGCTGTTTGCCAAAAGCTTGCTGTGACCTGCCGTGTGGGTGCTGGCTGAGTGTAGACTGAGTTCTGACACTGGGGTGAAGCCAGCCAGGCCCTGGCAGTTGGGTTCTCAGATGCTCCAGCCCTGAGCGGAAGGCTGGGAAGTATTATGGCCGTGCGTCACCTGCACACAACGTGGAGGTGGGCACAACCATGGTGGAAAGTGGATGTGGATTAGTTGAATCGTGGTAAACATCATGCCAGTAACCTGAGTCACTGGGCCGTCCTTCAGGCTGACCTCCTAGATGGATGCCCCTGTCCTCAGCAGACCAAATGTCGTCATATCTGAGGGGACTGCCCAACCTCACACACCCCTCTCTTGGGCCCCTCACCAAGCTTGGCTTCTCTTAGCTCTTACTGTGCATGAACGATCTATGATCTCTCCCCACTAGACTGTAAGTTCCTGAGAGGGGAACACCATGTCTGGTTATTCCATGGAACATAGGTCATGCATAGTTGGTGCTTAATAAATGAAGATTGGGTGAAGAACGCTCCAAGTCGTGTACGAAATTCCCCATCCTGTCTTGGCTACCATCTTGTTCGGGTCACAGAAGCTCCTGTCTTCAATCCCCTGCTCCCCCGCAACTGTATGACCACACATGTAGAGCAGGTATCACTTGGTAGAACACAGGTCCAGGATGTAAGACAGTTAGGTCTGGTAAGAGTATTCCATTCTGCTCCCCTCCTTCTTTGGTATTTCCCAAGAAATGTCTCTGCAGTTTACAGCTGATGGCGCATGAATGTGGGGGTCTTTTAAGCTAAAAGGCTGACGGGGTGGCGTCTCTCTGGTACTGGGCGGGTCCATTGTTTCTCTTGGTCCAGCTCAGGAGCATGGCCTCAAGCCAAGAAGCGAGCAGGCTCCTTGAGGACAGAAGGCTAGAGAGACATAAGGTAACTCTAGTCCGTTTCTCCCCCACAGCACTATTGCCATTTTGAGCGGGTCACTCTGTGCTGTGGGACTGTCCTGTGTGTCGCACAAAGTGTAGCGGCCTCCCTGGCCTCCACCAGAACGTACTACTGGCAGCCGCCTCTCCCAAAGCAAATGGCAATGAAGTGTCTCCAGATATTGTCCAATGTCCCCTGGGGTAAAATAATGGCCGGCTGTGAACCAACACTTCAGTTATATGCATGAGTTAATGTTGATGGTGGGGTAGGGGTAGAGCCACTGAGCACCCTTCTTCCTGCCAATGCCCCCTATTTTTATGGGTCCAGCCCTCCTGCCAATGGGATTTTAATTAAGAGCAAGAGTTAGGTTTATCTTTGGTGATTTGAAAATATTTAATAGATTATTGTGATTCCTATATCAGAGCATTCTGGTTTTCTAAACTTTTTACAATTATTGTCCAAGCAACTTTCTTAGCCCAACTGGGGTCTGAGATGGTTAGCATGAGTGTGTCCATCATACGGATGGAAAAACCAAGTCCTGCAAGGGTCGAGAGGCAGTAGTAAGGCTATGGCTCCAGGCTCCTATGGCACTGAGGTGGCTACAACACCATAACACAATCCTTCTAGAGCCTAGTTCCACAGAACCATTAACCTTGTTTGCTTCTTCATTTCTTCTTTAACATCTGCATTATTTCATTGGAATCTCCTGCCAGCGATTTAATTATTATCCCCTTGTGGCTTCTACAGATGGGCTACCTAATTAATAGCTGTGTTTCGGGAACACTGCCCCTGGAAAGGGTGTACCGAATCCAGGCCCCGCTGAAGGTTTGGATGGCATGCTTCTTCTATCCCTGAAATAAGCAATTGGATTCAACACGCCTGAATCTCAGAACCAGCTTGGGCAGAGAAAAGCCATTATCTTCAGGAAGGCTGCAGGTTCAGCTGTGGGCTCGGGCAGGCGGAGCTGGACCCGGCCGGGAGAGGAGACGGTTAACACAAAATCCATATGGAGACCTGGCGAGGTGTTCCAGCTGTTGTAGGTTGGCAGAGATTCACAGCCAGCAATGAGCGAGGAAGTTTGGGGCCCTCGTGGGGCTCCTCTGGAAGGGTAATGACGTCCCTGCCCAGCTTGGGGTTTTACGTGCATCTGTTCGATGGGATGTGTGGGCACTGCCGTTGCCAGGCTGGAAAACAGTAACCCAGGCTGAAAACGTAATAGAACGCACCCTAGGAGAGAGGGTGATGGCTGGGTGTGAGAGCCACGGGGTTTTGCGACAGAGGAGAGGAGAGGGGAGCGCGTTGGAGACGGGAGAATGGATGATCGATGGCACATTAACGTATGCGCCAAGCTGAGGTCGCTGTTCGGGAGTCCTTGGAAGCGTGGTCTGACTGCCCAACTGTGGCTCCCACTGACAAGCACCTCTGCCCTCCCTGCCACACTGGGGGGGGGGGTGGGATGGGGAGGCTGGGTTTGGGGGGGAACTGCTGGCTCTGAGCGCGCTCCGCCCACGCACCAGGGCAGGCACCCGGCCCCGTGGCTCCCCCCCACCTTCAGTAACAGAGGCAGCTGCGGTGACCGTCGTTTCTCAGGGACTGCTCACACGGTGATGTTATTTCATAAACATAGCGGCCCTCGCGGGCTTTTAGGGTAGGCCGCAACGCTCTTGCCCCAAATGGGCCCTACTGGGGAGCACATCATGTCCTCTGGAGCGTTTCCTGAGGTTGCCATAACAAAGTACTGCAGATGGGATGACTTCAAACAACAGAAATGTATTCTGTCGCAGCTCTGGAGGCCGGCAGTCCCAACGTCACGGGGCCCGTCCCTTCCGCCCTGCGCTGCTGAGGCCCGTGATGAAGAAGGGTGTGAACTGGTCCCTGTGAGGAAGGCCCCTCGGTCTCCGTCGGTGGGCTTTGCTGTTTGAGGAAGGGGAGACGGGAGAATGGCTCACAGCGATGCCGGGCCTCAGTGAGGGGGCGGCCTGGCTGTCTCAGTCCCGGGCCCCTGGACGCTTTCCTCCAGGTCTTGAGGTTGACTTCCCATGACAGTCACTGAGTGTGTGCCCTGCGGAGGGGTTTCCAGAGTCTTGTCTCAGCGTCTGTCACAGGTAATGGCACCCAGGTGTGCTTGGGCCGGCTCTGTGGGCTGGGCTTCTCGAGCAGCTTTCCTCCTACAACGGTTGCCCCACTTGACAGATGAGAAAACCAAGGCCCAGGGAGCTCAGGAAGTTTGCTCCAGCTCAGTGGCAGAGCTAGTAAGTAGGCGAGCCAGGATGCAGCAGCCCCAGGTGGTCAGCCCCTGAGCCCACTCTCCTCCCCTCACAGCCTCACAGCCTCCAGCAAGGTGCAGGCGACTCTAGCGAGTGGATGTGCACCTGTGAGTGTGTCTGTGAGTGTGCATTTGCAAGTGTCTGTGAGTGTGCATCTATGTGCGTGTCTGCGAGTGTACATGAGTCTGAGTGCGAGGCTGTGAGACTGTGCCTCTGTGAGTGAGTGTGCATCTGTGTGTGTGTCTGTGAGTGCGTCTTCTGAGTCTCTCCATTCCTGCAGTCGTAGGCCATATTTCACATAGAGAGTAGACAGTGAAGGCTGAATCAAAATTAAGTCATTATCGTATGAATGAGGCTAGTTCTATAATTTATCATCACCATAGATTTTCTATATTTCAAGTGAAGATAATAGAATTTTCTGCCTTAAGTATGAGATGGGAAATGTAAATCTTGGGTCGGGTGAACTGCACTTGCTGAGGAATCTGGACAGGACGGGAAACCGCCATCTGTAGTCCCAGTGTTCCGCAGTTGTATTTTGGGTCCGGATGGAATAAGATAATTTTGAACCTTCGTGCCTTCTCACTTCTCCCTGACGCTTCGGCTCCCAGGGTCCTGTGGCCTCAGACCATGGGGATGCCAATGCAGAGCAAGCATGGACTCATCAAGTTTCACCACAAATCCCACATCCCAGGAGCCCTTTTATAGTGTCTGTCTGCTGCCTCATGAGAGAAATCTCTCTCCACTCAGCCCCAACCTTATTTTCCTAAGTAGGTTTCTGTGAAAGAACTTTCCATGTGGTACTGTTCACAACATGAAGTGTAATAAATTGGACCACTTCTTTGTCCAAGAAATTAGCCTTTCAGTGTTGGCATTTAGAACATTAAGGGGAAGGCAAAACTTGTGAAGAGTTAAGAAAACACGGATTCTACTTGGATTGAAACTTTAAAAGGCCGTGCAGTAGGGTGGTCTGTGGGTGGGGTGACCCATGACTGAGGAGGTCCGTATGGTGGGGATTGTTCATGGAGCAGAGAGGTCCATGGGGTGGAGAGGCCCATGGGACGGAGGTGATCCATAGGTGGGGAGGCTCATGGGGTGGGGGTTATCCATGATTGGGGAGGTCCATATAGTAGAGGTTGTCCATGCAATAGAGAGGTCTATGGGGTGGGGAGGTCCATATGATGGGAGAAGTCCATGGAGAGGGGAGGTTCATGGGGTGGGGAGGTCTATATGGTGGGGAGGTCTATATGGTAGAGAGGTTGAGGTAGTGGAGAGGTCCATGGGTGGGGTGGCTTATGTGGTAAGAAGGCCGTGAGATGGGGTGATCCTTTGCTGGCACTCTCTTTAATTCTCAATGTTTTCTAAAGCTCCAAGCAGGGAGTCATGGAAGAAGAAAGGGGTTTGGCAGGTGTTGGCTAGCATGTAAAAGGTGGGAGGGCAGAGTTGTCCTCTGTTTCCATTATCCTGGTCACCAAGGGACATATTTATTGACCGAGAAAGATGATCGGGGAAAATGGGAGCACTCGTCTTGCTCACTCTCAATCCAAATATAATTTATTAGGGTTTATGATAAATTAAAAACCCTAATAATATTTAAGATTAAACATTAATTATTTACATAGTATATTATTAATTTGGAAATCTGGGGGAAAAACACATTTAGCCAAAAAACAAACAAGCAAGAAGAAAACCAAGAACAAACAAACAAAAATCCACTGGAAATAATTACCGTTGACAGTCTGAAGTTTACTTTTCAAATGCTTTAGAATGTTATAAAAAACATGAGACCTTCTTTATTTTATTTTATTTTATTTTATTTTGTGTGTGTGTATGTGAGAGAGAGAGAGAGAGAGGTGGAGGGGCAGAGAGAGGGAGACACAGAATCCGAAGCAGGCTCCAGGCTCTGAGCTGTCAGCATAGAGCCTGACATGGGGCTTGAACCCACGAACTGCAAGATCATGACCTGAGCCGAAGTCAGATGCTTAACCGACTGAGCCACACAGGTGACCCAGGAAAGTATGAGAATTTCTGTTGACATCCCTCTTTGTAGATTTCATGTTAATATTTATTTATAGCATATGTAACACATGATTACAGTAGTGCAAACACAACACACATGTGCATTAGTGACACACGATCAAACACGTTTTCTCTATGTGGAATGTAAGCAAATAGTTTCTAAATACATAGTCTTGAAGAAGATTCAATTACATCATTAGACCTGTTTTCTCTTTTTTTTTAAAAAAAATGATTATTTATGTATTTATTTTGAGAAGAGGAGGGGCAGGGAGAGAGAGAGAGGCCTAAGGTTTAGGCAGAGATTTGTCACATCACTTCCAAAACATTGTTTTGGATAGAATGAATTATAGGCCAGCCCAGATTCATGGGGAAAAGACTACACAAGGCCGTGAATGTTGGGGAAGTGGTTGAACTGGGTTCATCTTTGGAGATGAGCTACCACAACTTGTAATCACTTGGATTTAAGGAAAACAGTGATGAATTAAGCCTCCGAGGATGACCAGGGCGCATTTTACAGGAGGAAAACTGACAGGTATATCTGTGCTTTATATAATCATTTAATGGATGGCTTCCAGATGCAGTAAGATTGTTTGTAACTGAGTACCAGATTTTTATGATCAAAATGAAAAAGTGAATTAAGGATGTCTTGGCAATCTGCTTCTATTCCGGGCGCTTGTCTTTTAGGTCACAAATGGAAGACAGACCTTGTTAGGATCTTCTGTGGCTGGGTTAGTGTTTTTCTCCCATTGACCTGTGAATGCTTTGAAATATGTTCAGGGTGATTTATTGTTTTGTTGCTGTCATGGATTCGTCCCATTTTTGACTTATGTCTGATTACCACCTACTAACTTTTAAGTCCATCCATGGGTTGCGGATAAAGTTGAGAAAGGGAAACCATGAAATTCTGTTTTATTTGTGTATGCTACAGTCATCCGTGAGTAGAGCTGGGAATCTATGTAGTATTCTTCTCAGGGACCAGGTCTATTGACACAGTAACTGAGTGTAGACGGGCTGAGGAAGTTTCTAGAAGCCCCAACCATGCCTTTCTCGTTTGTACCCGAAGTGCGCACCATTTATGCACACCTGTATCAGCGTGATCAGCCCACACAATGCTGGCAATCCATGCGCCAAGAGTGACCAGACTTCCTGCTTAAGGATGAGTTGACATATTGTAGTTCTTTTAAATTTCTATTGAAACGCTATCTGGAATGAGATCATTAATAACAGTGCTATTAGCTGGCGGAAAGTTCCACTTGAATGAAGATCTGAAGTAGTTGTCCAATGTGTTACATTCATTTATCCATTTATTTTGCAGCCAGGAGACATTACTGTGACCTAGTAGAGGTCACGCAGACACTGTGTCGGGTACAGAAGGGACAGCAGTGCAGCCCAGGGTTCAGAGAGGAGGCAGCTGTTAGACCCCTGGCCTTGGAGGAGAGCACACCTGGGCAGGTGGACAGGGAGTGAGGTCTTATGAGGAGCACAGGGGCCTACAGGGTATTGCTTATTTTAGAGCAGGGAGTCAGCAGACTTTTTCTGCAAAGGGCCAGATAGTAAATAGTTGGGGCTTTGCAGACCACGAGTGTTCCAACTGTCACCCCTCAGTGCTGACTTCTTGTACTCTGGACCCTTCCTCTGTGTGTGTTGTATTCTTTCCTTACTGACCATCTCCTTCGCCGGTATGGCTGACATGCCCTTTGACTTGGGTGTGTGAGGGGCTTAAGTAACAGTGTCCCTTCCCCTCTGTGTTCTAGATTCATTGATAAATAGTCTCAGGCACCAGAAAGGGAAGCAAACATATTATTTAAGATAATGACAACTGCAGACATGTGTGCAGGGCTTGTAAAGGCCAGGCATTCTCCTCAGTTTCACATCACAGCAATGCCATGAATCCCATGTTACCGATGGGAACACCAGGGCCTGGTGACCGCATGGAGTAGATACGGTTATGGAACGCTTTTTGCCAATGGAGATACCTGGGTGTGCACAGGTGAGTGGCCCACACAAGGCTACACAGGTGTGCTGGGAGAGCTATGGTGCAGAGTGATGCCAGGGTTCAAGGTCAGAGTGTGCCTTCCACCTTTAACACTCCATTGCTCTGGCCCAGCCACCTATGGGCAGAGCACCTGGGGGAGGCTGTTCTCAAAAAACCAGCAGGGCATGTCCCAAGGTCGCTGGAGAAGAGAGGAGAATGCCGATCTCTCTCAGGCATGCAGGGATGCAGCTCTGGAAGAGTCCATGCTAAAGTGACAGGGTCAGGCATTGTAGTCACTACTCCAGATCAGCTGCTGGACAGGTCACCCTCATTTGTGGGGATAAGTGAAGGGGAGAGAGTGAAGGGACGCGTGAGTTCTCTCCTCTGTGGATGTGGAGAAATGGGGCTAATTAATGTCAATCATGGATGGTTCCCACTAGAGCCCCATTTCTTGAGAGAGGTGTCTCTTTCACTCTACACCCACACGGCAAGATTAAGATTGAACAGAGTCAACAATGATGTCGGATAGAATAATGTCCAATGCCTTGGCAGGGGCACCCAGGTGACTCAGTGGGTTAAGACTCTTGATTTTGGCTCAGGTCATGATCTCACGGTTCTTGGGATTGAGTTCTGCATCAGGCTCTGCACTGACAGCACAGAGCCTGCTTGGGGTTCTCTCTCTCCTTCTCTCTGCCCCTCCCCTACTCGTGTGCTCTCTCTCTCCCTCTCTCAAAATAAATAAATAAACTTAAAAAGGGGGGCGCCTGGTTCCAACTCTTGATTGCAGTTTAGGTTGTGATCCAGGGTCGTGCGATCAAGCCCCACATCTGGTCTTGAGTGTAAAGCGTGTTTAAGATTCTCTCTCTCTCTCTCTCTCTCTCTCTCTCTCTCTCTCTCTCCCTCTCTCTCTGTCCCTCCCCTGCTCACTCTGTCTCTGTCTCTCTCAAAATAAATAAACTTTAAAAAATAGTTTTAAAAAATTCCCTCCCTCCCTCCCTCTCTCTCTTTCTCTCTCCACCCTTCTCCCCCATGTGCTCTCTGTCTAAAATAAAATTTTTAAAAATGTTAAAAAAAAAAAAATCGGGTGCCTGAGTGGCTCAGTTAGTTAAGCATCCGACTTCTACTCAGGTCATGATCTCACAGTTCATGGAATCAAGCCCCACATTGGGCTCTGTGCTGACAGCTCAGAGCCTGGAACCTGCTTTGGATTCTGTCTCCCTCTCTCTCTGCCCCTCCCCCTACTCACACTCTGCCTCTCTCTCTCAAAAATAAACATTAAAAAATAAAAAGACACAAATGCTTAGAGCAGCATTGTTCATAATAGTAAAAACAAAACAAAAAAAAATAAACAAACCAACCTCAGCAAGTGTCCCATCTCTGAGATGTCACTCCCTGTGCTCAGACAACTGTGCTGTCTTTGCCAGAAGATGGTCAGAGTCCCAGGCACAGGGGACAGAGGGTCATTAGGGAACTGCCCTTTCCAAATTTTAGCTTCCATTCGTGCTTTCTGAATTTTGAGCTGGGCTCCGCAAATGGTTCCCAACTATTTTCTCCTGATTTCATTTTCTTGTAGACGCTACAGCCCATATTCAGAACAGGAAGTCTTGACTTCCATAGAATATTTCTAGCGGTACCAGGTCTTGTTAAACTTGGACATGCTTTTCACATCAAACACTTTATAAATGCGGCGTTGGGGAACAGGATCAAGGCAGGTAGTGTTGCAGAGGATTTAATTATTCTGTTCTGAGGTCGAAGGTTGTCCGTAAGATAGCTGAGTCCATGTGGATACGGGCTGCATTTGGAATTCTGCTGTAAATTCAAGAGTCATGCTTGCGATTTAAAAATACTCATTTTGGGGCGCCTGGGTGGCGCAGTCGGTTAAGTGTCCGACTTCAGCCAGGTCACGATCTCGCGCTCCGTGAGTTCGAGCCCCGCGTCAGGCTCTGGGCTGATGGCTCGGAGCTTGGAGCCTGTTTCCGATTCTGTGTCTCCCTCTCTCTCTGCCCCTCCCCCGTTCATGCTCTGTCTCTCTCTGTCCCAAAAATAAATAAACGTTGAAAAAAAAATTAAAAAAAAAATACTCATTTTAATCCTTTTGTAACATAGCTCAAAGAGATCAGGAAACAGAAGCATTCGGCATTTTAAGATGTGAGTCTGGCTTGTAGAGGCTTTTATTAAGGGTCTTTCAATACGGTTTCTGAGGATTCCGAAAACAGGCGACGGCTCTCCTGAGCGATGCGCTGTGTGTAGAACTCACGGAGGCATTGATGGACCAACCATGAGCCTGAAGCCGTAACAACCAACACCCTGCCTTCCAGTCACCTCCAGCCCATGGAGAGATAACACACAAGCAAAAGCTGGCAACGACATGCCAGGTAGGTTACAGCAGATGCTGGCAAAACGTGGACACAATGCCAGCACGGCCCTGGCAGCCACCTTGGGCCTCGTGGGAGGACGGCAGGCGTAGAGCACACGCTTTTCTAGGGGCAGCCTGGTCATTCTCTGGCTGCAGTGATAGCTGAGCCACACCCAGTCAGACGTCCACGTGGTCCAGCTCTCCGGGGCAGGGAAGGCATCCGTACGTGGGGGCCTGAGAAGCTTCTTGGGCTTTTTCTTTCCCCATGACGCTCGCAGTCCGTGGCTGATCTCCTCTGGACTACTTTTCACTTCCAGTGTGGGTTGTGGACCTTCCCTGAGGCTGGTGTCTCTGTGCGCTTATCAGAAACAAACACACAGCAAGGCTCTGAACCAAGGCAAAGCTTCCAGAATCATGTGGTTCGCGATTTATCCTGAAGGCCCTCTGACTTCCTGATTTTTTTAAAAGAAGGAAAGCAAATCCCTCCTGTCGGTTGGATGGAATGCCTGTGTGGTGTGTTGACCTTCCAGGCCTCTGTAAGGTGCCTGCTGTGGGTTCTGTGTTTGGGTGTAACCCCCCGGTGCTGTGGGGGGGGGGGTTCATCACCTGCCCCACTGTCAGAGTGAGCATGGCTCCCTGGAAACGGGGGTCTGTCCATGGTTCCGGAGCTGTGGGTCAAGGGAAGGGAACATGGATGTTCTCACTGATACGACCAGATCTGTATGGGAAATGTTCCCATCCCTGACAACCTGCAGAAAGAACTTCATCTCGGAAGGGTAGACGTATTAGTTTCTTTGAAGGAAAACCGTACAGACTTTAAATTTCAATGTGATTCTTCAGAAGGATGGAATTTCCCCCCATTTTTTTTTGATGGCACACATTACGTGATCGATTGTACCACAAAACCAGCAATCTTGAAGACACTCGGGGAAAAAATTATAAAAAAGAAGTCTCCCAGAACATGAGCAAAATGATCCGTCAGCAGAACTTGACAGTTACTTTGTGGTATCTTTTGTTCATCAACAGGATATTGTGCTTTAGAAATCAGTTACGCCCTGGCTGAGGTTTAGGCATATATTAAAGTAAATCAATGAAACTTCACTGGAGAGTGTTTTAATTGAACTTGGAAGCAAAGAACATATAAAGTTTGTAAGATATAGTAGGCAGTGTGTGTCTTTCAAGGCACCAGGTGTTACTTGCAAATATTCCCCCGCCTGGAGCTAAACAGCATGCATGCAAATGTGGGTAATTTATCTAATAGAACAGTCGGACTAGAACAAGGCTGTCCATTTTGACGTAGCATGTGTGTCTGGGAGAAGACTTTCTGAAATGAATGCTAACCCACTCGCCGCTCCAAATTAGCCTTCTGCCTCTGCTCCAGAAGCTTTTCAATGGGCTGCACACAATAATGCAATTACAGTCGCCTGTCTTAACACAACAGCATCGTCACCAGCTTTTGGGTGATGGCTTTTAATAGGAGTAGTGCAAGGGGCTGTTTTCACTCTCTTCACAGGGAACTCCTTATTTCTCACGCGTGCCCATTTATAAATGTCTGTCACGGGGTTTCAAGCCATTTACCGCTTACGCACTTGCTAATTGTCCCTTAGTCCTCTGTGGTTTTGAGCTGCAGACCCTTCACATCCATCTGTTCTAACTAAAATCTCTCCCATCCAATTGAAAGCCCCTCTGAATTACTTCCTGCCATTTCCCCCTAATTGTCACTGTGTGGAAACCTGGCTATCCATTCGAGGTATCTTTGTATCTTGGCTATCTGTCAGAGATCTCTTTTTTTCTGACATTACAGAAATAAGTTTTGGTGCTAATCACTCGGGAGCCTAAGTAAGCACAGGCTGGAAACGAGGACCAATAACAAGACATTTTCTCATGGAGCTTGCATTTTAAAGGAGGCAGAAAACCAATAAATATATGAGTATTTACAGTTCACTTGACTTTCCTATGTAGGCACACATTGTATAGTAAACGTCCATATATGCATATAAATGACGTATATCGTATATAACATCGTTTAACCATTGATCCTTGAACCACACTGGTTTGAATGGGACAGGCCCACTTACGTACAGACTTTTTTCAATAACTACAGTACGGTGCTGTAAATATATGTCTTTCCTTGTGATTTTCTTAATAATACTTTCTTTTCTCTAGCTTCCTTTTTATTTAAATTTTTTTTTAACGTTTATTTATTTTTGAGACAGAGAGAGACAGAGCATGAATGGGGGAGAGTCAAAGAGAGAGGGAGACACAGAATCCGAAACAGGTCCAAGGTCTGAGCTGTCAGCACAGAGCCTGATGTGGGGCTCGAAATGACAGACCGTGAGATCATGACCTGAGCCGAAGTCGGACGCCCAATCAACGGAGCCACCCAGGCGCCCCTTTCTAGCTTACTTTATTGTCAGAACGCAATACTTTTTTTTTTTTTACTGTATTCTTTTTCCTTTACGGTACTTACTTTTGGTTTGACTGTCGGGGGAGTTGGGGGGTCAGTGGCTCTAACCCCTGCGTTGTTCAGTGTCAACTGTATAGTGTAGTAAATGTACGTGCATGTGTTTGGGTCACAAAGACCTGGATGCAGACACAGAGGTAGGTTTAGCAGATATTGGGGGTGTGGCGTGTCTGGTGGTGGTGAGTTCTATGACCTGAGCAAGGCCAGGTGACAGGAGTAGGAAGTGTGGGGGCGGGGAGAGTCTGTCCAGATTTTATCCCAGCGGAGCCCTGAGGGCAGTGAGGAAGGATCGCCGGGGACAGCTGTAGGCAGGGCGTTTCGGGCAGTGGACTCACAGAAGCGTACTCTTCACCTCCAAGGACGGAGGAGGCCAGCATGAAACTTTCTGCACGTTGCTGTGTGATGTTGCTGTTGTCACAGAGAGCAGGTTTCTAGGAGGCTCGCTGGAGTGTTCTCTGTGCAACCAAACCAAAGTGAGTGAGCCTGCCGTTGGGATTTGGGGCCCCAGGGTAGTCTGCATGGACAGGCCAGTAGGGCCCCCCCTCTGCTGTGCTCTCCCCAGACTGAGCCGCACAGGGGAAGCCCCAGGGGCCAGACGTCAGCCAGGTAAATCCCTTGTGTCTACGGGTCTCAGCAGCTCTGTGGGCATAGAGCCTCATGCACCAGACCAGGAGGGGAAACACTGCTCTGAGAGAAGTACGCAAAGTGATAAACAGTTAAACACAAAACAAAAAACCTGGCTAATGGTAGGAATTGCCACGTAATCATGTTTGTGTTTGGGGGGAGGTATTTGTTTGTTTCTGAGAAACAAAATACCAGTTTTCAGTTATTAGAGCTATTTTGAATCTAGCCGTTCCCTAAATATATCTCATCACCTACCTGGACCGTCTGGGGTCGAATCAGACCAGCTGAAGGGTCCCCCTGGCACCCCGGCCGTCCCACTACCTGCTTCTCTGAGTCTGCAAAGTAGCAGGGCAACAGAGGGTCCCCCTCCACGCAGACCTGCTTCCCGGCGGAGGGGGCAGCTGGGCCAACAGGAAGGGTCTGTGGAAGAAGGACTGGGGTCGGTGGGCAGAGGGGAGCAGCTCCCCGGGAGGGGCAGAGAGAGGGAGTGGAGGCGGGCTGGAAATGCAGGGGCGTGTGTGGAAGTGAGGGAGGATGACCTTGGCAGAGGGGCTGAGGGAAGGAGCAGGAGCAGAGAAGCTGGTGGAAGCAGGGTGGGGGGGCAGGTAAGAGAAGCTGGTGCTCGATGTGCATGGGGCTTGTTGCTGGGCGCCCAAGGTCTGGAGTTTAGCGTGGCTTGATTTTACAGACCAGCTGTCTGGGGCTCAGTCGGGTGTGCCCATGTGCTCAAGGCTGCACAGGTAGTGGGTGCCATACCCTCTTGTCGAGCCGGGTTTCCTGGCTTTGAAACCCACGCCGCCCCCCCCACCCCCACCCCGGCCCTCCCTGGAGCTGGCTCCAGCCCCTCTAGGAAAGCCTGGCCACACAACCGCCAACGCAAGCTGGGCCACCCCTCGGTGGTGGTGTGTTCTTGCCAGCTGTTCTGTTGTGTGCTGTCCGCGCAGAACCCAGGCTTAGTTAGTCCTGGCCCGCAGGGGTGGCCACGGCCTGAAGAGATTGATTTCTAATAAACACAGTAAGTTAACAATATATATTAAAGTGCTTCTAACCTAATTATGCTGTTTCTTTAATTGTTGGGTCATTATTAAAACAGGTCATAAGTTTCGATCAAGCTGTAAAAGCACGGTGACCCACTTAAGAACAAAGCTTTTAAAAACAAGAATGAAGGGGCTCTGGGGGGCTCAGTTGGTTAAGCATCTGACTCTTGGTTTTGTCGCAGGTCAATGATCTCATGGTTCGTGGGATTGAGCCCCAGGCTCTCGCTCTGTGCTGACAGCGTGGAGCCTGCTTGGGATTCTCTCTCCTTCTCTCTCTGCCCAACCTTCTACCCCCAAAACACAAAATTAATAAATAAACTAAAAAAAAAACAAAAAACAAAAAACAAACAAGACCTAAAGTCAACGCTTTACATATAATTTGCTGGATTTCTCATTTCCCCACTGTCGCCAGCCTCTGATTCCTTCTGGACTCCCTGTGGCTCCCAGCGGAGCTTGGAACTCCCTTTGCGCCTCTTAGATTCCAGGCACGTCTGCCTAGCCAGCTGGGCTGCCCTGCCGTCCCTCTGCCTGGGGTTTCCTGCCTCCAGTGGTCTCTTCAGACATGTCCATGGGGCTCACTCCCTTGCTCTTTAGGATCTACCCAAATTCAGCTTTTAGGGATGCCTCCCCAGTGACTCCATTTAAAATGTCACCCTCACCACCATTCGCCGTCTGCCTTTCCAGCTTTGTTCCTCTCCATCAGATAAACCAAACATTCTCCATATTAAAAAAAAATAACCAATTGAAATCGCACCATAAAATCAACCATTTCACAATGAGCCATTCAGCGGCATTTAGCGCGCTCACGATGTTGCACAACCACGACCTCTATCTCATTTCCACACATTTCCGTCATTCCCAGGTGAGACCCCTTACCCATTGAAGCAGTCTTCCCCACTTCCTCCTCCTCTCCTGCTCCTGGCAAACTCCAGGGTACATTCTGACTCCGTGGATTTCCCCATTCTGGGTGTTTCACCTGTGTGGGACCGTATGTACGTGGCTTTTGGTTCTGGTGTCTTTCACTTAATATAATGTTTTTGAGGTTCATCTATGGTGCAGCAAGACCAGTGCTTTATTCCTTCTTAGAGCTGAACGATATTCCACTGTGTGGCAAGCCCCAGGCTGGCTGATTCGTTCGTGCATTGCTGGATGTGTGGGTTGTTTCTACCTGTTGGCGTTTGAGAAAAGTACTGTTATAAATGTGTGCGAGTAGGTGCTTGGGTTTTCGTTTCTTTGGAGCATGCGCATAGGAGTGGAATTGCAGGGTCCCTGACTACCACCCTGACCACAGGTTCCAAACCTTTCGGGCTACCCTTGCTCCTTCTACCTCAAAACATGGCGACTCATCCTTTTGCCCAAATGGTACTTGTCTGCATCACATTTCACTTGCAGAGGATCCTGGCTCAACTTAGGAAGATGGCAGGGATCGATGCACTCAGTCATTTGTCAAGGTCTCTCCTGAGAACCTTTAGAAAAGCTCTTTGACACATAGACTCAAGCTCATTATCAGTGAGGTCCTTTTAAAATGAAAGCCTCTTTTCTTTCTTGTTTTTAAAATCTAATTTATTGTCAAATTAGCTAATATATAGGGTGTACCGTGTGCTCTTGGTTTTGGGGGTAGATTCCCGTGGTTTACCACTGAGATACAACACCCAGTTGAGCGCCTGTCTTCTAAGTAGAGGAAAGAATATTCAAATAATGTCAAGAAATAGAAAATCGCAAGATTAAAGTAAGGACACATGACTGCAAATTGCGACTCAGTTTATTTATTTTGTCCAACTCTTCCAGGGCAAAATGAAATATTGGGGCTTCCAGGCAGATTTCCCCCTTCTTCAGCTGTTCATGGGGGCAGTTTTCAGAAATAGTGGCCGTGAGGGATTAAGAAAAAGCTTACCAGTTCCTAAGTGTTTTGGAGAACTAGCACTGGGAAGTTACTTTGGTTTTAATATCTCACACAGAGCGTGTAGTACTGATGTGTGCCATGTCGTGCCCGAGGATCACCACCTTGACTATACATTGAGGTCACCTGGGGAGCTTCCCCCTGGCCGAAGCCTGGGCCCCACTCCCAGATATTCGACCTGAATTCTTCTAGGAGTGTGGCTGGGGTGTTTGTGTTTTCAAAAGTCTTTCCTCCCCTCCCAGCTACCCTCCAGTGCCCATAATAGCCAGCTAGCATTTGTATGGTTACCTTGGAGATGTTCCGTGTGTGTGTGTGTGTGTGTGTGTGTGTGTGTGTAGTTTATTTCATGCTAACTTTGCAGCATGAAAGTCAAATTTTACATGAACATGTGGCAAGGGCGCATGTCATAAACACGTGTTCATTTTGTGTAGGCTAATTGGAGCGTCTAGAGCCTAGCTATTCAGCACGTGGGCCACACCCATCACCTGGGAGAGCTCTTCAGAAATGCAGAATCTGAACAGAGAGGTGAGCCCAGTGGGGATGGAGTGGCCCGCACACCGGCGGCCGCGAGAGCCTCACTGCAGGACTGCTTGGCACACCGTGGGTGGGGCGTGCTCAGGACAATGTGTACTTGGACTTCGTTTCCGCGGTCATTCCACAAATGCTGCAGAATATGGCGGACAGAGGGAGAGTGTGGCTGGTGTTTCCAAACACGTTTCAAAGTACAAGACTCATCAACCCAAGCCGCGTGCTCACTGTGGAAGACTCCAGCAAAACCCCGGATCTGGCTGAGGCTTCTCCTGACCCACACGTCACAGACCGGGCCACTTTTTCTCCTGCCTGTGACCCCAACTCCCTCGGATGGTAGCCTGAGATAATTCACGAAGTGAAAACAACACACCTCCGAGACATCACCTTCCGAAGTAAGAACGGATGGTGTCCCAAGCTGGGCTGCGTTTCACTGAATAATTCATGTCCTTGACGTGGTCATTGTCTCATAGACGGAGAAGGACCTCAGGACGGCCCCACCGCAGAGCGCAAGACTGGGCAGGTTGTACATGTTGAGCAAATCCCCAAACTCGCTTTCGGGCTTTCCCTCACTCAGAATGATGCCAGGGAGCTGAGCTGCTTACTGTCAACCAACTCAGGGAGATTTCCTCCCCAGGATGCAGAGTTAAGGGTGTGCGTCAGACTCACATGCAGACCTGTGGACCGCTAGATGCCTCGTGTCACACTGTGTCATTTTTCTTTGTCAGAGAGGAGAAACAAAACGCGGAAGGGGACTCGTTAACACCATGTGTGGACTCCGGTCACACACTTGATAGATAATGATTGGCAAGAGGGATCTCGATAGAAGCTGATGCCTCAGAAGGAGGCACTCTCACCTCGGCGCATGGGGTTTAGAGGACTTACAGAGAAGATTTCCTCACACATAGAGTTATTAAACACCAGAATAGATTCTTAATTAACATTTTCTGGAAGTCTTTAAAAGGAGCATAGATTTTAATTTGCTTGGAACATTTTATTGGGATTCTTCCCAAAGGCAACAGGGTGCCTGCAATTGCATAGTTAAGCTCTTGTACATAAATGCATACTCAATGTATCCTTTGCATTCTGGAATTTTATTTATGAAACTGAGCTAGCAGGACGGCTGCGGATGAATACACGGGATGTATGAAAGAATGGCAGGCAGGACATCTCAGTAGCTGTGTGGCTTTTGTTGTGAGGGCAGGGCTTGCAAAAAGATATAGAAAGGAAAATACTGATTCCCTCTGATGTTCGTAACAGGGTCTGTTCCAAACCTCTCCTTTCTGTGGAAGGAGGAAGAAAGAGGGAAGGAAAAGGGAGAAAAAGAGAGGGAAGGAATGTAGGAGGAAGGAAGGAAGGAAGGGAGGGAGGGAGGAAAGAAAGACAGTGGAAAGGTAGAAACTCATATTTACTGAGCACTTACTCTCTAGTAAGCCTGTTGGCATTTATTGTCTCTCCCTACCTCTCAGGGGATATATATTTGGGTTTTTCCCCATTAACAAGAGAAGCAAAGAGAGATTCATGCTCAAATTCACATGGGAGGTGGTAGGAGGGCCAGCCGTTGAAGGCAGGTGGGTGGGACCTCAGAGTCTGTTTCTTTTCCAAGGCCCCACAAGGCCAGGTTCACTCTGACACTCGACTCCGTGTCCAAGGAGGCATCCTCTCTCTGCTTCACGAAGAGTTAAGGACCATTCCCTGCGACCTCCGTATCTCCTATCTGTCTCCTCCTTCCGCCCCTCTGTCCCCACTCTCCAGACAGTGTCAGCGTCCAGAGACCAGCCAGAGATCAGCAGATCACAGGTTTCCTTGTCTTGTCTTTTCTCAACGATCCGAGTATCCCCCTTCATTCAAATGGCATGTCTGGAAAAGTCAGAGTAGCAAATATAACATAAAGTCATTTGGATTCCAGCACCATGTTTTGTTTGTTTTATATCGGGGATATAAAATGACTTAAGAAAATAGCAAAAGTATTGCTGCTTATGAAATGTCATCTTTTTTTCTTTTCTTGAGAAGAGATATTTTATTTTGATTTCCCCAAAGCAGTTCCTGTTTTCAAAGACCCTTGAGAATTATATCTATATATACTGACTTCCAGAAAAGATTAATAAGTAGAGGCATCCATGCAAAATCCATTTTCCTAAAGGCCAGCGGTTATGTTAGAAACTACACAAAATGATCTTTCTTTCATAGATAAGAAATACTGTTTTGAACCGATCCTAAAAAATCCCCAAAGTATTTGATCTCATAAAATCTTTGTAGTGTTATAATATACAAAGCCAGAGAAAGTCTTGTAAACTCAGCATCTGGAGCAAAAGCATTTTGCGATGCAAATTTGTGTACGCTTTGCATTAATGCCTATGACTCAGTGAAACACACAGATTCCCGGGGCGCCTGGGTGGCGCAGTCGGTTAAGCGTCCGACTTCAGCCAGGTCACGATCTCGCGGTCCGGGAGTTCGAGCCCCGCGTCAGGCTCTGGGCTGATGGCTCAGAGCCTGGAGCCTGTTTCTCATTCTGTGTGTCCCTCTCTCTCTGCCCCTCCCCCGTTCATGCTCTGTCTCTCTCTGTCCCAAAAATAAATAAACGTTGAAAAAAAAAATTAAAAAAAAAAAGAAACACACAGATTCCCATGCTATGTGCACATGTGAATCAGAGGGAGGAATATTACCACCAGACCCTGTATGCTGGGCCCTCACTCTCGCTGCCATTGTCGGCTTCTCTGTCAAGCACTCAGACTTGGTTACGTAAGACGAAAATCACCAGGTGGGTTTGGGAGCAAAGGAAAGGTGGTACTCAGGAAAGGTGTTTCTCTGGTACTCTCGGGAGGTGACTCCTGAGTATTTATAGTCAGGTCTGTTGTACTAGGCGCTAGGGTTTTACCATAACAAAGTACTACAAACCGGGCTCCTCAACAACAGAAATGTACCTTCTCACAGTTCTGGAGGCTGGGAGGCCAAGATCAAGGTGCCTGCAAGGCTGCTTCCTTCCCAGGCTGTGAGGGAGAATCGGCTCCAGGCAGGTCTCCAGGCTTCTGGGGGTTTGCTGGCCAGCCTTGGCTTTAATTTATTTATTATTTATTCCTGATTCATTTGAGAGGGGGTGGAGGGGCAGAAAGAGAGGGAGACAGAGGATCTGACGGGGGCTCCGTGCTGACAGCCCAGAGCTTGACGCGGGGCTTGAACCCACGAACCGCGAGATTATGACCCGAGCCGAAGGTAGACGTTCAGCCGACTGAGCCACTCAGGCGCCACATCCTTGGCTTTACTTGGCTTCGTCTTCGCCTTTCATTCTCCCTGTGTGTCTGCGTCTGAATTTCCCCTTTTTACAAGGACACCAGTCACTGGATTAGAGGCCCATCCACTCCAATGTAATCTCATTTTAACGGATTACATCTGCAGCAACTCTGTGCCCAGGTAAGGTCCCACTCGGAAGCACTGGGCGCTGACGTTCCTACAAACGGATCTGGTGGCCAGAAGCACAACTGCACGCATAATCCCGATGAAGAGCAGCCACTAACCTTACCAAACTGTCCCCTATCAGTAGAGCCTGGTGTCCACACAAGGCGTGTTTCAGAACGGAGGTTCTCAGCATTGACTGCACGTTCCATTTGCCTGGTGGGCTTTATTCTTGAGACAGAGAGAGACAAAGCATGAACGGGAGAGGGACAGAGAGAGAGGGAGGCACAGAATCTGAAGCAAGCTCCAGGCTCCCAGCTGTCCGCACAGAGCCCGAGGCGGGGCTTGAACTCACGGACCGTGAGATCATGACCTGAACCGAAGTCGGACGCTCAACCGACAGAGCCACCTAGGCGCCCCTTGCCTGGTGGACTTTAAAACACCCTGATTCTCAGGTTGCAGCTGAAATCAGTTAGATTATGGTCCTGCAAGGTGGTATTTCTTGAAGCATTTCCTTTTTGTTTTTTCCTTAAAGCTTGTCAAATGTATAGTGAAAGCTGATGGCTATGAGTTTAGACTAAGCCTGTCAACCAGACTTTCCCAGCCTCATCTTTTTGGGACATGTTTACTGCTAAAAAGTTATCAAAGAGATCTCTGATGCCAGGTCCCTGATGCCTGAGTTCTCCTTGGGTTCGGATCGAATATTACTTAGTATGCCATGTTTATTTTATCTATTTATTTAAAAACTTTTTGTTAACGTTTATTTATTTTTTGAGACAGAGCATGAACGGGGGAGGGTCAGAGAGAGAGAGGGAGACACAGAATCCGAAGCAGGCTCCAGGCCCTGAGCTGTTAGCACAGAGCCCGATGCGGGGCTCGAACCCATGAGCTGTGAGATCATGACCCGAGCTGAAGTCGGACACTCAACCGGCTGAGCCACCCAGGCGCCCCAGTATGCCATGTTTCACATGCAGTGTGGTCTGGAGCCCAGGAGGTGCCCAAGCAGTGGAAAGCAGAGCAGGAGGACAGGCAGGGAAGGGGTCACTGACAAGCGGACCTGAGGACCAGAGGCCAAGGCGCTGGTGCGGCCTTAACATTTTCACCATCAGGACTTGGAGCGTTGGGGGGAGCTTAAAGCCGTTCAACAGCTTCCGCGTAAGAAAGCAGGCATCGACACACTCCAAGAGGGAGAGAGATCTCAAACAGAGATGAGACGAATATGAGTCCGGGAAGGCGTGCACTTCTGTGAACTCAAGAATTGATTTCCCATGAAACTTTTCATTTCCTGATAATACTGTTTTCTTTTTTCTTTTCTCTTTTATCGGCAAAACAGGACCAAACTTATTCACACCATTAACACAACACAGTAATCTCGTCCTCCGTCTCGGGTTGGCGAGACTGTCTTTGACCATTTCCTGACCTCTGTGGGATATCCAACCCACTCCCAACTTTACGACCTAAGACTGCAGCCGAGACTGGTCCTCAGGCGGACAGCTATTAGGTCAGCGGGGCTGGAGACACTTGACGAGAACATGGACAGCAGCCCTGTGGCACGCCTGCCCCTGCTGTGCCTGGCTCTTCCCTTGCAAAATTCCAGGCGCTTTCCTGGGAGGGTGTGATGGGATCCATGATGGGCTGATCTCGGGGTTGAGTTCAGGGAGGTCATTCATTCGGAAAACCCTGCGTATGGCTGGCTGGCTACCTGTGCAGCTGGTGTTACCCTTGGACAATCAGCACGCAAGGGAGCCGCTGAGAGAGTGTGCACGCTCTGGTGAGCTCACGTTATGTGTCCACATCCTACAGATGCTGTGCGTGTCTTACACGCCTGTGCGTACATCTTATGTGTAGAGTTTGCATCCTGCACACGTGTGTACATGTCTTACATATAATGTGCATGTCCTATGTGTACATGTCTTACATATATATGTGTATACGCACACACATACACACACACACACGTATTACGTGTAGCAGTCAGATTGGGCCACTGCTTTCCATAAAACATATCATCTGCTTTGGATTATTCGAACACACGAGCCAGGTTTGCTGGGATTGCGTCATTTGCAAGTCCTCCAGAGAAACACCAATACGATATAAAGGGATTGAACAATGGTGACTTTATGAACTTGAAGGACCCATAAGACAGATAGAAATAACTACTGCAGGTTGGAATTTTCGGCTGTGAGGAGAGCTTCACATTTCTGCTGGGATGGTGATCATAGCATGGAATTCTAGGCTAGTTCAGCGAAACCTTCCTTCCTTTCCTGTACGTCTGGAGAACACGACGGCCGCACTAAACGCTATGGGGCAGAGGCTTGCCATGAAGGAGAAACATTTCTGCTCTCCTCTGATTTCTTCAGCCACCTGCCCACGGAGGAGGGCTCGCTGGCATAATAAAAACCACTCCAGAGTAAGTGATTCACGCAACCTACCAGGTATCAACGCAGGAGCTGAGACTCTAGAAGCAGTTTGGGAAGAGCCGGCTTGATGAGAGCACGGAAAAGAGGAGAGAGAGCGAGGGACTTAAAACGACCGGCACGAATCCAGGGAGAGGCATTCATCCTCAGCCTGAACACAGTCCTGCACCGCCTTCGTCTAAGTCTGAGTCCCAAGCCAGGGAGAGAAACCGCTGTGCTTCCTTCTGCCCTGCTTGCTCCTGTCTGGACGCCTCGGGGTCCGAGACGGAAAACCCTCTGCCAAGAGGGTTAAGTAAAAACGGCTGTTTATGAGAACCTCATGCTATCAGCTCTTGTAAGTGTGGTCGAAAAGAAAGCGCAAGACTTTCCAGTAACTGAGAGTTTGGGGGTAGAATCACCTTGTCACGGGTTTCTCAGAGGTGAGACTCAAAGCCAAGTGTGCAGGCAAAACGGACACGGCTACTGCTTTGCCACGAGGCTTATGTCTGGTGGGGAGAGTCAAAGGCACTAATAAGGAGGAAGAACGAAGGGGCTTGGGAGAAGGACAGAAGGAGAGCCAGTGTGGGCCTGTCGCGCCACGTGGAGGGCCACGGATCGTTCCATGTACATCAGTGCCCTGTCTCCAGGGCTGGCATCCTGTCCACGTCACGTGATTCAAAGGCCCTCCCCTTGGGAATTTCAGTTCGTGTTTGGGGCAGGGGCCTCAGTGTCTCTAGGGAAATCCTGGGCTGGGAAGAGGGCCAGGGGCTGTGCCTAAGGGGAGCGGGGTTAGGAGGCTAAAGAAAAGGACCCCCAGATTGCATCCGTGAGTCTACAGAGCAAACACCCGCAGGGAACATTGTGAGCAAAGCCTGTGCCCCAGGGCGGGGGATGTCAGGAGCAGGGGCCCGGAGCTGTGTGCGGTGGCCCAGGGTCACTTCTTCTGCCCGCACTGTATTCTCTCCGATTTGTCCCAATCCTGGTGCTGAGGGAGGACTTCTGTAATGCGCACAATCGCCAGGGTGCTGAAGAAGGTCCAAGTCTTCTCTGGAGCAGGGAAGACTTCCCAGCCCTAACAACAAGGGAAAAGGGCCTGGAGCCTCAACATCCTGGCTTCCTGGACCACCCCAAGGAGGACGATTCCGTGGTCCAAGAGCTTCTGCAGGAGCAGTCAGAGGACGTTAGGAATAGGTATGTGAAGGGGGCCGTAGGAAGGCGCAGAGGGTCTCCAATAGCTCCTTGGGCATCTTTGCTGTGAAGAAGGCAGCTGGTCTGGAGTGCCGCCCTCGGACCAGGTCCCCTCCAAAACAGGGTCATTAAAACTCTGGGATTTGCGCGGGGAGCGCGTGCTGCCTTTGCGAGGCTCTGACCCTGGCGGGGGGAGGGGCGGGGAGGGGGACACGGCTGGCTTCCTGCCCTCCTGTCCCGGGACCAAGCGCACGGCCACGTTCTCAAGGAGATGCCAGATTTGCCCGTCCCCGAGAGGATGCACAGACCTCACGGGAAGAAGCACGAGCAGGCAGGCTCCCCCACGAGAACACACTCCCTCTTCAATCAGTTATTTAAAGACAGAAGCAAATGAGAAGCGTGTGAATAGCCCTGGGGCACACGCGTCACATGCGGACTCGCCCGGTGGAAGGCATCATCAGTCACACACTGGACTAGGCTTCGTGTGAGGTCCTGCACTTCCCTTGTTTAAATTCCCCAAGCAGCGGTTCCGTGACACTGAGGTGCTCGCAACGTGATGGGGTCCAGTTGGCCCTTTGGCTCCGGGGACTTGATTTGTGAGCATAGCTGGTTGCTCTTCTGGACCCTGCGAGGGGGGGTGTGCACTGCCCGTCCCCACATGCGGCAGGAGAGGGTCCGGAGGGGTCGGCTCACTCCCCCGTCACCCGCTGCATCAGCGATTCCGGCCCCCCCCCCCCCCCCCCCCCCCCGCTGCCGCTCCGAGAGGCCTTTCCGGCTGAGCTGCAGAGAGAGTTGGAGACACTTAACTCGGCAGCACGTCTGGCTGAAGCCGACAGCTGAATGAGGAGGCCGCCCTGGGTCTGCCTCTCCTCGGGCCGGAAACAGCTGCGACGCAGAGCTGCCTGGCCTGCAGGACAGCTTGTCTCCAAGAAGAAACAGAGATGTAGAGGACAAGGCAGAGGGACGGGCTGGCCAGCCCAGGATCAAAGCCGTGAACATTAACCTCAAACAGAAATTAGTCCCATTTGTGGCCACCCAGACTGGCCTGTAGAGGCCCCAGGACATGTGGAGCAGGAGGGGACGTGTGCACAAGCATGTGCGTGTGTGTGTGTCTCTGCATGTATGTGCGCCTGTGCAGCTGGGCATGTGTGTGTATATGTGTGTGCACGTGCGAACCTGTGCGTGCCTGTGCATGTGTGTGCACCTGTGTCTGCCTGTGCATGTGTGTGCAA